>NC_091288.1:38681424-39011424 GCF_032444005.1 Ranitomeya imitator | reverse complement strand
TAATCTGAACCCAACCGAACACATACAGAGAATTCGTAAGAGTCAAGTTGTCATCACTCTCCCCCCAGCATTCAAAGTCTAAAAGAGGTCATTTTTTAAGAATATGTCACCAACTCGTTCATTCCAAGCTTCGAAGACTTGGCGCCGACATCATGAAGGTCATACAAAATACTAGATGTAGTAGTTTTTGATGTGGGGTGTATTCATTTTTTGAATCAACTAATTTGAGTAAAACTGAAGATTATGTAATGAATGAGTTCCTGCTAATTCTGGATGTGATAGTATCCCATACAGTCTACTGACCACTGCAGCCAATCACTAGCAGCAGTGGTAACATTCCCATGTACAGGACGTGACTGCTGAGGTCAGCAATTAGCTCCAGTGGTCAGGACACTTGTATACAGAACATCATCACTTCTGTTACTGGTGGGAATCACTGGAGTAGCGGTACTGGAGCAGGGGGATTCATAAGTGTAATTCTTATTGCTTTATTTTAGGTCACTTTATGTGCTATATTTTAAAAGTTCTGAACACCCCCTTAATATTTTGTGTCCATGATCTTCAGAGTATTTTAGATTTTTCCTGGTTTACTCCTGGCATAGCTCCAATGTAGATACATTTTGTGCAGCTTCCTTCTTTCTCTTTCTTTGTCATCAATAGCGGTAAGAGCCTCCGGTAAATCTTGGTGTTTATTGTACTATTGATATGACAATATGATTCCTACCATTTATTAGTAGACAGGCAAATTTATTAGAGTGCAATTGAATACTACTCGAAATTCACAAAAAATTGCATTCTGGAGAATAAGGATTTTTTATAATAACCTTGGCGCAAATTCAACGAAGTAGTGACCAACTGCAGCCACCATCTTGCTGAACAGTAGAAGGACAACAAAAGGTTGAAAAAAAATAATACTCACCTTATAGCTTACCAATTCGGCTGCCCTCACTGCTCTGCATACCATCCCTTCTTTTCCTCCGCCACACTGATCTTCAGAACGGTGTTCACTCTAGAGCTGGGACTTCAGCCATGAGTAGATCACCGCAGTGAACT
The DNA here is from genome assembly GCF_032444005.1 of Ranitomeya imitator. Taxonomy (NCBI): domain Eukaryota; kingdom Metazoa; phylum Chordata; class Amphibia; order Anura; family Dendrobatidae; genus Ranitomeya; species Ranitomeya imitator. The sequence continues at coordinate 39,010,371 of NC_091288.1, read as the reverse complement.
CCAGGGGCTGTTCACAGCCAGAAGCTCCGGCCTAAAGTGAACACCAGGCTGGAGATGTGATGTGACATGTGCATTGGACCAGTCAGTAGGCAGGGAGCTGCGGGAGCGGCCAGAGAGGTGAGCGGTGAGTGTAAGGATTTTTTTTTCCATTGTATGTTTACTATGCATTGGGATCTGGAGAAACCACACAACACAAAAAAGGACAGTAAAGTCACAGAAAATTCGAATTTTACCTGATCTGCTCTTCTATTCATTAGGATCAATTATTAGCATCTGTTTTTTGAAAAGTGCAGCCCCAGCATCCCATGTTAGTTAGCCAAGACCATGGTATATTTTAAATGGATACTGTAATTTCAGACACCTTGATCCCATTTGATAGATAATATGAAAATCCCATATAAAAACATCTTATTACCCCTCAAAATTACTCCAAAGTGGAATCTGCTAGGTTACGCTCTCCTGATTAATCATCTGTTCACTGCCAGTTGTCAAGCGTAAGACAATTCCAGCAGTGGGACGGGTTTTGACATTCTGCTCCTACTCTACTGGCTAAAAAATTGCATACATGCATAACAGTGCAGAAGAGTCTCAATGTCTGTCATCGGAAAATAGCAGGTACAGTGCATGCTTAAAAAAGTGAAGGAACCAAAGTTCTAATACCTATAGCGCTTGCAGAAGGTTAGTGAAAAATTGCTTATTCAAAAATATTGGATGGCAGAGCATGAGAATCATGTGCTACAAAAGCCGTTTTAACTTGTTAGGCTTCTTTCACACTAGCGTCAGAATCTCCCCGTCGCAATGCGTCGGGGAGAGATTCCGACGCTAGCGTTTAGCGCATTGCACAATGTAGGCAGCGGATGCATTTCTCCAGCGCATCCGCTGCCCCATTGTAAGGTGCAGGGAGGTGGGGGCGGAGTTCCGGCCGCGCATGCGCGGTCGGAAAAAGCGGTCCGTCAGGAGCAAAAAATGTTACATGTAGCGTTTTTTGCTCCCGACGGTCCGCAGAAGCACGACGCATCCGTCGCTCGACGGATGCGACGTGTGGCAATCCGTCGCAAATGCGTCATCAATATAAGTCTATGGGGAAAAAACGCATCCAGCAAGCACTTTTGCAGGATGCGTTTTTTCTGCAAAACGACGCATTGCAGAAAACGCTAGTGTGAAAGTAGCCTTACAGGTTTTGGTGAAAAGACAGGTTTTCTTTAGTTAATAGCAAAAGAACAGTTAACAGTTTTCCAAAGTTCAAAACAGAATTATTGTCCACATAGTGCAGACTTGTTGAAGCTAAAACACAGCAAGGGCACGCTCTGGCAGTAGCAACCACTCGATTATTTTCCACTGACTCCGCTCGGGCATAGGCATTGTTCCGGTGTTTGATCTCGTTAATTGGAACGTACAGGAGTTATCAATAAGACGCCCGTGCCGCTTTGAGGTCGGGTTCATGCAGAACAATTGAGGAAGTTATTTCAGCCTCTAATTTTATTGTTTCTTTAATCTCCTGCTCTCATACAAATCAAAATGCCGCAATAATGCTTTGATTTGATGCTTTCTTGGCTCCTGCTGCTGTACTGATCTACAGGAAAATTCCATACATTAACTTTCAAAGCTGACTTTCCCAGAAGACCTAATGCATACGCACCGCACATAAATAGCAATGGCACTGAATAAATCAGGTATATTTAGAATGATAAATAGCAATTACAGGTGAGAACTTGCAGGAGAGATTGTGTTGTCAGGTGGAGTTGATAAACTGCCTGTTGTTTCTTTGCCCGAGTTCAATGCATTAGACATTTTTCATTTACATTTTTTAAAGGCATGATAATTCATTTACAAAACAGAATGAGTTATGGTAATCTACACAGGTCCAGAAATTACATCCTAGAGACAATGGGGAGACCTGCAATTAGATTTTATATGTAACACACTCACACTTGCGAATAAATCGGACGAATGCAATCCGATAAAAAAATTGGATTCTATTCCGACCAATGTTATGCTATGATTGTGTGCTCATCTGCGTTTTTTTCAGCTCCAATCGGATTGAGATTGGACTGAAAAAAACAAACATGGCATTCAGAGATTGCATGCGAACTTTGGATTGCTCTCGCACCCTTGGATTTTACCCGAGTGCAGTGCGATTCCCGCAGATGATGGCAATGGAGGAGATGGAGAAATTACTTTCTCCATCTTCTCCGCACCTGTGCTGCGATTCTCTCATGTACGAGGATTGGAGCACAGAACACTGACACTCGGATCACGCTCGAGGGTCATTAGCATAGCGCATGTGACGCTCTTGCATTGGATGCCATACAGTTGTGCGACTCCAGCCTTAGGGTCTGTGCACACAACATCTTTTCCAGGTGGATTCTGCCTGAAACACGCCTGAAAAAGTGCTTCAAAACCACGTAAAAAATGAACATAATGCTCAGCAATGTAAAAATGACATTACTTGGCAAATGTTCAGTCTATTGTTACTTCCTTTAACCACTTAATGGTTTGGAAACTGGGAGGTGGATAAAAGAAATAGCAATTGTAAGCTCAATCTTCAGGGAGGGCTTCTGCAAGAAAGCCACTTGGTAGGCTAAATTACAGAATAAAGAACCACCAGCATAGACACTTGAGGAAAAATATCACCGAATTTTCCCTGAAGCTGTTTCGACTAGGAAAACCTCAGCTGGTCTGTGGACATCTGTAAAATGTGGTGTGTGCCTACCCTTGAAGAGTTATATGTCCCATGATAATCAACGATTGCCCATATGCACCCTGAGAAGTGCTCAGCTCAGGCCTGACTGAGCAGAGAGAACAGAACAAAGATTCAATAGAAAACATAGAACTTTTGCTCCTGTAACCTGAACTGAGCACTTCATGGTTTTTTTTTGAGGGATTATGAGCAATTCAAGTGTCTTCAACATTTGAAAAAAACCTGATGAAGGTCTAGTTACTCATTAAATGAGTTTTAATTTTTTGTAATCTCTTTTTGTTCTAAAGGTTATAAAGGTCAACAGACAATTGAATTCTTCTGCAGCACCACCACTTGTAAAATAAAGTATCTCAAATTGTCCTGGAAATCAATAGACAACCTCAACACTCTGTCATCCCTCAACTGGACAACTTCTGTCCATATGTTCTATTTGGCACAAGTAGCTCAGGACATAGTAGTTAGTTTACAACAGACTATCACATCCTAGACACATCTCAATCACACCATTAATGAGCCTTGGGTCATAACTGGATACAAGGTCAACAACACATCCTGTCACACAAGCTGCCATATAAGATTGCACCTCAGATTATGAAAGAGCTGCTTTCTTAAATATTCACTTTGGGTATCCCTTGAATTATTTTCTCAAAAGAGTTCAGCAAGTATCTTTCTATGAATCCTGATTTCTGAAATTTTACGATGTACACCACCCAAAATAGTTGTAGGTTATGAAAGATAGTTGGGGTGTCCAGGAAGGTTTTGGAAATTCTAGCAGTAATCCTATAGCAGCATTGAAGCACTTTGTATAACATTATGAATGAAGCAATTCAATGAGTTATGTGCAGTGGCTTCTGGGAAGTAGGCTCTGGTTTCCCGAGACACTTGCTTTACTTATTATGCCACCATCGAAGACCGGTGAGTTGTATATGAATGTGTTAGAAAATAAAACTGAAAGATCTGGTACATAGTCTTTTAGGCATTGACCTTTATTCCAATTTACTGGGGAAACTCTTCCCACCAAAAGACATTGATATACACCCTAATGTCCATGTAACCAATCAATTCTCTCCTGCCTTATCTTCACTTTCCATACTACTTTAATCCATTCATTGCTATTTCACTTTGAATTCTTCAACAATGATGAGTCATCTACTGTACCTAAAGAGCATTGGAAGACTACGAAAACTGACTTTCATACTTGACAGCTTTCATGGTATAACTTCCAGAAGATGTGATAGATCATGGGGCACTGCTGGAAGTTTTTTATGAATACTTATGCCCATTTTGATAGCCCGTATATCTCCATACTTAAATCTACCCCTCTAGTCCCCATTCCTCCTTAAATGTAGAATGGAGACAAAGGAAACCTCCCAGAATTGTTGTTTTTCAGAAGTTTACTGGAGGGGAAGATAGGCAGCAAACCAAGAACTTGCTGCGTCTTTCGAGAGCCCAGAAGGTCTCTCCTTTTCAGAGATCCTCCCTGATATTCGGGAAGAGTTAGAAATTATATTCATACTTTATATTATTCAGTAGACTTTACATGATGGCCATTTCAATCTTACTTTAATTTCCCATTTTTGATGTCCCTAACTTTCTGCATAGTCTTATGTGATTGGGGCTTTAGCATACAAATTATAGACATAGAAGCAATTAATCTACCACCCTTACCACCTATGCATAGGCAAGGCCAATGAAATTTATAGAGGACACATAGGTAGCAGTTGCACTCAGGGCTAAGATGGGATCGGCACCCAAAGGCTTATGTACCATAGACACCAGTGTTAGAAATCGGACATGGTCGGCGGGGGTCACATTAATGTTTATATTGACACCTAGGAGCATCACGTTACATGCAATAATACAACCATATAAACTGGTATAATGTCCCTGTAATAACCTTTATCTCTCAATCTCCCATTGCTGCCCACCAGATCATTCTAATGCAGCGTGCACCATATGAGCTTTCATAATGATATTCTGATTTAATCTGTTTTTAATCCTTACGAGGGCACAAAATCTTTTTTCCTCTCTTGAGAAAAAAAACCCTTCTGTGGGTAAAGATTATAAATGAAATCAGTTTTTCTCATCAGTCTTAGAAGTAATGTTATGAGCTGAGGCAATTTATCATCTCGGAGCAAAGCACACTTTCTGGAAACTTGAATATTGTGTTGAACATTTTATTTCACTTCTCTTATAAAGCAACACGGAAACAGTTTCAAATGCCATAAATTATTCACATGAGATGGCATTTCTAATAATGATCGCATGATTCCTAGAGATAAGTGCCCAGGAGCATCGATAACAACAGTTTATACCTTTGTATGGCGGAATTAATTCCTAAACTAAGGCAGCACGATTGACCCTGGATCTCGTTTACATTGATGCAGTTGCAAGAACTCCTCATCACCTCCATTATTCTGTGTTTCATGTCGATGAACAAATGTGAATATTTCATGGATACTTTTACATAACATTATTATGATGATAAAATATCAACTAACATGCAGAAATATGAGAAAAGCCTAGCCGTTGTTTTACGGCATATCATCAATCAACATAAAATGGAGACTAAAAGGACAAATCCCCAAAATATTGAAAGCCAAATCATTCTCTAAGGCATCTAAACATCGAGGATATTTTAAAGTCTCAATTCACACTTGGGTAAGCCACAGTTCAGGTGACATATCAAGACCGGAACCCAAGTTTAGAAGGAAGCCTTGAAGTGGCAGTTGGTCTCACATATATTGGCCAATCTATGTGCTAAGAACCTTCTTTTTTAATGAATTTTTCATGGCAATTTTACAGATGAATATTTCATATATACATCAATTAGCGCTTTTTTTCTTTTTTCCTATTTTCTATGGCAATAATGCAGTTTTAATGTTCTAGATTAATCATTCTTGATAAATCGTGGTGCAACCATTATAGCTTTTCATGCCACAGTTCCATCATGATCCATATTAATCAAGGGGAAAGATTGAAAGATTGTCCAAAGAAGCACTATATATAACATTTCCCAAAGACGCGCTTGTGAAATATTTGTTAAGCACTTTTTTATTGGATTATTGGGGAAAAAGGAAATGGAAACAAATTCCTAGTTTCCCGGTTGGCACAAGGTTTGCCAACTTGATTTTTTATTTTTTCTGGACATCTTATCACAGACAATATTTTTCACGAACACATTGTAAAATCATATTTAATCATTACGATTATAAGTGATCCATGCCTAAAGCCCATAATTCGGATATGAAGATATCAGCTGCATTCACTGCAAACTATAAAATTATTATAATTGGCAAGATAATCTGTACAAGGTTTTCGGCTTGAAAAGAATCACTGGCACCTTAAAGTTTATTTATGGATTGTCCTGAAATTTCTAGACAGTTGACAACTCTGGTCTCCAATGTATATTGATAGGCACACCAAAGCAAGAAATTTCTAATTTGCAAGTGGATTCAGAGTTTTTTCAGAATTGCTAAATGGATTTTTTTTGTCCTAGGAGGATCTATACAACAAAACCACTAGTTACAGTAGTAAGATCATCCTGACAGGTTGCCTTAACCCTCAGTTTTGGAAGTGCAAAATGTCTATTATGATGAGGAGGAAGAGCAAAGCCAAGATGTAGTGGTTTACTGATTTCTTTCTTGCTAAGATCTGTCCAGGAGAAATTGGCACAATGTCAGAGACCATCGTTGACTCACTGGAGCTCAGATCCCGATTCTACGCATCAAGAATTATCCCCCAGACACAATCCTAAACTTCATGTGCCTAAGCCTAACTGGAGCAAAAATTATTAGAAATGATAAAAAATTTACAAATCTGATTTACATTCACTGTCTAGGGTCACACGACCGTTATCGCTCCATTCAAGAAAGATGATCTATTCTGTCCCCGGGGCCTGTGGCTGCACATATGGCTCTGTGAGATGCTGAATCTCTTCACCTTACTTACAATTGGCGACGTTCGCAGATAGCTTAATTCAGCTGCAGGCACACATGTTATGAAGAATCCAGAAGAGACTTTGATTTCTTTAAGAATTCTTGTTGAACGCATACAAACAGCAGCAGGTAAAAAAGACTTTCTTGGGACAAGCTGAAAGCACATGGGCCTCTAATGAAGCCAAGATGGAGACTGAGACACAGGGAGAAGAAGGAAGTGACATGACACCCAGCAGAGGGAGACAGAAGGGACAAACTTCATGGAAAGGGAGGATTTCAGCTATGCAAAACACAGGAACACATAGCAACAATAAACAATATGAGAGACTGCAATACAGCATGTAAAATGTACAGGACAGCCTGTAAAATGTCTCATTCATGGGACATAACACGATCCAATTATAGTAAACAGACTCTGATCAGTTTTTGATCAGAGTTTGATCAGAGTGGGATGCATTTGTCTCGGAGGTGGAGAGAGAAAGGCCGGTGTCCCACTTGCAACTGCAATGCGAGTCTCTCGCGTCAATACCCGGCACTGCAGCCGACACTCGGGACTGCAGTGTGCAGCTGCATGTATTTCTATGCAGCTGAACGCTCCGGTCCGAACCGCAGGCGGCAGTGCCGGGTATTGATGCGAGTTTCTCGTATTGCAGTTGCAAGTGGGACACCGGCCAAAGAAAGTGTCTCCACTTTTCCATTTAGTCATCTGAGTGGGTCCGATGTTTTCCACAGATCTATAGACTTGCATTATCAATTTCGATCCAACACGAAGATCAAAATCAGACATGTTAACGAAGTGCACAGCCCCAGAAAATAACATGGATACCAGTGTCATCTGTCAAAACCACAAATATCTCTTATCTGATTATAACAGTTGTGTGCATGAGCCCATAAAAACAATTCCTCCTTGCGGAGCATACGATACAAAAATTGGGAGCATATCCTTGGCCAAAAATGGAAACAGAGAATTTCATCTGCAGTTCAATTAGAGAAACCATTATGGAGTTATTCATTTTCCAATTCTTAATTGTAATTTACAAGGGTAGTTAGACATATCAGCATACCACAATAAATCCTCATACTGACTTACTCTAGGGGAACACTTGTGCCTAAATTGCCTGTTCCATAAGCAGCCATGGGTGAAAAGGCCTTTCTTCACTAATGTCAGACTCATAATTTTAAGGTATACGGATTGAGAAAAGACGCTGATCTGTTTAACGTGTCCCTGCTATAAACTTTTAATGAATGTAAAATTATAGTTGCACAGGTAACATAACAGTGCCCCTCGGCCAATGGAGGCTGGACTTTATGAAATATAATGTACTGGATTAAAGACCAAAATTACCTTTGTTAAAATGATACATGCTGCCCTGAGAAAATGAGATAAGATTTAGCATTAAATGTATTCACATAGCTAAAGGGGCTTTCCAGTATTTAGATATTGGTGACCCATTCTCAGAGAGATCATCAATGTAAATTCTTGGGAGTCGGACATCCAGCTTCCCCACTGCCGATTTTTACTCATCAGTAGGGGTGTGGTGTCTGATCACCACCAACCCTACAAATAGGTCATCATTTGTTAAGTCCTATATAATTCCTTTAATGGATGAACGTATCATAAAAGGTCTTTGAGAAAAGGTTACTTGGAAACAGTCGTCCAGCTATGCGCATATTCGAGACAACATCTATAGAAAACTAATTTCTTTGAACACAATGTACTATAACCGCTCATCATCAGGTTTGTGCTGTGCCTATAGCATTTCTAAACAGTCTGGGTGATTTGTGCATACAGATTTATACCTGCGGTAATATTTGCAGCGACAGTTGAAATTCTTATCCGGCACAATGGCATAACCTGATCTTTTTATTGCATTAACTGCAGGTGAAATTACTTTTAACAGCCATATGGTCCCCAAAAATATTCATGAAGTATTCATAACGTAAGAACTCAGAGAGTTTTCTCACTGTTGAGATGCATCACAGTGGATGCAGTAGTTTTTTTTTTGCTTCTCGACAGAGGTTTCTTTCTATAGGTTTTTCTATTGTTTGAGCTGTTGAAAAAAAATTACATTTATAATATTGGTTGCCAAAGGTATCCTGGAGCATATTCTGTTTTTTTTTAGAATTACAGAGCTGAGTCATCACCCATTTATGCACAATTTTGAATAGTTACTTCTACACATACTTCACAGGTAGAAATGAGTGGAACAGCCAAAATTCTAATTCACCCGGTCGCACATTTTTTCCCAAGAAATTCGATTTGTGAAGTGATTCTTCTCAAATGTAATGTCCTTTATTATGCTCTGGGATCTCTCCAGATCTCTGAGCATAATAAACACAATATGTAAAATAGAAATATTGTTATACTTACCCCCTACTTACCTATCTGGCCACTCCGCTACTCACCGCCACCAGTCTGGTCTTCGTTGCATCTTTTGAACCCTGCCGCTACACTGGAGTCTTCGGTTTCTCACACTGCACTGGACGTACGGGTATCATGGCTCCCGGGAGGGTTCTGGACCCACAGTGCTATGCACATGCCATGACTCCGTTGACCTCTTATGTGCCTGTGCAAATCCTCCCGGACGCCATGAATTCTGGTGCAGTGTTTGATGACCGAAGATGGCAATGTAAACAACGGGGGATCAGAAGATGTTGTGAGGATCTGATGGCTGGTGGTGAGTAGCAGAACGGTCGAAGAACGGAGTGATGAGGCGAGCATAGCACTTTTTTATTTAACCATTTGATGGACATTTTAATTCAGAATACTAGTACTGAGCAATTGCCACTCTGCTTATTCCTCACGGAATCGTATTACAAAATAATCTACATTTTGGCGAATGAGGATTTTTCTAACAATCAAGTAGAATTTAATTCCAATAAAATTTATTTGCTCATCTCTAATCATAGCATAAATATTGCCTGATAAAGTATCGCAAAATAATGTTTTTTGTTCAAAGTTGGTCATTTTGTGTTACTTGTCCTGCAACATGTTGGGTTAAGAGGAAGGACACACATTAGAATAATGAGTAGTGATGAGCGAATATACTCGTTGCTTGGGTTTTCCTGAGCACGCTCGGGTGGTCTCCGAGTATTTATCACTGCTCTGAGATTTAGATTTCATTGCCACAGCTGAATGATTTACAGCTACCAGCTTGATTACATGTGGGGATTCCCTAGCAACCAGGCAACCCCCACATGTACTCCGGCTGGGTAGTAGCTGTAAATCATTCAGCTGCGGCGATGAAAACAAAATCTCCGAACACTAACAAATACTCGGAGACCACCCGTGCATGCTCGGGAAAACCCGAGCAATGAGTACACTCACTCATAATTAATAATGAGCACTAAAATTGGCAAGAACCACTGTCAATTTTAGGATCAATTCACAGCAAATTCATATAAGGAGCTCATTTAGAAAACGTGCCCCAACATTTATACCGGCATGCCTATAGACTAATATCTGATGCATGTCTCTTTGGCATGGTACTATATAGTGCAATAGGAAACAGACAAGAAAAGCACGTTATATGGTATACATATTTTTTGATGGGTGTCAATGGCAGACGTACAGTGGAGCTTGAAAGTTTGTTAACATTTTAGAATTCTCTGCATTTCTGCATAAATTTGATCTAAAACTGTCTGGTTTTCAAACTCCTAAAAGTAGATAACGAAAAACATAATTAAACAAAGGAGTCAAATATTTTTCAATTTTCATTTTTTTTTTAAACCCCTTTACCCCCAAGGGTGGTTTGCACGTTAATGACCGGGCCAATTTTTACAATTCTGACCACTGTCCCTTTATGAGGTTATAACTCTGGAACGCTTCAACGGATCCCAGTGATTATGACATTGTTTTCTCGTGACATATTGTACTTCATGATAATGGTAAAAATGCTTTGGTATTACCTGCGTTTATTTGTGAAAAAATGGAAATTTGACAAAAATTATGAAGATTTCGCATTTCCAACTTTGAATTTTTATGCAATTAAATCACAGAGATACAGTGGGGCAAAAAAGTATTTAGTCAGTCAGCAATAGTGCAAGTTCCACTACTTAAAAAGATGAGAGGTGTCTGTAATTTACATCATAGGTAGACCTCATCTATGGGAGACAAACTGAGAAAAAAAAATCCAGAAAATCACATTGTCTGTTTTTTTAACATTTTATTTGCATATTATGGTGGAAAATAAGTATTTGGTCAGAAACAAAATTTCATCTCAATACTTTGTAATATATCCTTTGTTGGCAATGACAGAGGTCAAACGTTTTCTGTAAGTCTTCACAAGGTTGCCACACACTGTTGTTGGTATGTTGGCCCATTCCTCCATGCAGATCTCCTCTAGAGCAGTGATGTTTTTGGCTTTTCGCTTGGCAACACGGACTTTCAACTCCCTCCAAAGGTTTTCTATAGGGTTGAGATCTGGAGACTGGCTAGGCCACTCCAGGGCCTTGAAATGCTTCTTACGAAGCCACTCCTTCGTTGCCCTGGCGGTGTGCTTTGGATCATTGTCATGTTGAAAGACCCAGCCACGTTTCATCTTCAATGCTCTTGCTGATGGAAGGAGGTTTGCACTCAAAATCTCACGATACATGGCCCCATTCATTCTTTCATGTACCCAGATCAGTCGTCCTGGCCCCTTTGCAGAGAAACAGCCCCAAAGCATGATGTTTCCACCACCATGCTTTACAGTAGGTATGGTGTGTGATGGATGCAACTCAGTATTCTTTTTCCTCCAAACACGACAAGTTGTGTTTCTACCAAACAGTTCCAGTTTGGTTTCATCAGACCATAGGACATTCTCCCAAAACTCCTCTGGATCATCCAAATGCTCTCTAGCAAACTTCAGACGGGCCCGGACATGTACTGGCTTAAGCAGTGGGACACGTCTGGCACTGCAGGATCTGAGTCCATGGTGGCGTAGTGTGTTACTTATGGTAGGTCTTGTTACATTGGTCCCAGCTCTCTGCAGTTCATTCACTAGGTCCCCCCGCGTGGTTCTGGGATTTTTGCTCACCATTCTTGTGATCATTCTGACCCCACGGGGTGGGATTTTGCATGGAGCCCCAGATCGAGGGAGATTATCAGTGGTCTTGTATATCTTCCATTTTCTAATTATTGCTCCCACTGTTGATTTCTTCACTCCAAGCTGGTTGGCTATTGCAGATTCAGTCTTCCCAGCCTGGTGCAGGGCTACAATTTTGTTTCTGGTGTCCTTTGACAGCTCTTTTGTCTTCACCATAGTGGAGTTTGGAGTCAGACTGTTTGAGGGTGTGCACAGGTGTCTTTTTATACTTATAACAAGTTTAAACAGGTGCCATTACTACAGGTAATGAGTGTAGGAAAGAGGAGACTCTTAAAAAAGAAGTTACAGGTCTGTGACAGCCAGAAATCTTGATTGTTTGTTTCTGACCAAATACTTATTTTCCACCATAATATGCAAAAAAAATGATAAAAAAACAGACAATGTGATTTTCTGGATTTTTTTTTCTCAGTTTCTCTCCCATAGTTGAGGTCTACCTATGATGTAAATTACAGACGCCTCTCATCTTTTTAAGTGGTGGAACTTGCACTATTGCTGACTGACTAAATACTTTTTTGCCCCACTGTATGTCACACAAAATACTTAATAAGTATTCGACCCCAAAAGTTGTTGTCCAATTTGTCCTGAGTACGCTGATACCCCATATGTGGGGGGGAACCACCGTTTGGGCGCATGGGAGGGCTCGGAATGGAAGGAGTGCCATTTGGAATGCAGACTTAGATGGAATGGTCTGCAGGTGTCACATTGCGTTTGCAGAGCCCCTAATGTACCTAAACAGTAGAAACCCCCCACAAGTGACCCCATATTGGAAACCAGACCCCCCAGGGAACTTATCTAGATGTGTTGTGAGAACTTTGAACCCCCAAGTGTTTCACTACAGTTTATAACGCAGAGCCATGAAAATAAAAAATCTTTTTTTTTCCCACAAAAATTATTTTTTAGCCCTCAGTTTTGTATTTTCCCAAGGGTAACAGGAGAAATTGGACCCCAAAAGTTGTGTCCTATTTGTCCTGAGTACGCTGATACTGCATATGTTAGGGTAAACCCCTGTTTGGGCACACGGGAGAGCTCGGAAGGGAAGAAGCACTGTTTTACTTTTTCAACACAGAATTGGCTGGAATTGAGATCGGACGCCATGTCGCGTTTGGAGAGCCCCTGATGTGCCTAAACAGTGGAAACCCCCCAATTATAACTGAAACCCTAATCCAAACACACCCCTAACCCTAATCCCAACTGTAACCCTAACCACACCTCTAACCCTGACACACCCCTAACCCTAATCCCAACCCTATTCCCAACCGTAAATGTAATCTAAACCCTAACCGTAACTTTAGCCCCAACCCTAACTGTAGCCTTAACCCTAGCCCCAACCCTAACCCTAACCCTAGTCCTAACCGGAAAATGGAAATAAATACATTTTTTTAATTTTTCCCTAACTAAGGGGGTGATGAAGGGGATGTTTGATTTACTTTTATAGCGGGTTTTATAGCAGATTTTTATGATTGGCAGCCGTCACACACTGAAAGACGCTTTTTATTGCAAAAAATATTTTTTTGCGTTACCACATTTTGAGAGCTATAATTTTTCCATATTTTGGTCCACAGAGTCATGTAAGGTCTTGTTTTTTGCGGGACGAGTTGAAGTTTTTATTGGTAACATTTTCGGGCACGTGATATTTTTTGATCGCTTTTTATTCCGATTTTTGTGAGGCAGAATGACCAAAAACCAGCTATTCATGAATTTCTTTTGGGGGAGGCGTTTATACCGTTCCGCGTTTGGTAAAATTGATAAAGCAGTTTTATTCTTTGGGTCAGTACAATTACAGCGATACCTCATTTATATCATTTTTTTATGTTTTGGCGCTTTTACACGATAAAAACTATTTTATAGAAAAAATTATTTTTGCATCGCTTTATTCTCAGGACTATAACTGTTTTATTTTTTTGCTGATGATGCTGCATGGCGGCTCGTTTTTTGCGGGACAAGATGACGTTTTCAGCGGTGCCATGATTATTTTTATCTGTCTTTTTGATCGTGTGTTATTCCACTTTTTGTTCGGCAGTATGATAATAAAGCGTTGTTTTTTGCCTCGTTTTTTTTTTTTTTTCTTACGGTGTTTACTGAAGGGGTTAACTAGTGGGCCAGTTTTATAGGTCGGGCCGTTACGGACGCGGCGATACTAAATATGTGTACTTTTATTGTTTTTTTTTTCATTTAGATAAAGAAATGTATTTATGGGAATAATATATATATATATATATTTTTTTTTTTTTTTACACATTTGGAAACATTTTTTTTAACTTTTTTACTTTGTCCCAGGGGGAGACATCACAGATCGGTGATCTGATAGTTTGCACAGCACTCTGTCAGATCACCGATCTGTCTGAGAGCAGTGCAGGCTTCACAGTGCCTGCTCTGAGCTACTCCCTCCCTGCAGGACCCGGATGACGCGGCCATCTTGGATCCGGGCCTGGAGCAGGGAGGGAGGTAGGCAGACCCTCGCAGCAACGCGATCACATCGCGTTGCTGCAGGGGGCTCAGGGAAGCCCGCAGGGAGCCCCCTACCTGCGCGATGCTTCCTGTTGTGAATTCTGTGGCAGAGCTCCCTCCCGTGGTCACAAGTGGTACTTCGGCTGATTCTCTCTGTGAGCTTTCGTTGGTGGAGGAAAGTGGTACTGCGGCTTCTGAGTTTCCTTCCTCAGGTGATGTGGTGAAGTCGTTAGGTGCTGCTCTATTTAACCCCACCTAGTGCTTTGATCCTGGCCTCCAGTCAATGTTCTAGTATTGGACCTGTTTCCTCCTGGATCGTTCCTGTGGCCTGCTGCTCTGCATAGCTAAGTACCGCTTTGCTATTTTGTTTGCTGTATTTTTCTGTCCAGCTTGTCTATTAGTTTTTTCCTGCTTGTTGGAAGCTCTGGGACGCAGAGGGTGTACCTCCGTGCCGTTAGTTCGGTACGGAGGGTCTTTTTGCCCCCTTTGCGTGGTTTTTGTAGGGTTTTGTGTTGACCGCAAAGTTACCTTTCCTATCCTCGCTCTGTTCAGAAAGTCGGGCCTCACTTTGCTAAATCTATTTCATCTCTACGTTTGTCTTTTCATCTTAACTCACAGTCATTATATGTGGGGGCTGCCTTTTCCTTTGGGGTATTTCTCTGAGGCAAGGTAGGCTTATTTTCTATCTTCAGGCTAGCTAGTTTCTCAGGCTGTGCCAAGTTGCATAGGGAGCGTTAGGCGCAATCCACGGCTGCCTCTAGTGTGGTTGGAGAGGATTAGGGATTGCGGTCAGCAGAGTTCCTACGTCTCAGAGCTCGTTCTTTGTTTTTGGGTTATTGTCAGGTCACTGTATGTGCTCTGACCTCTATGTCCATTGTGGTACTGAATTACCTTATCATAACAGTACTGGAGGCCAAAAGTACTAATGATTCTCAATAGAGGGAAAAAAGAAGTTCTGAGACCATTTTTTTTCTCTGCACTGTGTTTTGTTTTTTTTTTCCCCTAGACATTTGGGTGGTTCAGGACACAGGTGTAGCGATGGACATTAAAGGTCTGTCTTCATGTGTGGATCAGCTCACGGCAAGAGTACAAAATATTCAAGACTTTGTGGTTCAGAATTCTATGTTAGAACCGAGAATTCCTATTCCTGATTTGTTTTTTGGAGATAGAACTAAATTTCTGAGTTTCAAAAATAATTGTAAACTATTTCTGGCTTTGAAACCTCGCTCCTCTGGTGACCCAGTTCAACAAGTTAGGATCATTATTTCTTTTTTACGTGGCGACCCTCAGGACTGGGCATTTTCTCTTGCGTCAGGAGATCCTGCATTAAGTAATATCGATGCGTTTTTCCTGGCGCTCGGATTGCTGTACGATGAACCTAATTCAGCGGATCAGGCAGAGAAAAATTTGCTGGCTCTGTGTCAGGGTCAGGATGAGATAGAGGTATATTGTCAGAAATTTAGAAAGTGGTCCGTACTCACTCAATGGAATGAAGGTGCGCTCGCAGCAATTTTCAGAAAAGGTCTCTCTGAAGCCCTTAAGGATGTCATGGTGGGATTTCCTATGCCTGCTGGTCTAAATGAGTCTATGTCTTTGGCCATTTAGATCGGTCGACGCTTGCGTGAGCGTAAATCTGTGCACCATTGGGCGGTATTACCTGAGCTTAAACCTGAGCCTATGCAGTGCGATAGGACTTTGACCAGAGTTGAACGGCAAGAACACAGACGTCTGAATGCGCTGTGTTTCTACTGTGGTGATTCCACTCATGCTATCTCTGATTGTCCTAAGCGCACTAAGCGGTTCGCTAGGTCTGCCACCATTGGTACGGTACAGTCAAAATTTCTTCTGTCCGTTACCTTGATCTGCTCTTTGTCATCGTATTGTCATGGCAATTGTGGATTCAGGCGCTGCCCTGAATTTGATGGACTTGGAGTATGCTAGGCGTTGTGGGTTTTTCTTGGAGCCCTTGCAGTGTCCTATTCCATTGAGAGGAATTGATGCTAAGCCTTTGGCCAAGAATAAGCCTCAGTACTGGACCCAGCTGACCATGTGCATGGCTCCTGCACATCAGGAGGTTATTCGCTTTCTGGTGTTGCATAATCTGCATGATGTGGTCGTGTTGGGGTTGCCATGGCTACAAGTCCATAATCCAGTATTAGATTGGAAATCCATGTCTGTGTCCAGCTGGGGTTGTCAGGGGGAACATGTTGATGTCCCATTTCTGACTATTTCGTCATCCACCCCTTCTGAGGTTCCAGAGTTCTTGTCTGATTACCGGGATGTATTTGATGAGCCCAAGTCCGATACCCTACCTCTGCATAGGGATTGTGATTGTGCTATCAATTTGATTCCTGGTAGTAAATTCCCAAAAGGTCGACTGTTTAATTTATCTGTGCCTGAGCACGCCGCTATGCGGAGTTATGTGAAGGAGTCCTTGGAGAAGGGGCATATTCGCCCGTCATCGTCGCCATTAGGAGCAGGGTTCTTTTTTGTAGCCAAGAAGGATGGTTCACTGAGACCTTGTATAGATTACCGCCTTCTAAATAAGATCACAGTTAAATTTCAGTACCCCTTGCAGTTGTTATCTGATTTGTTTGCTCGGATTAAGGGGGCTAGTTGGTTCACCAAGATAGATCTTCGTGGTGCGTATAATCTTGTGCGTATTAAGCGAGGCGATGAATGGAAAACTGCATTTAATACGTCCGAGGGCCATTTTGAGTATCTAGTAATGCCATTCGGACTTGCCAATGCTCCATCAGTGTTTCAGTCCTTTATGCATGACATCTTCCGAGAGTACCTGGATAAATTCCTGATTGTGTACTTGGATGACATTTTGATCTTCTCGGATGATTGGGAGTCTCATGTGAAGCAGGTCAGAACGGTGTTTCAGGTCCTGCATGCTAATTCTTTGTTTGTGAAGGGATCAAAGTGTCTCTTTGGTGTTCAGAAGGTTTCATTTTTGGGGTTCATCTTTTCCCCTTCTACTATCGAGATGGACCCTGTTAAGGTCCAAGCCATCCATGATTGGACTCAGCCGACATCTCTGAAAAGTCTGCAAAAGTTCCTGGGCTTTGCTAATTTTTATCGTCGCTTCATCTGCAATTTTTCTAGTATTGCTAAACCATTGACTGATTTGACCAAGAAGGGTGCTGATGTGGTCAATTGGTCTTCTGCTGCTGTGGAAGCTTTTCAAGAGTTGAAGCATCGTTTTTCTTCTGCCCCTGTGTTGTGTCAACCAGATGTTTCGCTTCCGTTCCAGGTCGAGGTTGATGCTTCTGAGATTGGAGCAGGGGCTGTTTTGTCGCAGAGAAGTTCTGATTGCTCGGTGATTAAACCATGCGCCTTCTTTTCCAGGAAGTTTTCGCCTGCTGAGCGAAATTATGATGTGGGCAATCGAGAGTTGCTGGCCATGAAGTGGGCATTTGAAGAGTGGCGTCATTGGCTTGAAGGAGCTAAGCATCGCGTGGTGGTCTTGACTGATCATAAGAACTTGACTTATCTCGAGTCTGCCAAGCGGTTGAATCCTAGACAGGCTCGTTGGTCGCTGTTTTTTGCCCGTTTTGACTTTGTGATTTCGTAACTTCCGGGCTCTAAAAATGTGAAGGCAGATGCTCTGTCTAGGAGTTTTGTGCCCGACTCTCCGGGTTTATCTGAGCCGGCGGGTATCCTCAAAGAGGGAGTAATTGTGTCTGCCATCTCCCCTGATTTGCGGCGGGTGCTGCAAAATTTTCAGGCTAATAAACCTGATCGTTGCCCAGCGGAGAAACTGTTTGTCCCTGATAGGTGGACGAATAAAGTTGTCTCTGAGGTTCATTGTTTGGTGTTGGCTGGTCATCCTGGAATCTTTGGTACCAGAGAGTTAGTGGCTAGATCCTTTTGGTGGCCATCTGTCGCAGGATGTGCGTATTTTTGTGCAGTCCTGTGGGATTTGTGCTCGGGCTAAGCCCTACTGTTCTCGTGCCAGTGGGTTGCTTTTGCCCTTGCCGGTCCCGAAGAGGCTTTGGACACATATCTCTATGGATTTTATTTCAGATCTTCCCGTCTCTCAAAAGATGTCAGTCATTTGGGTGGTCTGTGATCGCTTCTCTAGGATGGTCCATTTGGTACCCTTGTCTAAATTACCTTCCTCCTCTGATTTGGTGCCATTGTTCTTCCAGGATGTGGTTCGTTTACATGGCATTCCAGAGAATATCGTTTCTGACAGAGGTTCCCAGTTTGTTTCGAGGTTTTGGTGAGCCTTTTGTGGTAGGATGGGCATTGACTTGTCTTTTTCCTCGGCTTTCCATCCTCAGACTAATGGCCAGACCGAACGAACCAATCAGACCTTGGAAACATATCTGAGATGCTTTGTTTCTGCTGATCAGGATGACTGGGTGTCCTTTTTGCCTTTGGCTGAGTTCGCCCTTAATAATCGGGCCAGCTCGGCTACCTTGGTTTCGCCGTTTTTCTGCAACTCTGGGTTCCATCCTCATTTCTCTTCAGGGCAGGTTGAGTCTTCGGACTGTCCTGGTGTGGATACTGTGGTGGACAGGTTGCAGCAGATTTGGACTCATGTAGTGGACAATTTTACCTTGTCCCAGGAGAAGGCTCAACGTTTCGCTAATCGCAGACGCTGTGTGGGTCCCCGACTTCGTGTTGGGGATTTGGTTTGGTTATCTTCTCGTCATATTCCTATGAAGGTTTCCTCTCCTAAGTTTAAACCTTGTTTCATTGGTCCATATAGGATTTCTGAGGTTCTTAATCCTGTGTCTTTTCGTCTGACCCTTCCAGATTCTTTTTCCATACATAACGTATTCCATAGGTCATTGTTGCGGAGATACGTGGCACCTATGGTTCCATCTGTTGATCCTCCTGCCCCGCTTTTGGTGGAGGGGGAGTTGGAGTATATTGTGGAGAAGATTTTGGATTCTCGTGTTTCAAGATGGAAACTCCAGTATTTGGTTAAGTGGAAGGGTTATGCTCAGGAAGATAATTCCTAGGTCTTTGCCTCTGATGTCCATGCTCCCGATCTTGTTTGTGCCTTTCATATGGTTCATCCTGGTCGTCCTGGGGGCTCTGATGAGGGTTCGGTGACCCCTCCTCAAGGGGGGGGTACTGTTGTGAATTCTGTGGCAGAGCTCCCTCCTGTGGTCACAAGTGGTACTTCGGCTGATTCTCTCTGTGAGCTTCCGTTGGTGAAGGAAAGTGGTACTGCGGCTTCTGAGTTTCCTTCCTCAGGTGATGTGGTGAAGTCGTTAGGTGCTGCTCTATTTAACTCCACCTAGTGCTTTGATCCTGGCCTCCAGTCAATGTTCTAGTATTGGACCTGTTTCCTCCTGGATCGTTCCTGTGGCCTGCTGCTCTGCATAGCTAAGTACCGCTTTGCTATTTTGTTTGCTGTATTTTTCTGTCCAGCTTGTCTATTTGTTTTTTCCTGCTTGCTGGAAGCTCTGGGACGCAGAGGGTGTACCTCCGTGCCGTTAGTTTGGTACGGAGGGTCTTTTTGCCCCCTTTGCGTGGTTTTTGTAGGGTTTTGTGTTGACCGCAAAGTTACCTTTCCTATCCTCGCTCTGTTCAGAAAGTCGGGCCTCACTTTGCTAAATCTATTTCATCTCTACGTTTGTCTTTTCATCTTAACTCACAGTCATTATATGTGGGAGCTGCCTTTTCCTTTGGGGTATTTCTCTGAGGCAAGGTAGGCTTATTTTCTATCTTCAGGCTAGCTAGCTTCTCAGGCTGTGCCGAGTTGCATAGGGAGCGTTAGGCGCAATCCACGGCTGCCTCTAGTGTGGTTAGAGAGGATTAGGGATTGCGGTCAGCAGAGTTCCCACGTCTCAGAGCTCGTTCTTTGTTTTTGGGTTATTGTCAGGTCACTGTATGTGCTCTGACCTCTATGTCCATTGTGGTACTGAATTACCTTATCATAACAGCTTCCCTGTACCACCGGCACATCGCGATCATGTTTGATCGTGGTGTGCCGGGGGTTAATGTGACGGGAGCAGTCCTGGCACATAGTGCCGGATGTCAGCTGCGATAGGCAGCTGACACCCGGCCGCGATCGGCCGCGCTCCCCCCGTGAGCGCGGCTGATCGCGTATGATGTACTATCCCATCGCTGGTCATACGGGCCCACCCCACCTCGATGGGATAGTACGTCCGATGTCAGAAAGGGGTTAAGTGAGGCAAATGATCCAATTCACATGATTGGTAACATTATGTGAATCTTTAGGATATCTGGTGATTTCAATCAATAGAGTGACAATCAGGTGTGAGTGGGGGACCTGTTTTAATAAAATACAGACTCACACTGATCGGCAGAAGGGGGCGCTTATACCCCTGTTACAAAGGAGCAGCAGTGCACTTGCTTGACCGTCGCTCCATTCATTCCCTATGGGGCTGCACAAAGTGCTGCACTTGACTTTTTACGGCAGCCCCACTAAGAATAAATAAAGGCGCACTTGGGCATGTGGTAGTGTTTGATAGTAGCTTTATTATATGTTTCAAGTTTGTACCAAACCCTTTTTCAAATAATAGACTATAAAAAAGTGTCAGTCTAATATTTTTTATTTGATTCTCCTTTTCTACTTTTAGGACTTGTGTGAAATTTTTTTGTAATTTTAAAGGGAATCTGTCATCTGAGAGTAGTATAACACAGGGCAAGAGAATAGGATTCCAGGGATGTGTCACTTTCCAGGGTGTGTTGTGTAGCTTCAATACAAAACAAGAATTCTATCAAAACTGCACTAAGCAGTCCAGTAAGTGACACATTGTTGGAATCAGGATGTCTTGCCCTATGTTATCCTTCTTTCAGATTGTATAACAAAAAACTGCTGTCGGATCCCGATAAGTTAAAATTATGCAGAAATTTAGAACATTCTGAAGAGTTCACAAACTTTCGGGCATAACTACGAGTAGCATATGTTTAGCATCCAGATGTCTCTATTCTACTATTTTGCTGTAAATTTTATTAATAACCCTAAAACAAATTAAATTTGTAAACACATCACAACCCTTGAGGGGTCCAGTATACCATAAATATCTATCGCAAAATCATGTTTTTTCCAAAGCTGCTCACTTTGCATTGCACTTTTCAGGATTTGCAGAGCCAATGAAAAAAAAAATATGGAAAAACAAATCTGTACATTTAGCTGCCAGGTTTTATATAGTCTCACAAAACGCTATTGTCTTAATAGGGTGCACTCCTAGCCCAGTGTATATTGAGGCCTCTAGACTGCCCTTTAACGAGGAGTGGCTTAACTCCTGGCAGAATAATAATCAACAATGTCATTGTGTGTGGCTCTTGGCATTTTTTGGATACAAAAAAAGTCCTAAGTAGCCAAACAGCACAAAAAGGACTAAAAACACAATGTCTGAGTATAATATAAAAATAAGTAATTTTTATTAATAATTCACACAATCAATTTTAATATAATGTTAAAGTGAAAAAATCTTCCAGATGTAATGGAACGGAAAAATACACATGACATCACATACACCTAGGTATATAAACAATATCCCAATATAGTCCACACCTACACTGCTGCATCTAGAAAGTTACCATATACAACTACCGACAAAAAGGCAGCCTTCAAAAAGAAGAAGTCCAGCAATAAAACCGGTGCTGACAAGAGGAGGCAGAATGAATATCACCTGCAGGTGTATATGCTAAATATCGCCATTCCTCATGAAAATACACCGATAGAACAAACGCTGTAAAATAATGGCAGCCAAAAAAAACAGGTGGGCAAACTGGTGGTAACTTACACTTAGGAGTGATGTCCGTGTGTCCGTTCCTACACCCCGACGCGCGTTTCGTAACACTTCCTCAGGGGGCGTGTCGGGGTAGAGGGACACCGGACATTTAAACCCTACCTCCTCCAATCAAAAGGGCTTCCGTATGAATGCCGCAAGTCGCGTTGCCAAGGGAACTAAAGTGTGCGCTGACTTCGTCCTCCACGCACCGGAAATGACATCACCGCTTCCGGGCCATGGACCGCAAGCACCCAGGCGCTCACTAATGAGCGCTATGCGTGCCAGCTAAGTCCTGCCCGCCGGAGTCAGCGAAGTCTGTGGGCGGATGGATCGAAAGGCAGCGCACATTCCCAGACAAGGCGGCTATGGTAAGCAATCACACTATCCAATGTATATTAAAATTCTTCATTCTTCCTGTGTCTTTCAATATGATATCCAATATAATGGGATTCCTTCTTGATTTAATTATCACCTTGAACGGAAAGAGGATTACCAACAAAGTCCGAATGTCATGACTAATGAATCTATTAATAATAAGAAAAAGACAAGTTAAAATCACAAAATAAAATGACATCCCAAAAATATCCCTAATACCCCTAAAAAATACCACTATGCCTACCAGACTGGATTATTCAAGAAATGCTGAGAAACCAAAATTCTCGTTCAATCCCATGGGGGCTACACTGCCTAGTCTGTAAATCCATTTACTCTCAAGTCTCGCTAGATTTTTGGCCATATTGCCTCCTCTCGGCCCCATCTGTACTATATCAATGCCTTTGACCTTGAGTAAACTAGAGTCACTGTTGTGATGCTCCAAAAAATGTCTGGGTATGGTTTTCAATAACGACACATCCTCCACATTTTTACTTTTTTCAATATCCCTAACTTGTTCTCTTGTGCGGATACGAAGTTCTCTCGTTGTCAGCCCAATATAAATTTTTCCGCAAGGACACTGGGCACAATAAACCACGCCTTTGGTTGAGCACGAGATAAAATGTCTAATGGAGTACGTTCTTTTGCCTTTAGCATCAGTAAATGTTTGGCTCTTCGGCATATTATCACACGCTTTACAATGTCCACATGGGTAAAAACCTTTTGTATCCAGCCATGTTCCCTTTTTATTCTGCTCATAATGGCTATGAACCAAGATATCCTTCAAGTTCTTGGCTCTTCTTGCCGTAATGAGAGGGGAAGAGGGCAAACATTTTTTAAGGATAGGGTCAGTCAACAAAATTTGCCAATGCCTGCGAACAATTTGGCAAAATTGAGGCCATTTATTATTATATGTCGCAATTAAGCGTGGGCAAAAATTGTCTTTGTGAACATCCCTTTGACTCTGATCATTTTTATACAGTAATTCATTTCTGGATTTATATTTCGCATTTTGATATCCTTTTCTGATGTTTTTACAACTATACCCCCTATACCGGTTTTCTTGCTGGACTTCTTCTTTTTGAAGGCTGCCTTTTTGTCGGTAGTTGTATATGGTAACTTTCTAGATGCAGCAGTGTAGGTGTGGACTATATTAGGATATTGTTTATATACCTAGGTGTATGTGATGTCATGTGTATTTTTCCGTTCCATTACATCTGGAAGATTTTTTCACTTTAACATAATATTAAAATTGATTGTGTGAATTATTAATAAAAATTACTTATTTTTATATTATACTCAGACATTGTGTTTTTAGTCCTTTTTGTGCTGTTTGGCTACTTAGGACTTTTTTTGTTTTGGTTTCAGTCGGTATCGTAACACAATGATATTATAAGGATCAGGTTATTGATTATAGTTTGCTATTCCTGTTTATGACAGAGGATCCTGCAACGATTGCGTATTATGGATATGAAGGCTAGGGAAACAGCCTGGCTAAGTAAAGCATCCAGTATCTTCAAAGTGAATTCCTCCGGTGTTTTTAATGATACCACTATTGCCCAAAAGGACTGGATGAGACAATACAAAAACATGTTGTTACGCCAAACTAAGTTATGGTGGACAAAAGCCTCACTTCAAAACTATTGTGAGCGTAAAATTATTCCGAGGGGATTACGAGTCCAGCTGTTCCCTACATTTAACCTTGACAATGAATTATTGACTAAAAGATGGATTGAAGCGGCTGATAATTGCTCGTTTACCTTTATTCAAATTATTATAGAGCATAATGAGATATGCCTTAAGAATTTGGAGGAGGAAATTAATAATATACTCTCCAATATTCGAAAAGAGATGCCAGTGGAAACTTTGGAACATTATCTAAAGGATATTGAAAAAGATCTAGAAAAGTGTGAAGCAAATATTAGTGAGGGGAAGAAAAAGAAATTGGCCCGTGATGTCTCGGATTATGAGATGAATAAAGTATATAGATGGCAAAATCCAGAGAAAAAAGGGAAAAATATACCCGCTAGAAGTGAGTCTATACATTCGCTCACATCTTCAGTCGAGACCCGTGGATCATACAGTGATATGGAAAGTGCCTCTACTTCAGGGCCAGTTACACGGTTTGGCAATAAGAAAAAGACTTACCAGCAATCAAAATATTCTAGGAAGGAACGTAATTTTGAACAGGAAAAGAGCAAGGTAATCAACCTCTCCTCACATATCCTTACCCCTACACAATTGGAGGTTCTAGAGAAAGGCCTAACATTCTCTCCTTCAAATTCTATATATCCGTTTTTAGCGGTAAAGGATATCCACTTATTCTCACGAAAAATTATTCTGAAAAGACTGCATTTTAAAAGTCCCTCTGATATATCCGGTGGAACTATTGAAGAACAAGAAGCCTTAGAGGCATTAGAATCACTGGTAAGTGAAAATGAGAGTGCCATGGAGTCTAAAGGCTTTCCCCAGAAATTGTTGGGTAAAACTAAAAAATTGCCCCCTCTAAATTTATGTCCAGCAGTGGATTTTTTTACGAAAGTGGTTTCTGCGGATATTGAGAAATTAGCAGAGCAGAAAAACGATAGCTTTAATCTCACAAGGGAACAACAAAAAGCTTTGAAGGAAATGCAGACGTGGTCAGACGTGGTCTTTAAGGCCGCGGACAAAGGGGGGAATTTAGTAATATGGCCTTCGGTATTATATGAGGAACAGGCAGATAAGTTGCTAAATGATGTGTCCTGCTATCGCAGATTACCCTCTAATCCTCTTCCATCATATCAAATGGAACTAGTGAAAATCTTAGAAGAGGCATATGATAAGGGTATCATTCCGAAACAATTATTAGACTCGGTACAGAAAATGGTGCCAAAACTCCCCACCTTTTGATTCCGAAGGTCCACAAAAATTTAGAGAATCCGCCAGGGCGTCCTATCGTGGCCGGAAATGAAGGACTTTGCGAGATTATTTGTGATACTTTGGATTGTTTCCTGAAGCCTTTGGTGGCTAGCCTGCCATCGTATATCAGGGACACCACATCTGCCTTGAAAAGGTTGGACAATTTATGTCTAACAGAGGACATGGTTATGGTCACGGCAGATGTGGAGTCCCTGTATACTTCGATTAGGCATCATGATGGCTTGGCAGCCACCGAATGGTTTTTGAGAACTAGCAATTTGGAGCCGGACTTGGTCGATCTGTTGTTGGTTTTGTTGAAGTTTATACTTACCCACAATTGTTTTATTTTTAATAAACGGGTATATCTTCAAAAGCAGGGGACCGCCATGGGTGCTTCTTGTGCCCCTTCCTACGCAAACCTATTCTTGGGATTATGGGAAAGAGACATCTTCATTAGTAATCCCATCCCGGGCATTGACAATGTACATCATTGGATGCGTTATATCGATGATGTTTGGTTTGTGTGGGAGGGGCCTGTACATCAATTGGAGGCACTCATGGCGACCCTCAACGACAACGATCTTAACATCAGGTTGACCTTTAAGGTAGGCCGTAGTCTGGATTTCCTTGATTTACAAATTGATGCTTCTGGCAGTGGTAATCTGTCTACGGAAGTATTCAGAAAAAAGACTGCAACAAACACCTTATTGCATGCCACGTCGTCCCATCCCCCATCGGTGATTAAAGGGATACGAATGGGACAATTTCTAAGGATCAAACGTATTTGTTCGGATGGACAAACCTTCGAAAGACAAGCCAAAGAGTTGAGTACGAGATTCAAAAATAGGGGGTATAGTTGTAAAAACATCAGAAAAGGATATCAAAATGCGAAATATAAATCCAGAAATGAATTACTGTATAAAAATGATCAGAGTCAAAGGGATGTTCACGAAGACAATTTTTGCCCACGCTTAATTGCGACATATAATAATAAATGGCCTCAATTTTGCCAAATTGTTCGCAGGCATTGGCAAATTTTGTTGACTGACCCTATCCTTAAAAAATGTTTGCCCTCTTCCCCTCTCATTACGGCAAGAAGAGCCAAGAACTTGAAGGATATCTTGGTTCATAGCCATTATGAGCAGAATAAAAAGGGAACATGGCTGGATACAAAAGGTTTTTACCCATGTGGACATTGTAAAGCGTGTGATAATATGCCGAAGAGCCAAACATTTACTGATGCTAAAGGCAAAAGAACGTACTCCATTAGACATTTTGTCTCGTGCTCAACCAAAGGCGTGGTTTATTGTGCCCAGTGTCCTTGCGGAAAAATTTATATTGGGCTGACAACGAGAGAACTTCGTATCCGCACAAGAGAACAAGTTAGGGATATTGAAAAAAGTAAAAATGTGGAGGATGTGTCGTTATTGAAAACCATACCCAGACATTTTTTGGAGCATCACAACAGTGACTCTAGTTTACTCAAGGTCAAAGGCATTGATATAGTACAGATGGGGCCGAGAGGAGGCAATATGGCCAAAAATCTAGCGAGACTTGAGAGTAAATGGATTTACAGACTAGGCAGTGTAGCCCCCATGGGATTGAACGAGAATTTTGGTTTCACAGCATTTCTTGAATAATCCAGTCTGGTAGGCATAGTGGTATTTTTTAGGGGTATTAGGGATATTTTTGGGATGTCATTTTATTTTGTGATTTTAACTTGTCTTTTTCTTATTATTAATAGATTCATTAGTCATGACATTCGGACTTTGTTGGTAATCCTCTTTCCGTTCAAGGTGATAATTAAATCAAGAAGGAATCCCATTATACTGGATATCATATTGAAAGACACAGGAAGAATGAAGAATTTTAATATACATTGGATAGTGTGTAATTCTCTTTTTTTGTTTTGGACTAGTAGGTCCATATATATGGTTTGTGACATTATTTATATTGTTTGTACCACATTGTAGTCACTCATGCACTTTTGCAAAAATTTGATTATATAATATTTTAATAACAATGTTATATTTGAGGTAAAAGAATTTTGATATTGTATTTTTTGATCACTGACAAGTATAGCCACTATTAATAGGCACTTTATTATATCCACCAGTAATAAGGTTTTAAATTTTCTTATGCAAAAGTTTTTAAATAATTATTCTTCAGTATGATTGTATCTTCTGAACCGAGAATGGCAATATTTTACATCTTGATGTTGCGTAAATGTAAAGGTTTTTTCTTTGGCTTTCTTCTTTGTTGTGATTGCTTACCATAGCCGCCTTGTCTGGGAATGTGCGCTGCCTTTAGATCCATCCGCCCACAGACTTCGCTGACTCCGGTGGGCAGGACTTAGCTGGCACGCATAGCGCTCATTAGTGAGCGCCTGGGTGCTTGCGGTCCATGGTCCGGAAGCAGTGATGTCATTTCCGGTGCACGGAGGACGAAGTCAGCGCA
This sequence comes from Ranitomeya imitator, assembly GCF_032444005.1. NCBI lineage: Eukaryota > Metazoa > Chordata > Amphibia > Anura > Dendrobatidae > Ranitomeya > Ranitomeya imitator. Next base: position 38,982,740 of record NC_091288.1, on the reverse strand, counting down.
CACTTTAGTTCCCTTGGCAACGCGACTTGCGGCATTCATACGGAAGCCCTTTTGATTGGAGGAGGTAGGGTTTAAATGTCCGGTGTCCCTCTACCCCGACACGCCCCCTGAGGAAGTGTTACGAAACGCGCGTCGGGGTGTAGGAACGGACACATGGACATCACTCCTAAGTGTAAGTTACCACCAGTTTGCCCACCTGTTTTTTTTTTTTTTTGGCTGCCATTATTTTACAGCGTTTGTTCTATCGGTGTATTTTCATGAGGAATGGCGATATTTAGCATATACAACTGCAGGTGATATTCATTCTGCCTCATCTTGTCAGCACCAGTTTTCTTGCTGGACTTCTTCTTTTTGAAGGCTGCCTTTTTATCGGTAGTTGTATATGGTAACTTTCTAGATTAGATGCAGCAGTGTAGGTGTGGACTATATTGGAATATTGTTTATATACCTAGGTGTATGTGATGTCATGTGTATTTTTCCGTTCCATTACATCTGGAAGATTTTTTTCACTTAAACATTATATTAAAATTGGTTGTGTGAATTATTAATAAAAAGTACTTATTTTTATATTATACTCAGACATTGTGTTTTTAGTCCTTTTTGTGCTGTTTGGCTACTTAGGACTTTTTTTGTTTTGGTTTCAGTCGGTATTGTAACACAATGATATTATAAGGATCAGGTTATTGATTATTTTTTGGATACAGCAGCAACCTGTAAAACGGGTTGTCCATTACTGGACTCACCACCTTGACCCAGGCGGCTCATCCATTGTTGAACCTGTTTTCTTTGCCACTCAGTTAGGATTAACATCCAGTGCAGCAGTTACCTGGGTTCTACAGTCAATGTCCAAAGATTGGCTGCAGCATTAATTTTTCATCTGAGTCGAGCTGCAAGAAATGCTGGACATAGTGTTGACCATGTTGTAGTTGCGTTGGTTGGGGAGGCCAATATCAATTTATTTTTATTTTTCTCACCTCCCTGAGCCCATGTTTACGAGATTTTCCTGAAGTGGACAACACCTTTAATTAAGCTGGGAATGTACAACAATCTGTAAATCAACTCTCTGGCACCTCTGCTCCTCTCTATTCCCCGTCCAGTTCTTATTTCATCTTCTTATCAACCTAAGGAGTGCTGAAATCCCGAGCCCCTTATCGCCACACAGGTACATCTGGCTCTGGTGGGGTCCAAGATGGTTCTGAACATGAGCAAAAATGTCCCAGGCCTCGTTGGAGTCGCAAGTCCCAGCCTTGAAGAGTCCTAGGATTTTAACGTTTATGACGACAGTAAGAAGATGAGATTAGGACCTGACAGGGGACGGTGAGGAGCAAAAGGGAAAGGAGAGGGGAGAAGTACGGTGAGTACAAGTAGTTTTTTTTAACCTTTTGATGGCCATTTACAACTCAGCAAATTAGTGGCCAACTGGCTGCCAATGTGCTGAATCCACGCAGAAGCAAATGAAAAAAAAATCCACATTTTGGCGAATGTGGATTTAAAAAAAAAAAAAATTAGAGCATACAGTAATTCAATTCTTCTTCAATAAATTCTCTCATCTGTTGATGGAACCCATGGTAAGATCCTCTGATAGGCCAGTGGATTGTGTAATAAATGTGAATTGTTGTACATTACATCCTGAAGTTCATAACTAAATGGACCGCTTGGTGGAGAACCTTAGTAAAGGTTATTAAACCATAACTATTCTTAGATCTTAAGAGAATGTCCTGATAGATGAACGATCTGTAAAGTCCTAGTCCTCCATTCTCTTGTATCACCTTGGGTTGGTGAGAAGACAAGGTGATCATCGTTCCTCCCATTGATTTTCCTTGTATTTCCCTTTCTAGGATCGATAAAAACTATTTAACTTCTGGGTGATGCAATTTTTCTTAATTCCTAATCTCCAAGGTTTGCCCTCAGACCTGTACGCTATTGTTCCACCACTAATGATTGGATAAAGTAGGGCATTGAAGGAGCATTGAAACAGCTGAATTTCCTGCAGTCGTCTCTGCACAATAAAACCCGATAATGAGACTTCAAGAATGTATGAATAAGGTTTAGATCCCTTGTAATGTACACACAATGCTGAAATATTAATCCAACCACTATCGTAAGACTTTCTGTAAGATCGCAGGCTTCATTTCAAAAGAAGAAAATTAAGGATGTCAAATCTAAATGTAAAATAAAATCCTTCCTTTTAATAGCTTCATTACAGGTTACAAATTAGGTAGGAAATGTGAAAGAAGAAATGTAGAGATTTTTACAAAAGTGGCCATAAAGCAGGGAAGGTAGTAAACTAATAAAATAAGTTGTACTGACCTGAGCTGCTATGGGGATCACAACAATAGTTGTAAAATGTCCTATATGTTGCCCCCGTTCAATTTGCCTGAAAACTCCAGCTGCCAGGAACTGCCTGCAGCAATCCTCAATGGCAGGACTTTGACATTTCCTGTTAAGAAACAGGATTGGGGAGATCTTGAAAAGAGAAGCTATGGGCCACAAAGAAGCCATGCACATTTGAGAGAACTTCTGCTAATCTGGAGATATAGTTAAAAGTAGTTTACCCATATTAAACATTTATCATCTATCCAGGGCCACATTGGTCATCAGGCAATTCTGGGAAATGCTAGGCGGGCCATCAGCCACTTAAGAAGGCAGCTGTACGATGCTTCCAGCTTGTGCAGGCTGGTGTTACGCGGTACAATGAAACATCACGGCACTCCGCATGCTCGAGATCGAAGTCTCCAGTCGGGAAGATGATCACTACCCAATATAGAAGCGGAGTGAGGAAAATAAATCTATATTTTTTGTATCCTTTAGAAGGTATAAGGAATGCAAAATAGGAGGTCAGTATTAAAAAAGAGGCACACTAGGGGGTCATTATTAATAAAATGCAGAATAAGGGGTCAGTATTTAAGGGAGGCACTGTGGTGTGAATTTAAAAAAAATGACCCAATAAGGGGTGGTCTTTAAAAGGAGGTACAAAGAGGAGTGATTTTTTTTAAAAGGGGACAAAATGGGAGGTGATTTTTAAAAGAAGGCACAATGAGGAATCATTATTATAGCAAGGCACATTGGGCCGATCATTATAATAAGGGGGTCCATATTATAATGAGGCTCCATTGGGAATCATTATTACAAGGAGGAACAATGGAGGGGCCACTATTATAAGGAGGCAAAATAAGGTAGTCATTATTACAAGAAGGCACAATCGGGGCTTTATTAATTATTATTATTATTATTATTATAAGGAAGCAAATGGGCCATTATTACTATAAGGAGGCATGGGTGGTATTATCAGTATAAGAAGTCAAGGATGGCAAAATGGCCATGTGGAGGCACGGGGGCATTATTACTATACGGAGGCATGGGTGGCACTATTAGTATAAGGAGGCATGGTTGACATTATTACTATGTGGAGGCACAGAGGGGACATTATTACTATAAGGAGGTGTGAGGGGCATTATTACTATGTGGAGGCATGGGGGTCATTATTACTATGTGGAGGCATGGGGGGCATTATTACTATGTGGAGGCACAGAGAGGACATTTTTACTATGTGGAGGTATAGATAGGACATTATTACTGTGCAGGGGCAGTTTTATTGTGTGGGGCACTGAAAGAGGTCACGATTACTGTGCAGGGAACAGAGGGGGCATTGTGACCCTCTAGGGGACTGGTTATAGCACTATATGGCTCATGCTGTAGTTGGGGAATGTGAGAAGTGTGGTGCAAAAGCAGAAAGCCGAAGATATCTCTGTGTTATGTAAATTCTGCAAAGAATTATGGATGGACGGAGTTGTCATGGTGGTTTGGGGCGAAAGGAAAATGAATAAAATCAGCGAGAATGTGAGTAATATATCAAATTGTATATGATTGCTAATATCAGTATTTGTATATTGTTTTTGCTTAGTGGTCAGTATGATGGTATTATAATTACTATATATGTTGGCAATATGTTGATATGGTCTTCAGTAAAACTGACACAAGACCTAAAACAATAAATTTTAATTAAATAATTAAAAATATATAGAAAAAATATCAAAAATATCAAATAGACCAGTAAGAGGGATATTACGGGAAAACAGGGTCTCTGGTATACATAAAAAAGATTTTTCCAGAAAAAATATGCAAATATATATGAAGAGACTAGGGAAGATAGATGTGCCTGTCCCTGGAAAAATTCCCTTCCTAACAGCGGAGGTTGGCACCCTGGGATACGATGTGGCGCCCCCGCTCAACGAAGACTGACCCTGAAGTCCCTAAAAAGGAGTCCCTCCAAAAAGAAGCCACCACCAATAATAACACCACAAAAAAAGACACAGAAAAAACAAAACAAGTGAAAAAAGTGAAATACCTGTGCTGCTATAGGTTATAGAACCAATAATATCACAATAAGGCTGATATATATACACTGGCATATATTGTGAGCTAAAGATGTACTCTGAGAGGAGGAAGAAAAAAAAAAAAAAAGATGTTTAAACACTGTAGCGCCTCTCAAACAATATAGTGGTGATACTGAAAAAATAGCGGCGCTCTTATTACCTGCGGCTTCCGCGCCCATCAATGGCATTTCCCCTGATGAGCCCCCGTGTACTGCCATGTGGGGCGAAACGCGTAGGGAAGAGACATCTGTCTCCACGAGATAAGTGATTTTTTATTCATACCTGTTTGCTGCAGGGCTTATGGAGTGTTTACTCTTGCTGATATCTAAACCGGACATGGGCTATTGAGTATTTTATATATCTCTGGCATTTGTTCTTACTCTCTGGCTATACCCTGTACTTTGGCAAGGACTTATAAGTGTTACTACTCATTAAATGTCCTGTCTGGCGGTGACACCACTAGGTCACTAATCAGGTACAGGTTATTTTATCCTTTCATCTATTTAAGTACGTGACACAGGGGCTGGCTGGCACTCTTCAGCCTGGGGGGCAATCACAAGGCAGTGGCCCTTCAGTTGCGGTGGCCCTCCTTTTTCCTGCTTACCTCTGGCCATTGCATTAAAGCAGCAGACATAACAGGCTTTAAAAACATGCTGGTACAGAGATATGGAAACAGAACTGAGCTTGCTGCTTAGATATGGGAGCAGAACTGAGCTTTCTCCAGAGATAAGGGAGCAGAACAGAGCTTACTACAGAGATATGGGAGCAGAACGGAGCTTACTACAGAGATATGGGAGCAGAACGGAGCATACTACAGACATATGGGAGCAGAACAGAGCTTACCACAGACATATGGGAGCAGAACAGAGCTTACAACAGAGATATGGGAGCAGAACGGAGCTTACTACAGAGATATGGGAGCAGAACGGAGCTCACTACAGACATATGGGAGCAGAACAGAGCTTACAACAGAGATATGGGAACAGAACGGAGCTTACTACAGAGATATGGGAGCAGAACGGAGCTTACTATGAGATATGGGAGCAGAACTGATCTTACTCCAGAGATAAGGGAGCAGAACAGAGCTTACTACAGAGATATGGGAGCAGAACGGAGCTTACTACAGAGATATGGGAGCAGAACAGAGCTTACTATGAGATATGGGAGCAGAACAGAGCTTACTATGAGATATGGGAGCAGAACAGAGCTTACTACAGAGATATGGGAGCAGAATCGAGCTTACTACAGAGATATGGGAGCAGAACCGAGCTTACTACAGACATATGGGAGCAGAACAGAGCTTACTACAGAGATATGGGAGCAGAACGGAGCTTACTACAGAGATATTGGAGCAGAACGGAGCTTACTACAGACATATGGGAGCAGAACAGAGGTTACTACAGAGATATGGGAGCAGAACAGAGCTTACTATGAGATATGGGAGCAGAACAGAGCTTACTACAGAGATATGGGAGCAGAACAGAGCTTACTACAGAGATATGGGAGCAGAACAGAGCTTACTACAGAGATATGGGAGCAGAACAGAGCTTACTATGAGATATGGGAGCAGAACTGATCTTACTCCAGAGATAAGGGAGCAGAACAGAACTTACTACAGAGATATGGGAGCAGAACGGAGCTTACTACAGACATATGGGAGCAGAACGGAGCTTACTATGAGATATGGGAGCAGAACTGATCTTACTCCAGAGATAAATGAGCAGAACAGAGCTTACTACAGAGATATGGGAGCAGAATGGAGCTTACTCCAGAGATAAGGGAGCAGAACAGAGCTTACTACAGAGATATTGGAGCAGACAGAACGGAGCTTACTACAGACATATGGGAGCAGAACAGAGGTTACTACAGAGATATGGGAGCAGAACAGAGCTTACTATGAGATATGGGAGCAGAACAGAGCTTACTATGAGATATGGAAGCAGAACTGATCTTACTACAGACATATGGGAGCAGAACAGCGCTTACTACAGAGATATGGGAGCAGAACAGAGCTTACTATGAGATATGGGAGCAGAACTGATCTTACTCCAGAGATATTGGAGCAGAACTGATCTTACTCCAGAGATATGGGAGCAGAACAGAGCTTACTACAGAGATATGGGAGCAGAACTGATCTTACTCCAGAGATATGGAAGCAGAACAGAGCTTACTACAGACATATGGGAACAGAATGGAGCTTACTACAGAGCAGTGGCGTAACTACAAAAGTTATGGGCCCCGCTGCGAACTGTCAAATGGGGTCCCCCCATGCCAAAATATATAGATGAATTAGAAATGGCGACACACGCAATTGTCATCTGCATTAGTAATACATGCACCATTACATAATTAGTTGTAGGCTGGGTTCACAAGAGTGAAGTTTACATTCTGTATACACACCACAACCTCCAGCCTCGCGGAGGGTATCCCTCCTGTAAACCCAGCCTGACGGGGTCAACCCCTTATAAATGGAAGTGTGCTCCTCTAAACCATGTAATCACTGCCAATCCTCCAACCGTAAGTGGTGAATTTCCAGAGCTGGGAAATGGGAGATCAATATTAGAACACGTCAACTTTAGTTCCCATCCCGCCTCAAGGAAGTATGGTAGACAGATGTGATAAGACTATTAGAAAAACTACTGCCACACACACGGCAGTACATACTGGCAGAAGTGTGAGGGCATTAGTGCCCGTGTATGGACATGTTAGTGCCTCTTAGCTTCTGGCAATGTTTTACCTCAGCTCACATTTGGGCCATACCATTGTAAAACAGGTAGACACATTTACCCACTGACCCTACTATTCATAAGGAACTGCTGTCTACCCCTTAGTTGCCACTGTATATAGTCAGGGTGGGAATGTGGGCTACAGAACAACACAGGGCGATGACACTGCTACCTGAACCCCTCAGCTGCCCTACTATGTGCAGGGAATAAAACCAGTACAAAGTAAGGCAGCCTCCCTGCAGAGCTGTCCAGGGCCGTACTGGAACAAAAAAGGAGCAATGCCACACAAACCCCACCAGCCCACAGACTATAACACTCCCCGACACCCGATCAGTGGATTTTCCTATACTGTGTTGTGTTCTTCAACGCTCCTCTTAAAGGCGTTATTGGAAGAGCTATGTTTGAATGCCGTCGCAGTGCGCACGATTGATCGCTTCTTTAGAGCGCCGGTTCTCGAGATCATGGGGGTCCCAGCGTTCGGACCCCATCAACTACAAAGTTCTCGGGAAAGGGAATTACTTGGTATAATCCATTTAAATGTGTTTTCCAATATATATATATTTTATTTTCCCATAGTATTCCTGAAAATAATAAACCAATATTAACCCTCCCAAAGACCAATGTCGCCTATCCGAGAACAGGACAGGAGGAGTGGTACTGTGCATTGTATGTATACAGGACAGGAGGAGTGGTACTGTGCATTGTATATATACAGGTCAGGAGAAGTGGTACTGTGCATTGTATATATACAGGTCAGGAGAAGTGGTACTGTGCAGTGTATATACAGGAGGAGTGGTACTGTGCAGTGTATATACAGGACAGGAGGAGTGGTACTGTGCATTGTATATATACAGGACAGGAGAAGTGGTACTGTGCAGTGTATATATACAGGACAGGAGAAGTGGTACTGTGCATTGTATATATACAGGACAGGAGGAGTGGTACTGTGCAGTGTATATATACAGGACAGGAGAAGTGGTACTGTGCAGTGTATATATACAGGACAGCAGGAGTGGTACTGTGCATTGTATATATACAGGACAGGAGAAGTGGTACTGTGCAGTGTATATATACAGGACAGCAGGAGTGGTACTGTGCATTGTATATATACAGGACAGGAGAAGTGGTACTGTGCATTGTATATATACAGGACAGGAGGAGTGGTACTGTGCATTGTATATATACAGGTCAGGAGAAGTGGTACTGTGCAGTGTATATACAGGAGGAGTGGTACTGTGCAGTGTATATATACAGGACAGGAGGAGTGGTACTGTGCATTGTATATATACAGGACAGGAGGAGTGGTACTGTGCAGTGTATATATACAGGTCAGGAGAAGTGGTACTGTGCATTGTATATATACAGGTCAGGAGAAGTGGTACTGTGCATTGTATATATACAGGACAGGAGGAGTGGTACTGTGCAGTGTATATATACAGGAGGAGTGGTACTGTGCAGTGTATATATACAGGTCAGGAGAAGTGGTACTGTGCAGTGTATATACAGGAGGAGTGGTACTGTGCAGTGTATATATACAGGACAGGAGGAGTGGTACTGTGCATTGTATATATACAGGACAGGAGGAGTGGTACTGTGCAGTGTATATATACAGGTCAGGAGAAGTGGTACTGTGCATTGTATATATACAGGTCAGGAGAAGTGGTACTGTGCAGTGTATATACAGGAGGAGTGGTACTGTGCAGTGTATATATACAGGACAGGAGGAGTGGTACTGTGCATTGTATATATACAGGACAGGAGGAGTGGTACTGTGCAGTGTATATATACAGGACAGGAGGAGTGGTACTGTGCATTGTATATATACAGGACAGGAGGAGTGGTACTGTGCAGTGTATATATACAGGAGGAGTGGTACTGTGCAGTGTATATATACAGGACAGGAGGAGTGGTACTGTGCATTGTATATATACAGGACAGGAGGAGTGGTACTGTGCAGTGTATATATACAGGACGGGAGGAGTGGTACTGTGCATTGTATATATACAGGACAGGAGGAGTGGTACTGTGCAGTGTATATATACAGGAGGAGTGGTACTGTGCAGTGTATATATACAGGACAGGAGGAGTGGTACTGTGCAGTGTATATATACAGAAGTGGTACTGTGCAGTGTATATATACAGGAGGAGTGGTACTGTGCAGTGTATATATACAGGACAGGAGGAGCGGTACTGTGCAGTGTATATATACAGAAGTGGTACTGTGCAGTGTATATATACAGGAGGAGTGGTACTGTGCAGTGTATATATACAGGACAGGAGGAGTGGTACTGTGCAGTGTATATATACAGCAGGAGTGGTACTGTGCAGTGTATATATAAAGGAGGAGAGGCACTGTGCAGTGTATATATACAGGGCAGTGGTACTGTGCAGTGTATATATACAGAAGTGGTACTGTGCAGTGTATATATACAGGAGGAGTGGTACTGTGCAGTGTATATATACAGGACAGGAGGAGTGGTACTGTGCAGTGTATATATACAGGAGGAGTGGTACTGTGCAGTGTATATATACAGGAGGAGTGGTACTGTGCAGTGTATATATACAGAAGTGGTACTGTGCAGTGTATATATACAGGAGGAGTGGTACTGTGCAGTGTATATATACAGGACAGGAGGAGCGGTACTGTGCAGTGTATATATACAGGAGGAGTGGTACTGTGCAGTGTATATATACAGGAGGAGTGGTACTGTGCAGTGTATATATACAGGAGGAGTGGTACTGTGCAGTGTATATATACAGGAGGAGAGGTACTGTGCAGTGTATATATACAGGGCAGTGGTACTGTGCAGTGTATATATACAGGAGGAGTGGTACTGTGCAGTGTATATATACAGGACAGGAGGAGTGGTACTGTGCAATGTATATATACAGGAGGAGTGGTACTGTGCAGTGTATATATACAGGAGGAGTGGTACTGTGCAGTGTATATATACAGGACAGGAGGAGTGGTACTGTGCAGTGTATATATACAGCAGGAGTGGTACTGTGCAGTGTATATATAAAGGAGGAGAGGTACTGTGCAGTGTATATATACAGGGCAGTGGTACTGTGCAGTGTATATATACAGAAGTGGTACTGTGCAGTGTATATATACAGGAGGAGTGGTACTGTGCAGTGTATATATACAGGACAGGAGGAGTGGTACTGTGCAGTGTATATATACAGCAGGAGTGGTACTGTGCAGTGTATATATACAGAAGTGGTACTGTGCAGTGTATATATACAGGAGGAGTGGTACTGTGCAGTGTATATATACAGGACAGGAGGAGTGGTACTGTGCAGTGTATATATACAGGAGGAGTGGTACTGTGCAGTGTATATATACAGGAGGAGTGGTACTGTGCAGTGTATATATACAGGAGGAGTGGTACTGTGCAGTGTATATATACAGGAGGAGAGGTACTGTGCAGTGTATATATACAGGGCAGTGGTACTGTGCAGTGTATATATACAGGAGGAGTGGTACTGTGCAGTGTATATATACAGGACAGGAGGAGTGGTACTGTGCAGTGTATATATACAGGAGGAGTGGTACTGGGCAGTGTATATATACAGGAGGAGTGGCACTGTGTGGTGTATATATACAGGAGGAGTGGTACTGTGCAGTGTATATATACAGGACAGGAGGAGTGGTACTGTGCAGTGTATATATACAGCAGGAGTGGTACTGTGCAGTGTATATATACAGGAGGAGTGGTACTGTGCAGTGTATATATACAGGACAGGAGGAGTGGTACTGTGCAGTGTATATATACAGAAGTGGTACTGTGCAGTGTATATATACAGGAGGAGTGGTACTGTGCAGTGTATATATACAGGACAGGAGGAGTGGTACTGTGCAGTGTATATATACAGCAGGAGTGGTACTGTGCAGTGTATATATAAAGGAGGAGAGGTACTGTGCAGTGTATATATACAGGAGGAGTGGTACTGTGCAGTGTATATATACAGGAGGAGTGGTACTGTGCAGTGTATATATACAGGAGGAGTGGTACTGTGCAGTGTATATATACAGGACAGGAGGAGTGGTACTGTGCAGTGTATATATACAGGAGGAGTGGTACTGTGCAGTGTATATATACAGGACAGGAGTAGTGGTACTGTGCAGTGTATATATTCAGGACAGGAGGAGTGGTACTGTGCAGTGTATATATACAGGACAGGAGGAGCGGTACTGTGCAGTGTATATATACAGGACAGGAGGAGGGGTACTGTGCAGTGTATATATACAGGACAGGAGGAGTGGCACTGTGCGGTGTATATATACAGGACAGGAGGAGTGGCACTGTGCGGTGTATATATACAGGACAGGAGGAGTGGTACTGTGCAGTGTATATATACAGGACAGGAGGAGTGGTACTGTGCAGTGTATATATACAGGAGGAGTGGTACTGTGCAGTGTATATATACAGGACAGGAGGAGTGGTACTGTGCAGTGTATATATACAGGACAGGAGGAGTGGTAATGTGCAGTGTATATATATAGGACAGGAGGAGTGGTACTGTGCAGTGTATATATACAGGACAGCAGGAGTGGTACTGTGCAGTGTATATATACAGGACAGGAGGAGTGGTAATGTGCAGTGTATATATACAGGACAGGAGGAGTGGTACTGTGCAGGGTATATATACAGGACAGGAGGAGTGGTACTGTGCAGTGTGTATATACAGGACAGGAGGAGTGGTACTGTGCAGTGTATATATACAGGACAGGAGGAGTGGTACTGTGCAGTGTGTATATACAGGACAGGAGGAGTGGTACTGTGCAGTGTATATATACAGGACAGGAGGAGTGGTACTGTGCAGTGTCTATATACAGGACAGGAGGAGTGGCACTGTGTGGTGTATATATACAGGACAGGAGGAGTGGCACTGTGCGGTGTATATATACAGGACAGGAGGAGTGATACTGTGCAGTGTATATATACAGGACAGGAGGAGTGGCACTGTTTGGTGTATATATACAGGACAGGAGGAGTGGCACTGTGCGGTGTACATACACAGATACTTAGATTTACGCCACGCAGGCTATATACAGTATATAAAACTGAGCAGCACCAAATATTTAAGGGCTTGTCCACTACTAGGACAACCCCTAAATATTCGGCCCCGATAAATTAATAAAGCCTATACTCACCTCCTGTGCCAGCGCCGTTCCCACAGAGGCTGTGATGTGGTGTTGTGACACGTGATGCCCGGCACCAATCAGTGCTGGTGTCACTGTCTCAATCTTCGCACAATCTGAACATGAAGAGGACGTCCGGGATCAAGCAGCTCATCCTGCACGTCCTCTTCATGTTCAGTTTGTCTGAAGGCAAAGACAGTGACACCAGCACTGATTGGTTCCGGGCATCACGTGTCATAACACCACATCACAGCCTCTGTGGGAACGGCGCTGGCACGGCAGGTGAGTATAGGTTTTATTAATTTATTGCGGCCGAACATTTAGTTTAAGACGAGGTTGTCCTAGTGGGAGACAATCCCTTTAAGCAGTGGACTCTTTATTAGCCCATATTCTCGGCCATATTCTCGGAGTCCACCGCACACACACAGGGAACCGTGGAATTACTGGGGCTCTGGCCTGTCGCAAAATGGCAGCGCCGGACACCCACGCAGCACTGCTGGGCACCGGAGACACCCGCAGCACCGGCCAGCAACCGCCAGGCATCCAGAGACACCCAGCAGCAGCACCAGACATGCACCAGCACAAGACCCCCCACACCATCACGCCGCACATCAGTGCCCCCCTCATCCTGGCCTGCAGCATCACCCCACTCCTGCCTCCTCCAGCAACGACCCTGAGACCCCCCTTCACTGCACCCAGTAAGCAATAAGACGCATGGATTATAAGAAGCACCACCATTTTATTAAAAAAAAATTTTTTCTTATTTTTCTCCTCAAAATTTGGGGTGCGTCTTATAATCCGGAGCGTCTTATAATCCAACAATTACGTGTATATATATATATATATATATATATATATATATATATATATATGTATCCAAAAACGAGGCAGCACTCGATAGTTCAATATAAAAACGTGCAGGGTTTAATTTACCCACATATTCTGGCAACGTTTCAGCTCACAATGAGCTTTTCTCAAGCCTTAAGAAAAGCTCATTGTGAGCTGAAACGTTGCCAGAATATGTGGGTAAATTAAACCCTGCACGTTTTTATATTGAACTATGGAGTGCTGCCTCGTTTTTGGACACTTGCAATTGTGGATGATTGCTGGACTGATTGTCTTGGGGCCCTGCACCTGAAGATAAGTATTTCTGTGCTGTTCCCTTTTTCTACTCGCTATATATATATATATATATATATATATATATATATATATATATATATATATACACACACACACATACATGCACGCACGCATGTAGACACACACACACACACACATACACACATATACAGACACTCACACACATATCTATATATACACATACATAGACACACATGCATACATAAATGCACACACACAGACACACACATATACACATACATAGACACACATACATACATGCACGCACACACACACACATAGACACACACACACACGGTATATATATACATACACATACATACATGCACGCACACACACACACATAGACACACACACACACACGGTATATATATACATACACATACATACATGCACGCGCGCACACACACACATACATAGACACACACACTCACTCACACATACATTATATAGGTGAAACCGCGACTGCGGTACGTACATTATATAGCTGATACCACTGTGTGTAATATACTGCGACCGCTATGTATAGCCCATAAAGGCCAGACGCTGTGTGTGTACAAATGTGTGTGTGTGTGTGTCTGTGTATATATATATATATACACACACACACGCACATAAACACTGCGGCTGACCTATATGGCCTATACACAGCGGTCGCAGTATATTACACACAGTGGTATCACCTATATAATGTACGTACCGCAGTTTCACCTATATAATGTATATACAACAGTATACAATATACATTAGACAGGTCAAACTGCAAATGCTGCATATACTTACAAAAGGTTTCATCTTGGTTCTCACCTGAGATAGTGGAGGATGAGGAGGGTCCACTGTCCAGCCGGCATCGGAGGTGCTAAGGGCGTGGGGCAGATGCCGGCCGGGGATTGGTGAGGAGAGCACTGTTCTCTGATGCTGGTTCTGGCCAGGGTCAGACACGGTGAGGCTCAGGTGTCTCTGCGTGCGGTGGCGGCCTTTTCAAACCTTTGCACAGGCCCTGGTGCGTGCGCTCTCCTGTTTGCCTTCACTGACAAAAGCTGCAGCCGTGTACGCAAGCACAAATGAGGGCTGTGCTCATGTGGGCCGCCACGGCCTTGGTCAGCGCGTTCACCAAGAGAGCACGCACCAGGGCCTGTGCAGAGGATTTAGAGGGCCGGTGGCCCATTTTGTAGCTCCGCGTGCTTAGGGGTCCCTTAACACTCCGGGCCCTGCTGCAACCTCTGTACTTACGCCCCTGATAGTGGTATACCATAGGCACAGATATACAATGTTATATACACTGGATGGATCAATCCTGCACCTGGCCCTGGACATACATGCACTGTATATATACAGGGCCATGTATATAGCATGTGATGTCTGGTCACCAGGTTCAGGCTTGATCACTCCAGTGCTGGATTCTGTACACAGTCTGTGCTCACTCTCGGTATAGGGAGATTTATTGCAGGAGGCTGAACTTTCCTGCAGTCTGGTGACCCTGGAGCTGATGACCTGGCAATGACAGGGTGAAAGTTCAGACCCCTGCAATAAATCTGTGAGCATCAGCAGAGCGGCCACTGATACTATAGAGACCGGCCCTGGACTTATCGGGAGGTGAGCAGCAGCGTTCACCTCCCCACCGCACACAGAGCTGAAGGTACTCACTGATGTCTGGGCCATCCACATGCAGATCTCCAGCAGTTACATGCAGCAGTGTTCCCTCTACCTCTGCAGCCGGCGCACACAGGGAGAAGGGGGCGTGTCTGCAGCTCCACTGTGAGCGAGGCAGCTGCCAGGACATAGAGAACACAGCGCCGGCCACCAGCAGCCCGAATCAGCTGCTTGGCAGGGGCTGGCTGGCACTCTTCAGCCTGGGGGGCAATCACAAGGCAGTGGCCCTTCAGTTGCGGTGACGCTCCTTTTTCCTGCTTACCTCTGGCCATTGCATTAAAGCAGCAGACATAACAGGCTTTAAAAACATGCTGGTACAGAGATATGGAAACAGAACTGAGCTTGCTGCTTAGATATGGGAGCAGAACTGAGCTTTCTCCAGAGATAAGGGAGCAGAACAGAGCTTACTACAGAGATATGGGAGCAGAACGGAGCTTACTACAGAGATATGGGAGCAGAACGGAGCTTACTACAGACATATGGGAGCAGAACAGAGCTTACCACAGACATATGGGAGCAGAACAGAGCTTACAACAGAGATATGGGAGCAGAACGGAGCTTACTACAGAGATATGGGAGCAGAACGGAGCTCACTACAGACATATGGGAGCAGAACAGAGCTTACAACAGAGATATGGGAACAGAACGGAGCTTACTACAGAGATATGGGAGCAGAACGGAGCTTACTATGAGATATGGGAGCAGAACTGATCTTACTCCAGAGATAAGGGAGCAGAACAGAGCTTACTACAGAGATATGGGAGCAGAACGGAGCTTACTACAGAGATATGGGAGCAGAACAGAGCTTACTATGAGATATGGGAGCAGAACAGAGCTTACTATGAGATATGGGAGCAGAACAGAGCTTACTACAGAGATATGGGAGCAGAATCGAGCTTACTACAGAGATATGGGAGCAGAACCGAGCTCACTACAGACATATGGGAGCAGAACAGAGCTTACTACAGAGATATGGGAGCAGAACGGAGCTTACTACAGAGATATTGGAGCAGAACGGAGCTTACTACAGACATATGGGAGCAGAACAGAGGTTACTACAGAGATATGGGAGCAGAACAGAGCTTACTATGAGATATGGGAGCAGACCTGAGCTTACTACAGAGATATGGGAGCAGAACAGAGCTTACTACAAAGATATGGGAGCAGAACAGAGCTTACTACAGAGATATGGGAGCAGAACAGAGCTTACTATGAGATATGGGAGCAGAACTGATCTTACTCCAGAGATAAGGGAGCAGAACAGAACTTACTACAGAGATATGGGAGCAGAACGGAGCTTACTACAGACATATGGGAGCAGAACGGAGCTTACTATGAGATATGGGAGCAGAACTGATCTTACTCCAGAGATAAGTGAGCAAAACAGAGCTTACTACAGAGATATGGGAGCAGAATGGAGCTTACTCCAGAGATAAGGGAGCAGAACAGAGCTTACTACAGAGATATTGGAGCAGACAGAACGGAGCTTACTACAGACATATGGGAGCAGAACAGAGGTTACTACAGAGATATGGGAGCAGAACAGAGCTTACTATGAGATATGGGAGCAGAACAGAGCTTACTATGAGATATGGAAGCAGAACTGATCTTACTACAGACATATGGGAGCAGAACAGCGCTTACTACAGAGATATGGGAGCAGAACAGAGCTTACTATGAGATATGGGAGCAGAACTGATCTTACTCCAGAGATATTGGAGCAGAACTGATCTTACTCCAGAGATATGGGAGCAGAACAGAGCTTACTACAGAGATATGGGAGCAGAACTGATCTTACTCCAGAGATATGGAAGCAGAACAGAGCTTACTACAGACATATGGGAACAGAATGGAGCTTACTACAGAGCAGTGGCGTAACTACAAAAGTTATGGGCCCCGCTGCGAACTGTCAAATGGGGTCCCCCCATGCCAAAATATATAGATGAATTAGAAATGGCGACACACGCAATTGTCATCTGCATTAGTAATACATGCACCATTACATAATTAGTTGTAGGCTGGGTTCACAAGAGTGAAGTTTACATTCTGTATACACACCACAACCTCCAGCCTCGCGGAGGGTATCCCTCCTGTAAACCCAGCCTGACGGGGTCAACCCCTTATAAATGGAAGTGTGCTCCTCTAAACCATGTAATCACTGCCAATCCTCCAACCGTAAGTGGTGAATTTCCAGAGCTGGGAAATGGGAGATCAATATTAGAACACGTCAACTTTAGTTCCCATCCCGCCTCAAGGAAGTATGGTAGACAGATGTGATAAGACTATTAGAAAAACTACTGCCACACACACGGCAGTACATACTGGCAGAAGTGTGAGGGCATTAGTGCCTGTGTATGGACATGTTAGTGCCTCTTAGCTTCTGGCAATGTTTTACCTCAGCTCACATTTGGGCCATACCATTGTAAAACAGGTAGACACATTTACCCACTGACCCTACTATTCATAAGGAACTGCTGTCTACCCCTTAGTTGCCACTGTATATAGTCAGGGTGGGAATGTGGGCTACAGAACAACACAGGGCGATGACACTGCTACCTGAACCCTTCAGCTGCCCTACTATGTGCAGGGAATAAAACCAGTACAAAGTAAGGCAGCCTCCCTGCAGAGCTGTCCAGGGCCGTACTGGAACAAAAAAGGAGCAATGCCACACAAACCCCACCAGCCCACAGACTATAACACTCCCCGACGCCCGATCAGTGGATTTTCCTATACTGTGTTGTGTTCTTCAACGCTCCTCTTAAAGGCGTTATTGGAAGAGCTATGTTTGAATGCCGTCGCAGTGCGCACGATTGATCGCTTCTTTAGAGCGCCGGTTCTCGAGATCATGGGGGTCCCAGCGTTCGGACCCCATCAACTACAAAGTTCTCGGGAAAGGGAATTACTTGGTATAATCCATTTAAATGTGTTTTCCAATATATATACATATTTTATTTTCCCATAGTATTCCTGAAAATAATAAACCAATATTAACCCTCCCAAAGACCAATGTCGCCTATCCGAGAACAGGACAGGAGGAGTGGTACTGTGCATTGTATGTATACAGGACAGGAGGAGTGGTACTGTGCATTGTATATATACAGGTCAGGAGAAGTGGTACTGTGCATTGTATATATACAGGTCAGGAGAAGTGGTACTGTGCAGTGTATATACAGGAGGAGTGGTACTGTGCAGTGTATATACAGGACAGGAGGAGTGGTACTGTGCATTGTATATATACAGGACAGGAGAAGTGGTACTGTGCAGTGTATATATACAGGACAGGAGAAGTGGTACTGTGCATTGTATATATACAGGACAGGAGGAGTGGTACTGTGCAGTGTATATATACAGGACAGGAGAAGTGGTACTGTGCAGTGTATATATACAGGACAGCAGGAGTGGTACTGTGCATTGTATATATACAGGACAGGAGAAGTGGTACTGTGCAGTGTATATATACAGGACAGCAGGAGTGGTACTGTGCATTGTATATATACAGGACAGGAGAAGTGGTACTGTGCATTGTATATATACAGGACAGGAGGAGTGGTACTGTGCATTGTATATATACAGGTCAGGAGAAGTGGTACTGTGCAGTGTATATACAGGAGGAGTGGTACTGTGCAGTGTATATATACAGGACAGGAGGAGTGGTACTGTGCATTGTATATATACAGGACAGGAGGAGTGGTACTGTGCAGTGTATATATACAGGTCAGGAGAAGTGGTACTGTGCATTGTATATATACAGGTCAGGAGAAGTGGTACTGTGCAGTGTATATACAGGAGGAGTGGTACTGTGCAGTGTATATATACAGGACAGGAGGAGTGGTACTGTGCAGTGTATATATACAGGAGGAGTGGTACTGTGCAGTGTATATATACAGGACAGGAGGAGTGGTACTGTGCAGTGTATATATACAGGACAGGAGGAGTGGTACTGTGCATTGTATATATACAGGACAGGAGGAGTGGTACTGTGCAGTGTATATATACAGGACAGGAGGAGTGGTACTGTGCATTGTATATATACAGGACAGGAGGAGTGGTACTGTGCAGTGTATATATACAGGAGGAGTGGTACTGTGCAGTGTATATATACAGGACAGGAGGAGTGGTACTGTGCAGTGTATATATACAGGACAGGAGGAGCGGTACTGTGCAGTGTATATATACAGGACAGGAGGAGTGGTACTGTGCAGTGTATATATACAGGACAGGAGGAGTGGTACTGTGCAGTGTATATATACAGGACAGCAGGAGTGGTACTGTGCAGTGTATATATAAAGGAGGAGAGGTACTGTGCAGTGTATATATACAGGGCAGTGGTACTGTGCAGTGTATATATACAGAAGTGGTACTGTGCAGTGTATATATACAGGAGGAGTGGTACTGTGCAGTGTATATATACAGGACAGGAGGAGTGGTACTGTGCAGTGTATATATACAGGAGGAGTGGTACTGTGCAGTGTATATATACAGGAGGAGTTGTACTGTGCAGTGTATATATACAGAAGTGGTACTGTGCAGTGTATATATACAGGAGGAGTGGTACTGTGCAGTGTATATATACAGGACAGGAGGAGTGGTACTGTGCAGTGTATATATACAGGAGGAGTGGTACTGTGCAGTGTATATATACAGGAGGAGTGGTACTGTGCAGTGTATATATACAGGAGGAGTGGTACTGTGCAGTGTATATATACAGGAGGAGAGGTACTGTGCAGTGTATATATACAGGGCAGTGGTACTGTGCAGTGTATATATACAGGAGGAGTGGTACTGTGCAGTGTATATATACAGGACAGGAGGAGTGGTACTGTGCAATGTATATATACAGGAGGAGTGGTACTGTGCAGTGTATATATACAGGAGGAGTGGTACTGTGCAGTGTATATATACAGGACAGGAGGAGTGGTACTGTGCAGTGTATATATACAGGAGGAGTGGTACTGGGCAGTGTATATATACAGGAGGAGTGGCACTGTGTGGTGTATATATACAGGAGGAGTTGTACTGTGCAGTGTATATATACAGGACAGGAGGAGTGGTACTGTGCAGTGTATATATACAGCAGGAGTGGTACTGTGCAGTGTATATATACAGGAGGAGTGGTACTGTGCAGTGTATATATACAGGACAGGAGGAGCGGTACTGTGCAGTGTATATATACAGAAGTGGTACTGTGCAGTGAATATATACAGGAGGAGTGGTACTGTGCAGTGTATATATACAGGACAGGAGGAGTGGTACTGTGCAGTGTATATATACAGCAGGAGTGGTACTGTGCAGTGTATATATAAAGGAGGAGAGGTACTGTGCAGTGTATATATACAGGAGGAGTGGTACTGTGCAGTGTATATATACAGGACAGGAGGAGTGGTACTGTGCAGTGTATATATACAGCAGGAGTGGTACTGTGCAGTGTATATATAAAGGAGGAGAGGTACTGTGCAGTGTATATATACAGGGCAGTGGTACTGTGCAGTGTATATATACAGAAGTGGTACTGTGCAGTGTATATATACAGGAGGAGTGGTACTGTGCAGTGTATATATACAGGACAGGAGGAGTTGTACTGTGCAGTGTATATATACAGCAGGAGTGGTACTGTGCAGTGTATATATACAGAAGTGGTACTGTGCAGTGTATATATACAGGAGGCGTGGTACTGTGCAGTGTATATATACAGGACAGGAGGAGTGGTACTGTGCAGTGTATATATACAGGAGGAGTGGTACTGTGCAGTGTATATATACAGGAGGAGTGGTACTGTGCAGTGTATATATACAGGAGGAGTGGTACTGTGCAGTGTATATATACAGGAGGAGAGGTACTGTGCAGTGTATATATACAGGGCAGTGGTACTGTGCAGTGTGTATATACAGGAGGAGTGGTACTGTGCAGTGTATATATACAGGACAGGAGGAGTGGTACTGTGCAGTGTATATATACAGGAGGAGTGGTACTGTGCAGTGTATATATACAGGAGGAGTGGTACTGTGCAGTGTATATATACAGGAGGAGTGGTACTGTGCAGTGTATATATACAGGACAGGAGGAGTGGTACTGTGCAGTGTATATATACAGGAGGAGTGGTACTGTGCAGTGTATATATACAGGACAGGAGTAGTGGTACTGTGCAGTGTATATATTCAGGACAGGAGGAGTGGTACTGTGCAGTGTATATATACAGGACAGGAGGAGCGGTACTGTGCAGTGTATATATACAGGACAGGAGGAGGGGTACTGTGCAGTGTATATATACAGGACAGGAGGAGTGGCACTGTGCGGTGTATATATACAGGACAGGAGGAGTGGCACTGTGCGGTGTATATATACAGGACAGGAGGAGTGGTACTGTGCAGTGTATATATACAGGACAGGAGGAGTGGTACTGTGCAGTGTATATATACAGGACAGGAGGAGTGGTAATGTGCAGTGTATATATACAGGACAGGAGGAGTGGTACTGTGCAGTGTATATATACAGGACAGGAGGAGTGGTACTGTGCAGTGTGTATATACAGGACAGGAGGAGTGGTACTGTGCAGTGTATATATACAGGACAGGAGGAGTGGTAATGTGCAGTGTATATATACAGGACAGGAGGAGTGGTACTGTGCAGTGTATATATACAGGACAGGAGGAGTGGTACTGTGCAGTGTGTATATACAGGACAGGAGGAGTGGTACTGTGCAGTGTATATATACAGGACAGGAGGAGTGGTACTGTGCAGTGTGTATATACAGGACAGGAGGAGTGGTACTGTGCAGTGTATATATACAGGACAGGAGGAGTGGTACTGTGCAGTGTGTATATACAGGACAGGAGGAGTGGCACTGTGTGGTGTATATATACAGGACAGGAGGAGTGGCACTGTGCGGTGTATATATACAGGACAGGAGGAGTGATACTGTGCAGTGTATATATACAGGACAGGAGGAGTAGCACTGTGTGGTGTATATATACAGGACAGGAGGAGTGGCACTGTGCGGTGTACATACACAGATACTTAGATTTACGCCACGCAGGCTATATACAGTATATAAAACTGAGCAGCACCAAATATTTAAGGGCTTGTCCACTACTAGGACAACCCCTAAATATTCGGCCCCGATAAATTAATAAAGCCTATACTCACCTCCTGTGCCAGCGCCGTTCCCACAGAGGCTGTGATGTGATGTTATAACACGTGATGCCCGGCACCAATCAGTGCTGGTGTCACTGTCTCAATCTTCGCACAATCTGAACATGAAGAGGACGTCCGGGATCAAGCAGCTCATCCTGCACGTCCTCTTCATGTTCAGTTTGTCTGAAGGCGAAGACAGTGACACCAGCACTGATTGGTTCCGGGCATCACGTGTCATAACACCACATCACAGCCTCTGTGGGAACGGCGCTGGCACGGCAGGTGAGTATAGGTTTTATTAATTTATTGCGGCCGAACATTTAGTTTAAGACGAGGTTGTCCTAGTGGGAGACAATCCCTTTAAGCAGTGGACTCTTTATTAGCCCATATTCTCGGCCATATTCTCGGAGTCCACCGCACACACACAGGGAACCGTGGAATTACCGGGGCTCTGGCCTGTCGCAAAATGGCAGCGCCGGACACCCACGCAGCACTGCTGGGCACCGGAGACACCCGCAGCACCGGCCAGCAACCGCCAGGCATCCAGAGACACCCAGCAGCAGCACCAGACATGCACCAGCACAAGACCCCCCACACCATCACGCCGCACATCAGTGCCCCCCTCATCCTGGCCTGCAGCATCACCCCACTCCTGCCTCCTCCAGCAACGACCCTGAGACCCCCCTTCACTGCACCCAGTAAGCAATAAGACGCATGGATTATAAGAAGCACCACCATTTTATTAAAAAAAATTTTTTTCTTATTTTTCTCCTCAAAATTTGGGGTGCGTCTTATAATCCGGAGCGTCTTATAATCCAACAATTACGTGTATATATATATATATATATATATATATATATATATATATGTATCCAAAAACGAGGCAGCACTCGATAGTTCAATATAAAAACGTGCAGGGTTTAATTTACCCACATATTCTGGCAACGTTTCAGCTCACAATGAGCTTTTCTCAAGCCTTAAGAAAAGCTCATTGTGAGCTGAAACGTTGCCAGAATATGTGGGTAAATTAAACCCTGCACGTTTTTATATTGAACTATGGAGTGCTGCCTCGTTTTTGGACACTTGCAATTGTGGATGATTGCTGGACTGATTGTCTTGGGGCCCTGCACCTGAAGATAAGTATTTCTGTGCTGTTCCCTTTTTCTACTCGCTATATATATATATATATATATATATATATATATATATATATACACACACACACATACATGCACGCACGCATGTAGACACACACACACACACATACACACATATACAGACACTCACACACATATCTATATATACACATACATAGACACACATGCATACATAAGTGCACACACACAGACACACACATATACACATACATAGACACACATACATACATGCACGCACACACACACACATAGACACACACACACACGGTATATATATACATACACATACATACATGCACGCACACACACACACATAGACACACACACGGTATATATATACATACACATACATACATGCACGCGCGCACACACACACATACATAGACACACACACTCACTCACACATACATTATATAGGTGAAACCGCGACTGCGGTACGTACATTATATAGCTGATACCACTGTGTGTAATATACTGCGACCGCTATGTATAGCCCATAAAGGCCAGACGCTGTGTGTGTACAAATGTGTGTGTGTGTGTGTCTGTGTATGTGTATATATATATATATATACACACACACACGCACATAAACACTGCGGCTGACCTATATGGCCTATACACAGCGGTCGCAGTATATTACACACAGTGGTATCACCTATATAATGTACGTACCGCAGTTTCACCTATATAATGTATATACAACAGTATACAATATACATTAGACAGGTCAAACTGCAAATGCTGCATATACTTACAAAAGGTTTCATCTTGGTTCTCACCTGAGATAGTGGAGGATGAGGAGGGTCCACTGTCCAGCCGGCATCGGAGGTGCTAAGGGCGTGGGGCAGATGCCGGCCGGGGATTGGTGAGGAGAGCACTGTTCTCTGATGCTGGTTCTGGCCAGGGTCAGACACGGTGAGGCTCAGGTGTCTCTGCGTGCGGTGGCGGCCTTTTCAAACCTTTGCACAGGCCCTGGTGCGTGCGCTCTCCTGTTTGCCTTCACTGACAAAAGCTGCAGCCGTGTACGCAAGCACAAATGAGGGCTGTGCTCATGTGGGCCGCCACGGCCTTGGTCAGCGCGTTCACCAAGAGAGCACGCACCAGGGCCTGTGCAGAGGATTTAGAGGGCCGGTGGCCCATTTTGTAGCTCCGCGTGCTTAGGGGTCCCTTAACACTCCGGGCCCTGCTGCAACCTCTGTACTTACGCCCCTGATAGTGGTATACCATAGGCACAGATATACAATGTTATATACACTGGATGGATCAATCCTGCACCTGGCCCTGGACATACATGCACTGTATATATACAGGGCCATGTATATAGCATGTGATGTCTGGTCACCAGGTTCAGGCTTGATCACTCCAGTGCTGGATTCTGTACACAGTCTGTGCTCACTCTCGGTATAGGGAGATTTATTGCAGGAGGCTGAACTTTCCTGCAGTCTGGTGACCCTGGAGCTGATGACCTGGCAATGACAGGGTGAAAGTTCAGACCCCTGCAATAAATCTGTGAGCATCAGCAGAGCGGCCACTGATACTATAGAGACCGGCCCTGGACTTATCGGGAGGTGAGCAGCAGCGTTCACCTCCCCACCGCACACAGAGCTGAAGGTACTCACTGATGTCTGGGCCATCCACATGCAGATCTCCAGCAGTTACATGCAGCAGTGTTCCTCTACCTCTGCAGCCGGCGCACACAGGGAGAAGGGGGCGTGTCTGCAGCTCCACTGTGAGCGAGGCAGCTGCCAGGACATAGAGAACACAGCGCCGGCCACCAGCAGCCCGAATCAGCTGCTTGGTGACCGGCCCGGGGGGCACATGCCCCTTTTCCACCCGGCCCAGCCCGCGCCTGCTGCTTGGTGACCGGCCCGGGGGGCACATGCCCCTTTTCCACCCGGCCCAGCCCGCGCCTGCTGCTTGGTGACCGGCCCGGGGGGCACATGCCCCTTTTCCACCCGGCCCAGCCCGCGCCTGCTGCTTGGTGACCGGCCCGGGGGGCACATGCCCCTTTTCCACCCGGCCCAGCCCGCGCCTGCTGCTTGGTGACCGGCCCGGGGGGCACATGCCCCTTTTCCACCCGGCCCAGCCCGCGCCTGACGTGACACCACTGAAATGAGCTTGATGAGAGTGATTGTACTATAAGATCTGCTCTATTTGAATCTTAGAGACACAAGAACAATATCAACTTGCCTCCTCTGGCAGTGATGCCATGAGGCTATTATAATCATTTCTGTAACCCTCTTATCGATATCCTTCTAAATATACAGCATTATTGATTATTGGCTGATAAGAAATAACTCACCATTAGGTGCGCTCCTTATATAGCTACGAAAACATATCTACCCGTAGCACACACTGTGACTAAACTAAGTCAATAAGAGCCAGTGTACCATCTAAACACGCTCTAAAGTAATGTTGAGGGTATGATATCAATATCATCTAACACGCTCTAAAAAGGAACGCAGAGGGCACGATATCAATATCAATACCTTCAGTGGTTATTTTTGTGACCCTCTAAGTTTGGGTATTTTTGTGACCCTCTATATGTGGTGTCCGGTACTTTAGTAATACTGTCCTACTGCATTGCAGGGATTTCCTGTTTGTGTACCCTGTATTTGCTGAGGGATTTATGTTTTATTTCCCTGCATCATTGCTATTTTTTCAGTATCACCACTATATTGTTTGAGAGGCACTACAGTGTTTAAACATCTTTTATAACACTTTTTTTTTTTTCTCCCTCCTCTCAGAGTACATCTTTAGCTCACAATATATGCCAGTGTATATATATCAGCCTTATTGTGATATTATTGGTTCTATAACCTATAGCAGCACAGGTATTTCACTTTTTTCACTTGTTTTGTTTTTTCTGTGTCTTTTTTTGTGGTGTTATTATTGGTGGTGGCTTCTTTTTGGAGGGACTCCTTTTTAGGGACTTCAGGGTCAGTCTTCGTTGAGCGGGGGCGCCACATCGTATCCCAGGGTGCCAACCTCCGCTGTTAGGAAGGGAATTTTTCCAGGGACAGGCACATCAATCTTCCCTAGTCTCTTCATATATATTTGCATATTTTTTCTGGAAAAATCTTTTTTATGTATACCAGAGACCCTGTTTTCCCGTAATATCCCTCTTACTGGTCTATTTGATATTTTTGATATTTTTTCTATATATTTTTAATTATTTAATTAAAATTTATTGTTTTAGGTCTTGTGTCAGTTTTTTGGTTTTTTCTGTTGAATAAATAGACCTTGGCTATTGCTATTTTGGTTTTTCTCTGATATGGTCTTCAGTATTATTTGTCTTTTATATTGAATTTTGATGGTCGTATGGGTGTTGGTACAGTCATCATGATTGGTAATTGTCAGTATGTTGGCATTCCCTGTTATGATCCGGTGACCTTGGAGCTGCATGAGAACTTTTACTGGAGAAAGTGGCCACTATACTGACCGCAACCCTGAACTTAACACCGCAACTAGAAGTAGCCGTGGAGTGTACCTAACACACCTAGACACCTCGTCACAGCCGGAGGACTAAATACCCCTAAAGATGGAAATCGGAATACTGTCTTGCCTCAGAGAAAATCCCCAAAGGATAGACAGCCCCCCACAAATATTGGCGGTGAGTCGGAGAGGAAAAAACATACACAGGCAGAAAAAACAGGATTTAGCACAGGAGGCCACTCTAGCTGGATAGGACAGAGTTCTGTGCGGTCAGTATAAAACCCTTCAAAAATCCACAGCAGAATATACAAAAAACTTCCTACATCTAACTAAAGATGTAGGAGCGTATATCTGCAACTCCAGTAAAACCAATCAGACTGAGAAAACACAGACACAGTCTAATCTGGACGAAAGACAAACAAACGAACAGTACTGAAAATAAGCACACTGCATGTGTGCCACAGGAAAAGAAACAGACAATTATCTTTGCTGAACTGGCAGATAAGTAGGAGAGGCTAGGCAGAGATCCAATACTTCCAAAGAAACATTGACAACTGGCAAGGGCTAAAGGATCCTGCACACCTAAATATCCCAGTCAGAATTGTAATTATCCGATACACCTGGCCAGGACTGCGAGTCAGGGACAACTGCATTCCCACCAACAACCACTGGAGGGAACCCAAGAGCAGAATTCACAACAATTCCCCTACTATGTGGTGTTATTATAGGGTACTATTAATCTTACATTTTAAGTTCCTCCAACTTCAGAAAGGGTCATGTTTTCAATAGAGACTGGTACAATCGGCTGGGGTTTGGCTGGTAGGATCCTCACCATTCTCAAGAACGTGGTTTATACATCCTGTCTGAATGAAGAAATGCACACGTGTGACCTCTGTGCCAGTCACTGTGCAGTGATCGACAAATGCAAGTACAGATGCAAGTATTACTACATCCACTCTGGGGTCAACATGTGAAGATGGAGATCAGCAGATGAGCCCACTCCAGACACGGCAGATGATGGCTGTGTTACACTCCTGACATCTGTCTCTAATATCAGTGACCAAAGCTTGTAAAAGAGGTTAAATGTGACAGTATGGCTAGAATTTAACTAACACGGTCCGCATTGGAAAGGAGGTGCTGAATCAGCAAAGGATTTAAGTTATTTTAATAGTTTAATAAATTGTTTGTTTTATTGCCATTTTTTGAACATCTTGGAAAAATCTTTCAACACAAGAACATTAAGGACCTGAAACTGTGTTATGACATCTGGGAATGGAGCATAACACATCGTTTCTATTATGAACTTATTTCATATTCATTTCCTTTTCCTTTTTTACTATAGACTTTTTTTTTTCTGCCCTTCCTGAGACTACAGATGCTTTCCCCCCTCTCCAAATTGTAGTAATCTGAATACAGCTTTCCCTCCTCCCCGTTGCCACCTCTAACACTAAGAGAACGACGGGGAGAGTAGATTGTGCCATTAGCGGAGTAATACAAAGCTATCGATGCAGGAGAACTGTCAGTTTTGTAATATTTCTGCAATGCATTGAGCTACCGGTAAATAAAATACAAAAACAAAATGGTAGAAATTTTTTAATGAAGACTATTTCGAAAGTTTCATTTGTCACATCCTTATTCTTAAATCTGATAAACCTGATCATCTACATTGCGTTGTAATCCAGCTCATTGTAATATTCCGGGTTTTGCTAAATAGATTTAGTAATTTATGTCTCTCAATGCATTCTTCTAAATATTGCATGTGAGTGGTGGAAAATATAATCAGGCTTTATGGCAATATAGGATATATAGTTCTTTCTTTGCCTTTGTTGGATATGTGCCAGCAGATAGCAGTACATTGTTATACTACGGACGGTGCTCTTTCCCCATCTATTCCATTGGGAGGTTAGAGACAAAGCGATCATAATAGCTTAATTGCTTCACTTAAATGGAATCACCTGTATTGTTCTTGGACGCAAAGCCCTTGAAAGCTTTCAACAGTCTGACAATTGTATTTCTAAGAGAAGTAAAAAAAATATATATCTTTATACATACTGTACAAGGCTCCACAAAAAAAATGACACTGGTTACCATAGAAACAGAATAATAGCTTTGCTTGTCTAGACTATTGAAAATGTGTACTTCCATCATTTCTTCTAGGTGTACGATGCAAATCAATGTACATACAAAAAAATATCTGCCCAGGAATTTTTCTCTTCAATCTGCCTTCAAACTAAAGGACTTTTTCCCAGCGTATAGTAATAAAGATCTAAGTTTTCACACGGAATTTGCTGAAAGAGATTCTATTCCCTTTCACAATGAGTGATGTATCATTACACAGTGAGAAGCTGACCGGATCTGGTAGGACAGGCTGTGTATGGATATAATCTACTGAAAAGGAGTATGGGAACGCCCAGTTGTCTATCTATTCATACATTCAATCAAATCTCACAACATAAGATTCTGAGGAAAGTGTATTTTTACTATAATCAGTACGAATTGATTACAACATCCCATTCCGTCAGCAACAACAGTGGTGTATTGCCGGTTTACAGGAAAGGAGTACCCAGGGGTCGACATATCATTGGTGCCACCTGGGCAGCCACACATGGGCCCACTTTCACCTCCAAAAAGCATGTAATTTTGTATTATGATGAGTTATTGGACTGCGAAGGGCTCAAACATTGTTCTTGTATAAGGGCCCTCTTATCTGTGTCCGCCAGTGGGAGCACCAACTCTTACTTGATGGCTTCCTTGGCATTTTTTTTTTTACTAATTGGCCTGGTGCGATATCACGTGTTCATCACGCCATAACAATGACACTGGAATGGGTTGGCTAATAAAAAAAACAGCCATGAATGCCAGTAAGTAGGAGGCGGTACTCCCACTCCCCTGTAGTAGCCACAGAGAACTCTTTAGGACAATGGAATGGAACGTTCAAATAAATTTGCTCCAACTCTACTAGAAAGTCTAATCATGACGCAGCTGACGCTCATAGTAATGCAGCCCCCTAACAGTAAAAAAATAACTAAATTGGTGCGAATCCATTGGCAGTACCAGAGTGATCGGCCATGTCAGTAATCTCTGATGGATGGGAGCCCTGAGAACCATTTCTTACCTAATGGCATCCGTGGCTCTTCTTCTGATTAGCCGGCTTGACGAAATGTCACATGTATGTTGCACCAGATATGATGGATGCCATCAGGGAAGAGACAGTTCTCAGGCCTCCCCTCCTGCAGCCATAAAGCACCGACATGGAGATGGGACTGAGTACTGCGAATCGATTCATACCAACTCCAGACATAATAATAACTCTAATTGTTTGCAAAATTAGCTAAGGGCGAATCTGGGCAATATCAAATCTCATACAATTCCCAAACGAGCCATTAATGTGCTATAAATGGACTATAATGTCCCAATATGGATTAGAAAAGGAAATCCGAACAAAATTTGCCCAAAACTCTATAAACATTGGGTTTACGTTTCCCAAATAATATGATCCTGACAAATAATTTTTACAGATTAGTCATAACAACAAAATAACCTGCCTAATCTTGTATACGTCCCCTTTTAGCCACCAAAGCAGCTCTGACTCCTCAAGATGTGGACACCAAACCATGGGTGTGAAGGAGTTCTGTTCCGTCTGTTATCAAGATGTTAGTAGCGGAACCTCTAAGTCTCGTAAATTGCTAGAAAAGAATTGTTTTTTCATCATCTCATACAGAAGTTCAATCAAATTACAATTTGAAGAATTTGGAGTCAACCCTTTGAATTTTTTTTAATCATGTTCCTCTAACCATTCCTGAACACTTACCCTGCTGAAAGTATTAGGGAATGCCGTTAACATAAGGAAAGTACTTGGTCTGTACAATATTTAGGTAGGGGATACTGTTATGTGTCAACGTAACATCCATTTGAAAGCAAAGACCCATGGTTTCCCTGCAAAACTGTTCACAGCGCATGACACTGTCTTCAAAAGCGTGTCTTCCTTTGAAAGTGCATCCTTGCGCCATTTCTCCTACACGATGCAAATCTAAATGGGATTCCTCAGACCAGGCCACCATCTTCCACTACTCCAATAAGCCTTGAGTGTCCATGACCTAGTCATTGGATCACTGAGTGTCCTTTCATGGATCCCTTTCGAAAGAAACTAACCACTTTAAACCAAGAAAATCTTATAATCCTGGTAGGCATTTAGCAGAAGCATTGACCCAGTTGTCTATCCATCACATTTGTCCCTTATCAACGTTACTCACAGTTCAGAGTCCCGCACAGCTTCTTGACTCAGTATTAGTGGAGATGCTAGAAATCAAGGCTGGGTCCCCTCTATAAGGACCCCAGAGAATCCCCATGATCTTACTTTTACTATATATAGTCATTTGATACAGATTAAATATACTTAAAATAGGTCATCAGTATTGAAATAATGAGGGTCCTACACACATTGTACAAAGCTGTGCTGTACAGATACATTCAATGTTTACATCTGGCCACTTCTGGGGTTAAGAACAGCTGATCAGCATTAGTGTTGGGCCTCAGACCTTCACCATTTGGAAACAGGTGATACATCCTAAGGCTTGGTCGTCAATATCACATGCCCAGACATCCCCTTTCAGTGAGAGGTGAAGGAAACAAAGGCACAAACAGCACAGCACCAAATTCAGCTCTGCCACGTCTGTAAATACGCTGACGATTGACTAATTGGACACATCTTCCAATGTTATGATAGCTTTGCTGAAAAACAAAGTGACATTCTCATCTATGATGGCAGTCCACATTATTTGAGAGCTCTAAATTGGATAATGATGATATTCCTCTGCTATGAAGACTGAACGTGGACGTTGATGCCTTTTAGAAAACATTCTTACACCCGTCTTATAACTCCGCTATTTCAGCAATGTGTGCTTTATAAACCACTAACTCTACATTATGCTAATTACAATGCATACAACTTTACAAATTGCTTTCTGGTAATTATATACTTCTTTGTGCCAAGTCCTTATATATAGCTCCTTCTTGCTGCCTCCTGCTTTGCTCGTTTATTTGAGGTCACCAACCCTATCTCTAGATTAAACATTCAGTGCTTCATATATTTCATTTTTACAGCTTCGTTTTGCTTATTGCTGGGACATTTCCTACAATTCCTGTAAACATCCGCAATTGTTGGCAGCTTTCCATAAGAATACTCTGGCATATTTGGGAACATGTCATTCCGCTGTCACCGAATAGTTTTGATACAGCGACTGATGAGTGGTATAGTTACTGATGTCACCGCTGTTCAGAGCCGCCAGGTCTTGCTGAAAGCTGCCGGAAACTTTGATGAGTGGTGACACCAATATCCGGCGCCTGTGAATAGCAGTATTTATTGTTCCTGCTATTCACAGTCACTGGCACCGGATTCAGGGAACATTGGACTATGTTGGATCTGCGTGAGAACATTTTTTGGAATTAATTGGTGAAAAAGGAGAGTATTGTTTTTCCCTCTCTTTTTATGACTTTCAGGCATCCATTTGTGGACTATGTTTGATTCAGCGGACTACTGCGGATTCCAAGGACTACGGCGGACCTGCATGGCTTTTTTTTTCTCAAATAAATTGGTGAACCAGGGAATGTGTGGGGGAATGTTTATTTAAATAAACTTTTTTTTTTGCTTGGGTGTTTTTATTACTGGGTTAGTAATGGGGGTGTCTGAGAGATTCATCTCCATTACTATCCAATCCAAGAAGTGGAAGAAGTGGCACTCAATGGGAAATTCTTCTTTAATGTAGAAAAACAATACATGGATGCAGGGGAGCGGGTACAGTGGGGGACAACGGCCGTTTCGCATCAGACAGACTCTTCAATGGGTCCAATAAATTCTTGGACCCGTTGAAGTGTCTGCCCTACGCGAAACAGTGATCATCCACCACTGTACCCGCTCCCCTGCATCCATGTACTGATTTTCTACATTACTGAAGAATTTTCCACCAGATCACCAAGTGCCACTTCTTCCACTTTATTGACTGAATCTTATAAGAAGCTGTTCGTTTCATATGAAGCACCGGTGTCTGCGAAGCTTATAAACTGCAGGTTGTTGAGAGCCATATAAAGTATGCAACACAATGTTTGGTGCTGGTTCCCTCACTTTTCATCAACCTCTCCATAACCACACGGCATGATGCCAGCTGTGATTTTTTACAAATTACATTGCAGTGCTCTTCCCGATTGTGCTGTCAATCGGGTAAAGGTAGTACAAATCACAGCTGACATCACCCCTAACTACAATTACACCAACAAGCACCACAACAGGGTAATTGGCAAGAGCTGGGTAAAGTGTCAGAATTGGCGCATCTAATGTGATGTGCCATTTCTGGGGGTGGTTGCAGGCTGGTATTTTTAAGCTGTGAAGGGCCCAATATCCATGGACCTTCCCAGCCTGTAAATATCAGCACACAGCTGTCTGCTTTACCCTTGCTGGCTATCAAAAAATAGAGCGGGCCCCACATCATTTTTTTATGTATTTATTAGGTTAAACAAAGCTAAACACTCTTTAGTGCCACATGAAAGGCACTAAAGGGAGCAAGCTTATAATACATAGAGGGGCTTGTGAAATTATTAAATTACAGGATATCTATATCTATCTATCTAAGTTTGCTTTATTAGTTTTGAAAACTAGCTTTAATTTACATGGAGTAATATTGTATGTAAAAGAGGATATTAAAAACGCATTGCATACGGATTGCATACTCTGTACAAGAATGGAAAAATATTGCATACTGGGAATGCATTCACATTAAAGGGACTCTGCCACCTGAATTTGGCGAGCTCTCTGTCCGGTCCAATGGGCGGTGTTTCCTCGTCTTTCATTCACCCCTTCCTTTCCCGCTGGCCACAATATTTTCTTGAATGTCAGTAGGTCTCCTCCGTAGTTCACGCGTGCGCAATGCAATCTTGCCTTGCGCACGCACAGTATGCTTTGCCCAACTGTGGGCAAAGCCG
This sequence comes from Ranitomeya imitator, assembly GCF_032444005.1. NCBI lineage: Eukaryota > Metazoa > Chordata > Amphibia > Anura > Dendrobatidae > Ranitomeya > Ranitomeya imitator. The sequence goes on along the minus strand of NC_091288.1, from coordinate 38,948,998 downwards.
AAAAGCATTAGTGCGCATGCGCCGGCGCACTATGTCCCAGAAGTATTTCGCTGTGTTCCGGGACATAGTGTGGCGGCGCATGCGCACTAATGCTTTTCGGCTTTGCCCGCAGTTGGGAAAAGCATACTGCGCATGCGCAAGGCAAGAATGCATTGCGCACGCGTGAACTACTGAGGAAACCTACTGATATTCAAGAAAATATTGCGGCCAGCGGGAAAGGAAGGGGTGAATGAAAGAAGAGGAAACACCGCCCATCGTACCGGACACAGGGAAAATACATAGCCCGCAAAATTCAGGTGACAGAGTCCCTTTTTAATATGCAATAACATATGGAAATAACATATGGATTTCACTCAGACAATTCTCAGGGCTGAAAATTGGAGAGGATTTTTGATATGATCGTGTGACTCCAGTCTAAAGCTGTCTGGGTATGGGCTTTATTTGCATGAGGGTTACACATAAATTACATAGTTAAAAAAGCACCAAAAAACCTTTACTGTATGTAATAACTGTTGTGAAAATGTAAGCGTTGAGGTCGTTGTAAACAAGGTAATACCTAATATGTGTGGTTTTTCTTTTGGAATTTTAGCCATAGAATGGTTTTTTATTGGAAAATGGCATTTTTGTAATTTTTTTTATCATAATGCTTTTTTATCTTCATATTAAAATTATTCTTTTATTTTTTCTGTGTAAGATGATTTGGGTTCTTGTACATTACAATGCCATGTATTCAAATAGGAGTTAAAAAAACAGTAGACCTTTGGGGTCTTTGCAAAAAGAAACCCATCCGCACCCCTGTATCACAATGGAACGGACTGAAGATAGATGCCATAAGACATGCGTTTCCCTAAGATGTCAATGATTGCGGCATCCGAGGGGTTAAATAACTTGTATAGGAGCTTTAGTCTGATCCGAACAGTAACAACGTGGTGTCAGCCATAGCTACATTTTACATCTGCTGATGACGCGGACCCATCCCGAGTCCACGTCATAAGACCTCCCTACATGTATAGCAGCGTAGGTCCATCTCTCTGCGCTGTATGTATACGACGTAGGGCAGGAACGGGTTACGAGCGTTTTTAGCTAAAATGTTAAAAATATAATGTTTTTTACAGCAATAAAATGTACAGTAATGATTTTTTTTTTCTTGACGGACGCACATTATGTTTATCATACTTTCTATGTCTTAACTCTTTGTTCACTACTTCAAAATGTCAACTGCATTTTCTTCTGATTCACTAATTCAGCTTGGTCCCTGTTCTTAAAAACTACTTCATCACGTTGTACTTTGCCTCCGAACACCGGAACCGTGATTATGTCCCAGGCGCTCCCATCAATCACAACACGAATTTAGTGTGACCTTTAGAAGCGAAGTGAAAAAACCAACTGTTATAAGGTAGAGACGCTCAGAAAGTCAAAGACCAAGAAAACTTTACTGCACCACCGAGATCTTATCGTATACAATGCATCCATTGGAAATACTAAGTAAATACAAATGTCTGAACCTTCGCAAATAAGAAATGAAAATAGATAGATATGAGATGGATTGATAGATAAATAGATAATAGATAGATAAATAGATACATATAAGATAGATAGATAGATAGATAGATAGATAGATAGATAGATGATAGATAATAGATAGATAGATAGATAGATAGATAGATAGATAGATAGATGATAGATAATAGATAGATAACACAGGGGAACAATTTGAAAAACATTTTCTGTTGAGTTAGGTTTTTGAGCTGATTTATACTAAAATTGGCATGCTGATTCCAAAAATGTAGTCAGTTTTTTTCTAGCACGTCAAGTTTTTCCTACACAACTTACCTGCCAGAGAAGCACAATTGCACTGATATCTGTAATAAGACTTGTTATCTGATTACAATTCGACTCATATAGAGCTACGTGGCAACTTGTAAGAGTAGTCACAACTTTGTCATGCCTATTTCTTATATATTTCATTTTTTGTTCATATTTGTAATATTTATAAAAAAAAACAACACTTTTTAGGTACAGTAGTTTACATAGTTTTGAGAAGACAAAAATCCTATAGTTCAAAAACTTGACGTGATAGAGAAAAACTGAGATCATTTCTGGATTCAGCATCCAAAAATTAATTAAAAACAGTTGTCTGACCTAACTCTTAAAAAATTGTGTTCCCCAGTGAATAGATAGATAGATAGATAGATAGATAGATAGATAGATAGATAGATAGAGAAAAAGAAAACAAAAAGCAGCACCAAAAGAAAACAAAGGGTGCAAAAAATCCTTCCAGGTATATACCAAACCTCATACTATAGTCCAAAAAATGAAGGCAGCACTCCAATAGGAAAAAAGAAAAGAAAAAAGTGGAGTGCTGCCTTCATTTTTTGGACTATAGATAGATAGATAGATAGATAGATAGATAGATAGATAGATAGATAGATAGATAGATAGATAGATAGATAGATAGATATAATTAAAGAAAATTTTGCAGCACTACAAAAAAAACGGGTGCAATAAAACCTGTAAAGGTGATGTCCAAACCTCCAAAATAGAAAAATCAATTTTTTCTGATTTTCTAGATAGATAGATAGATAGATATGAGATAGACAGACAGTACCTGAGCTGCAGGAATCATTATGTGCTCTTTTCATCTGTCATCTTCAATCCAGCAGATAAACTAGAAGTAAAAAAAAAAACATTTAATATACAAAATCTCATACCAAATTGAAACTTTAACAAGCATTAAAAAAGAAAATCAATCAGTTTTACAACTTGCGATTAGAATATTTATGTTGTGCCGTGCCCCGTCCGTCAGGCCGTGCTCTGGACACAGGACATTCTATCAGTGTTTACTTTAACATAAAATCTGCAGCATTACTTTTATCTGTATTCTGGATTGTTCTATGCTTACAATGATGAGACAACGGTCCGGTCATTGACAACATGGCACACAGTGGTCGCTGATGCTCTTGTTATGGCAGCCCCGGTGCCCTGCCCTCTACCACCTCGGCAGCGGTGCTTTCTAACGCCGGCTATTGCTTTCTCTATTCAGTGACTATAGTCAGAGACCTGGCACATTAGTACAGAGGGACAGCCAACAGTAAGGAGTACAGGGTGAGAAAGTACATCAACAGGGAGGGACAGCACAGGACCAAGAAATGCATTTAATGATGGGTCAAACAAACAGACAATAATTGAGGCATGAAAAGCCTCAGCTAAAGTAAAAGGGAATGTGTCATCAGACAATGACCTATCACTTAATAATTGCAGTTTTTTGGCGAAATGTATTTATTTTTTTTATTTGTGACTCATTTTTTTTTTTTTTTCATAGCGCGATTTTTATGAAAACATAAAAAAATTGAAATCTTGCAATTTTAACACCGACCACTTAGACTTTTTTTTAGATTCATACTTCATGTTGTTTCAGGAAATAACATATGTACATTAGTCACAATTAACACACTTTGACCCTATCTTTTTTGTTATAGCCTCTAATGAGTCTGTGCAAAAATCATTGTGAACAAGGGGGAGTCAGGATCAGCTGTGATATCGCCTATTAAATCTTTTGTATATAGAGGTGCTACCTTTCACTGTAATTTTGCCTCTGATGATAATGAAACTGTTGAAAGGACAGAAGTAGGAGTAAAAAAAAACAACCTTGTGGCCAGTGTGAAAATTACAAGATTAATATACATATATATTTTAAATAAAAATTATACAGCTTTTAAATACCTGTTACACCAATACCTGATTTACATAATAAACCATTTGCTGATAATCAAAAGCCTCAATATTCCAAGGAGCTGGAGCCACCATTGATAACATACATGGTGCACATTCAAATTAATAGCAAAATATGTACTATGTTGATATCCTAGATATAAGAGAGCAGACATGATGTCTGTAGACCGATGTCGCCGCAGACTGCAGAGCCCCCATCTTTATGAGATCAATATACTATTATCAGGCATATAAAAAGTGGTTGTCATTGCAGGTTACCCCCTAGACGTCAGTCCAGAGCCTCTCACCTAGCCAAACTTAGTTGGGTATTGTCAAGAGGAAGATGAGACACCAGACCAAGCAATGCAGACGAGCTGAAGGCTGCTATCAAAGCAACCTGGGCTTCCATAACCCCTCAGCAGTGCCACAGGGTGATCGCCTCCATGCCACGCCGCATTGATGCAGTAATTGATGCAAATGAGCCCCAACCAAATATTGAGTGCATTTACTGAACATACATTTCAGTAGGCCAACATTTCTGATTTTAAAATCATTTTTCAGGCTGGTGTTAAAAAGTATTCTAATTTACTGAGATAATGACTTTTGGGTTTTCATTGGCTGTAAGCGATAATCATCAACATTAACAGAAATAAACACTTGAAATAGATCACTCTGTAATGACTCTATATAATATATGAGTTTCACTTTTTGTATAGAAGAACTGAAATAAATGAACTTTTTGATGATATTCTAATTTAGGCCCCATTCACACATCAGTCTTTTGCCATCAGTTGCAATCTGTCGAATTTGGAAAAGAACGGATCCGGGTTCTGATGCCGCCGCATCGATTTTTTTCTCATAGACTTGCATTAGCGACGGATTGCCTCACGTTTCATCAGTCATTTGCCGGATCCGTTGAAAATTGTTTGTCCGGCGGCCAGGGACAACGGACATAGTAACATTTTTAGTGTCCATCGATAAAAGGGACAGCGATGGATCCATCGCCATCCGTCGTTTGCTAGAATGGAAGCATATGGCGCTGGATCCGTCAAATGACGGAATCCAGCGACGGATTCCATTTTTTTTTTAACTGAGCATGCTCTGATCCAATTAGCCAGATCAGCTAGTCGAATCCATGGAAAAAACAAATCCGTCGCATCAGTTTTTCACAATCTGCGATGGATCAGTCGATGCAATGGATTGTGACTGATGGCGTAAAAAACAAATGTGTGAAAGGGGCCATAGTGAGAAGCACTTGTATAAGCCAAAACCAGGAGAGGAACAATTGGAGGAAAAGTATAATGGAAACACGTCACCACTTCTGTATTTACCACCCACTCCTGACTTTGGCTTACACATACTGATTAGTGATGAGTGGGCATGCTTGGATTAGGTATTATCCGAGCATGCTCGTGTGTTAATAGAGTTGCCTACCAAACAGGCAATCCCTGCATGTGTTGAGGCTGTAGAACAGCCACGAGACATGCAGCCACAGTGACCTGAACATAGTATTCAAGCACGCCGAAGATACTCGAATAACGCTTGAGCGTGCACGGTTAACACCTTATCGGAGCATCACTAATCACTAATAATGATGTAAATTCTGAACAAATACTAATAGTGTGATCGTAGTCTAATAGATTCATGGAGTGGATTCCCTTATTTCAATATTTAGTTACTGCAACATTCTGTGTTGAATTAAAGTTTAAAGTTTACATAAACTTTTTTAAGCCCTTAACGAGAAACTCTGTATTTTTACTGTGCTTGTCAGGATCAGGTGAATGAAGCAGGCTCAAGAGCTGAGCCTGCAACATTCCTGGCAGATAATGGCTGTGTTATTCAGCTATTATCTACCTCTAACATCCCCATATGGAGCCAATCTCTGCTTATTACTGTTAACCTGTTAAATGCCACTGTCAATCTCTGACAACAGCATTTACAGCACATGTCACGGCTGAAAACCTGTATGCCCACCATGATGGTTCTCCTATGGAGACAAACACGAGTCCGAGTGCTATCCGTTAAAATACGGTTGGCACTCAGACCAACGTTATTCAATGGGTTAGTGCAGATGAACGATTTTTTTCACTGACTGAATCTCCATGTGAAAAAAATCACAGCATGTTTGATTTTCTTCCGAAAACTGAGTGCAAGAAAAAAATCAGATGAGACAGTACAGCATCCGATTTTTATTGATACATTGCATATCTGTAACATAGGAAAATGTAAATGGTCCTGTAACTGATTAATAGCTGCTTTTGTAAAATACAGATTGCATACGGATGACAGGTGAGAAAAAAAGAATTCCCACTTTTCTGGATGAAAATCGGATTGATTTTTTATACTGTCGTGTGACCCTAGCCTTAATACGAGACAGAAAAGATTTATAAAAAAGAGATTAAAAGACAAACTAGTCCAATATAGTTTTAGTTTGTGTATTATTTGTGATTATTGTCCTTCTCGCTGCACAACAGAACTTTTGCAGAAAAAAAAGTTAAAAATGGAGTTCGAAAATCTCTTTTTTTCTGACATTTTCCCTGGAATCAGCATGTATTATCCTATAATTTTCACCATAAATATGAATTAATTCTAGAGCTAAATACGGCCAGACGATTTTTGACGAATGGATGGCCAGTGATCCACCAAATTTATTAACAGAGAAACATGTAAACATCTGCAATCTCTTCATCATTGTGCTGAGTACATGTTAGCGTTCGGAATGTAAAAAGTACACAATAAATAATTCAATGTCATCCTTTACTGGTATAAGCCCATGTCAGCAGAAAAGTTATCCGGAAAAATAAAATAAAAAAAGCGCCTGTTTACCGTTCCATGCACAACTGACATTCATAATGAAAAAGGGACATCTGCTCGAAGCTCCTCACTACAGGAGACTGTCCTCTAGACAAGCGATTGGATAGATGATCCATGAAATAGCTTCTCACTCTCCCTGCGTTCTATGGCCTAAAAGAACGCACGGCTTATTTCATGGCCAAATTTAGAAAAGGGGGCATTTGGCTTGGGACCCTTAGTACACTGAACCCACTATTTGCAATGGCATTGGATAGATGATGCATGAAATAGGTTTCGTTCTAGTTCAACCCCTAGTGTTCTGCTTAGCATGCTTAGGTCAACCTACATTAGTTCCTGGTCCAAAGTTATTTTAAAATATACTTGGAATGCACTAAATTAAATATCTAGCGCTATATTGTATCTCTCAAAGTCAGAAATCTAAGCCTACTGCATGTTGTGCCAAAACCTTCTAGTTTTACCTTTAACACACCATTAGTTGCATATACTGTACAAGACAGCGTAATTGGTTTTTTTTTGCAGTGGTTTTTATATACTGTATCTGTTTACTGTTATGGCATTATTGTCCTACTTTGTACTTGATATTGGAAATAGGAGGGAAATTCCTAAGACTTTTGAATTAATAAAAGTTATTGTCCAATCAAATTATAGGATCTTCTACTATTGGGCCCCAAAACAAATTGCTGTAAAGATGTTTTCACACTGCACTTTGTCCCACATTCAGTGGTCCCGTCGGGGCTTATGTTCGAAATCCCCCTCAATACGTGATTTGGACATATGCACCATCGAGCCACGGGGCCATCGACTACAATGGTGTCGACAGAGTTAATAAAGTGTGCTCTAATGTGCATAATTTTTGGACGTGTACACCTACTGCATGCAGACAGATTGACGAAGTCTACTACAGCCGAGTGTACACTTCCAGTAGGTGTACTTGTCCAAAAATTATTCACGTTAGAGCACACATTGACTCTATCGGCACAGTTATAGTCAATGGCCCTGTCAGTGCATATGCACAAATCCCATTTTGCATGAAGGTTCGAAAGTAAGCCCCAATGGGACCAGTGAAAGTGGGACAAAGCACAGTGTGAAAGGGCCCTAACCTGTGGTGGAACATAGCAGGATGTTGGATCCAAAGAATGCCTTAACCCAATTACTATTCTTAGTGGAATTTCCTACTAGAGATGAGCCGTTCAGGCAAAATTCAAATCCGTTCGCAATAATTTTTCCAGGAAATTTGATTTTGCAAAGAAGTTTTCCCTGTATAAATTGAATTTCCTTTATTATGCTCTGGAGTTTCTCTAGACCCCAGATAAAAAAAACTGTAAGATGTAAAAAAAAATTAAAAAAATAAAAATCCTTATACTCCGTATTCTACTCTCTTCACTGGACCCTCTGCTCCTCACCATCACTAGTCTGGTCCTCATTGCATCTTCTTATCACCGCCATGTGTGTTGAATCCCCATTTCTTCTCTTGCTAGTGGAGCGCCCTCAAGGGCCGTGGGTTCTCGGTACTGGGCCAAGCAGTGTTCTAAAAGGGGAAGTGGTCATGGTAGCAGTGACCCGGCCAATGGCCGTGGGCGTCCAATTAAAGGTGAATTGGAAGTGGAAAGTGGAATTGTTCGTGACACCATCTGTGGTACTCGGTAATAAAGATGTTATCCGATGCTGCGTCAGAGTCCGCTGGGGCTGGTGGTGATGCAGCAGAGTTGGTACAGCTCAATTCTCTATTATGTCTGTCAGGAACTGCAGACCTGCACGTCTGCTCAGCTCCACTTCTCTCACGATCTCTCTCACGATCTTTCTCTAGCTCCCTCTGACTGTGAGCTCCTTCTCAGCACATCTCACTGCATCTCCTTCCTCTCACAATCTAACTTTTCCTCCTAACTAGCTCCTCCCCTACTTTACCTACCCCACCCACTTCCCAACACCCTTTCCTATCCAGCCTGGGATGAGCCCAGGTGCCCCGCCTGAACTGGTGTGTGTTAGATGTGAGTGTCAGAGTCCTGAGTAGTGCTCACTCCTTGTAAGGACTTGCGGAAGTTAATATGGATGTTATAATTGGTGCGTTCTCAGACTGGGGTCCACCGTGCAGGAGACAACCTGCTGCTAGAAAATGACGGCACTATATGGCGGTATAAGTGATCTCAGTTACTTCACTGAGTCACACAGAAAAGAACACGCTGTGCCCTGTTAGGGTTACAGGGGAACACCGCTAACTGCTGAGCTGATGGCAGTCAGTGGTCACACACACAAAAACTCCTCACCGGAGGTGCCGTTATTCTAGGGGCTATTTCAGCCGGGTCCCTGAATACAATCATACAAACTCCTTACCGGAGGTGCCGGTATTCTAGGGGCTTATTTCAGCCGGGTCCCTGAATACAATCATACAGGCGCGACCACAATTAGCAAGCTCATAACATGAAGTGATACTAGCTCATGGCCGTGCAGCCATGCAAACCTTTTATAGCTGCAGCAGCTTCAGGATCTTCCTAGAGGCCCAATGGAAGCTGCTACAATACCAGAGCAACTTCATGACCTTCCTAGAGGACCAATGGGAGCTGCAGCAGTACCTGACCCCTGACCTCCAATGAGAGGTCTTACCCTGGGCATGCTCAGAAGGGAAAATGCAGGACTTAGTCCCAGGAACATCTGCTCACCGCTGACCAGTACTGGCTACAATGGCTGAGCCTGGGAAAGCAGCAGAAACCATCCGCACAGTATCAGACTGAGCCAGACGCTGGGACCGACGTCCCCGCTGAGCAGGCTCCACTGCAGCTGGAGAGGAATTGGAGACTGCATAGGAGATGGCTCGAGATTCCCCCTGTGCAGAGGCGGTAACTCAAACCCTATCACTCCTTACCTGAGAGTGGGATTCCACACATCTGGGTGAGGTGCAGCACCTCTGTGGTGACTGGACCCCAGGGGTGTCACACTAGGCTGGGATAATTCTTTGCAGATGCATTCCTCCGGGTACTCCGGTTTCCTCCCACATTCCAAAGACATACTGATAGGGAATCTAGATTGTGAGCCCCATCGGGGACAGTGATGATGATGTGTGCAAAACTGTAAAGCGCTGCGGAATATGTTAGCGCTATATAAAAATAAAACATTATTATAAAAAAAATAAAACATTATTATTATTATTCGCAGAACAGTTCCAAGCCTCATCAGAGCCGTAAGTTTCAGCCTAGCATGAAGAGAGCTGGAGATTCAGTGCTCATGGCGGTGTTAAACAGATGGAACGAGGTTCGGATGACTAGCAGTGAGGACTGGAGAGTCTTCAGAGGTGAGTGGCAAGGTGAGCAGAAGCATTTTTTCCATTTTTTAACATTTTTATGGCCATTTACAGCTCAGCAAAATGAAAACAGAAAAAGTCTGGTCAATAAAAATAGGGGTATACACATACCAGATAAAAATCTAATTATGCCAAAATGATAGCCAAATTCTAAACCTATTTTACCCATTAGATGGACACAATAACTGTTCTGTACAAAGAAACATGAAAATCCGATGAGAAAAAATGTACACAAGAACAAAATATATAAAATACAAATTTTATTAGAGAAAAAACACACAAAAACACAAAAGCACAAAGATCAAAAGACTAAACCTGGTAGGTATAAACGAGTGGGAAACCAAAAAACGGCGCAGGAACCCACCATACTAAGCAAAGAGGCACTACAAAAAATCTAAACAGACCAATATAGTGCACATGATAGGTCTATAAATATAGTACAGAGAAGATCGCTAAACATGAAAGTCCTACAAGAACAATTTACCTATATCGATGTGCAAGTAGATACCTCCGGTGGGTGGCGACGCCAGCCCCTACGCACGTTTCAGCAATCAGCCTTCTTCTGAAGGCTGAAGAAGGCTGATTGCCGAAACGTGCGTAGGGGCTGGCGTCGGCACCCACCGAAGGTATCTACTTGCACATCGATATAGGTAAATTGTTCTTGCAGGACTTTCTTGTTTAGCGATCTTCTCTGTACTATATTTATAGACCTATCATGTGCACTATATTCGTCTGTTTAGATTTTTTGTAGTGCCTCTTTGCTTAGTATGGTGGGTTCCTGCGCCGTTTTTTGGTTTCCCACTCGTTTATACCTACCAGGTTTAGTCTTTTGATCTTTGTGCTTTTGTGTTTTTGTGTGTTTTTTCTCTAATAAAATTTGTATTTTATATATTTAGCTCAGCAAAATGGCAGCCGTGCAAAACCAATAGCAATAAAATCCGCATTTTGGGGAATGCTGATTTTCAGAATATTCCATTAGAATTCAATTCCACTCGAACAGATTTGCTTACGCATATTTACTACCATTGTGTACAGCCTTACATTTCTGCGTGCTTTGTTAAGGACTCCTTCATAGAGATGATGAAGAGCACTAAAATGCTCGGATGTTCCTTACTCAAACCAAGCAATTTCTAATGCTCGGCTGCTCATTTTGAGCAATGAGTATATTGGAAGTCAAAGGGAAATTCAAGCATTTTTCCAGCAGACTCTACATGAAGGTCTGGTGGGGTAGGGAAAATGTTGAAATGGATAGAAAAATGCTGAATGGAAGGAGAACAGCATGGGGAAGACCCCTGAAAGCATCTGTGACTCCTAGTTTGCTGCTGAGAACAATGGTGTCACACTTTTACTCCACTTTAAGGGCTGACAATAAACATTCAAAATCAAAGAGAAATTGGAGTTTATGGGAAAAAAAGTTAAACTTTTTCCTGTATGAATTGTGAATATAAAAGCAAAATGTAAAAAGTATTTAAAAAAAAAATTATAATTTACGTAAACCAAAATTGATTTTTTTTTATAAAAAAAAAAAAAAATTGAAAATTTCAGTGTAATTTATGAAGGAAGCAAGAAGTTCCCAAAATTAGGACTCAGATACACCCTGTATTAGACATAAAGGAGGGCCTCATACACATTCTGTTCAAATTGTAATCTAGTGGTACTCCTAGACTCAAAGTCTTTGCACTAAGTGCAAATCCTGCCAAAAATTACAAGAAGGGTCATCCATACACTGTTGAAGGCACCAGCTGTGGTCTCTCATTCAAATATTGTAAAAAAAAATAGCTGTGGTACTCCTACACTCAAAGGTCTGCACACAGTGCAAAGCCTACCAATAATTACAAGCAGGGTAATCTATGCACCCTTGAATGTACCATCTGGAATGCCTCATAAAAAAATTAAGAAAGTGTAGTTGTGGTAATTCTACACTCACAAAGCGCAAAGCTGCAAACATTTTTTAAATAGGAACATTCAGTCATCCCTAGAACCTAAAAGGCAACAATTGGAGGTCTTCATGCAAATATTGAACTTTAAAAGCACTTTATGTGTTGTGATTATCTGGTGGTGTGGAAAAGTTGGCTCTAATCCAGGCTTTATTCATTGCCATCAGCGTGAACCTGTCAGCATTTTTTGGTGACAGGCGAAACCACCTATCTGTTATAACCGCCCCAACCCACTGGCACTAAAAATTTGCACATACAAGATGCTAGCGGTAGGGCAGGCACAACATCTCCAAAGCATACAGGGACAGCTCATGCCATGTGTAACAACCCTGTGTAACAACCCTGCCGGCATCACTGCATGGCCTTCCATTCCCCACCTGCCTATTACATCTACTCACTCACCCTGTGCCATGCTGTGAGATCTGTCTGCTGCCGTCTCCATGCCATGTGCTCCATGGCCGCTTGCTCTGTGTACACTTCCTGGCTGTGTGCATAGGGGGGCAGCACCAGCAACTCCAGATTCTTATTGAGAATGTGTGCACCTCCCTAAGGTGCTCCTGGCGAATAGCCTTGAGGCCTCTGATACTTAAGGCATCCTCACCCATTGGAGGATGCCTGAGCAAACTATTTCCCTCAGTTAGCACTTGCTACTGAGCTGCCAGGTCGTGTCTGTTACCTGTCTCAGAGGGCTGCAATTAGCAGGCCTTCATCTGTGTTCTGTTTGTGTATCCGTATCTGTTCCTGTCTGTACTCTGGTCTATGTCCGTTCCTGTTCCACCTTTGTCATTAGTCATTTCTCACTCTGCTGTGTGTACCTTTGCCTTATCTTTCTGCTCCGTTCGCCACTGTCTGTGGCTCTGTTTCTCTCTGCTCAGTTCTGCCACAACCTGTGGTTCTGTGCTCTCAGCTCTGCTCTCTGTAACTTTGCTCTGCACCCTGACCTTGCTCTGCACTCTGCGGCTTTGCTCTCAGCTCTGCTCTCTGTAATTTTGCTCTGCACTCTGACCTTGCTCTACTCTCTGTGGCTTTGCTCTGCAGTTCCTCTCAGCTCTCGCTCTGCAGTTCCGCTCTTTGCGGTTCTACCTGGCTCCACATCCTGAGTTTCTGCACGTGGCTCCGCCTCTTGCTCTTGGCGCCGCCTCCTGAGTTCCTGCACGTGGATCCGTCTCTCTGCTCTTAGCTCCGCCTTCTCCTTCTCTGCTCTTAGCTCCGCCTTCTCCTTCTCTGTTCTTAGCTCCGCCTTCTCCTTCTCTGCTCTTAGCTCCACCTTCTCTACTCTTGCTCCACCTCCTGTGGTTCTGCTTTGCATTCGCTCTTGCTCTACCTCTGCTAAGCAACTTGCCATACAAGTCTCTACCTGTTAGTTTATATTTACCAGTCTGAACAGGTTCTTACCTGTTTCCATACATCCGCCTGTATACCAGTTCCTACCAGAGTATCAGTCCTGTCTGCCAGTGCCAGCCGTGCCCGCCTGTCTGCCAGTGTGCCAGCCATGCCCGTCTGCCTGCCTGTATCTCCGTCAAGCCAGTCTGCCCGTCAGGGCCTCTGCCGTACCCGTCCGTCAGCCAGTGTCACAGCCGTGCCTGCCTGCCTGTGTCTTGTCCCTGGTGGGATCAGCATCCACAGTCAGACTCCACCCTGGAGTGGCACCTGGTAGCTTCCTATTGCACAAGTCTGACCTCACCATCAGAGGCTCCAGCAAACACCTAGGAAGCTACTTAGTTATGCCCCTTCCAGGGAAGTTTGGTCTGTGGTCCAGTGGGGCCACATCCTCAGACGCCCGCGCCAACCAGTCTCGGCGCGAGCGTTACACCATGTGTCTGACTTTGACACACAATATTGGAGGGTCGCAGAAGAATTGGGGATTATGCTGGTTTTGTTGGCCAGGTATTGCTTGACCATCTTTCAAAACCTTTCCCTCTTTGTTAAAAATATCCGGTCATCAGAGCATGGACGGTGTCATGAAATTGTCCTTTTACAGTGTGCCCCGCCTATGCTGTATCTGGTGTGTGTCTCCCTCACCTTTCCTCCTTGGTTGGGCAAAGAAGCTTGCCTCCTGCCGCTAGAATTTTCAGATGAGAATTTTGTCAACATGTTTTCCACAATGGCCTTCTGGTATAGCACCATTTTAGAAGACCTCCCCACCTCAGTAAGAAGAGATGCAAAGTTCTGCTTGTGGCATGGGTCTAGCAGGGTGAACAATCAGCTCTCTTTTTTTTTCCCATGATGAATGAAACATGAGGGTCATGGGAAAGGCAGTGGTACAAAAAGTCTGCCATATGTGCCAAGGTCCATACAACCATTGTGGTCCCTGTCTCCACCATGATGACTACTCTCCATCTCCTCCTCCTCCCTAATCTCTTCCTACTCATTCCCCTCCTCAGGCCATCCACGTAGGAGAGATGGGACAAAGCTTGTGTGGGTACTAACCTTTTTTGCGCTATCAGCCAGCTCCTGTTCCTCCTCCTCCTCTTCCTCAGCCTCCACTTCCTCATTGTTGCCCAATCTGCACTGAGCAGATGAGATGAGGCTTGGCTAGTGAGTACATCCCTCTCTCATGCCTTCCTCTGTCTCCAACACGTCCACATGCAAAGCTTTCTGGTCTTCCTGACACTATTTACACCTGTGACGTCACACACCGTCTCCAACATTGTCAGCCATCTTCCTGTCGGGTATCCAGGGATGCTGCCGGACGAATTGCCCCTGGCTGTACACGTGCATTCTTTTTCAGCACCAGACGCCCCATTGCCACGTTGAACTACATCGACAAGTCAGCTATTCATAAAGGCTGCATGGCAGCACACCTGAACTGTGGCAACTGCAGGGTAGGTCACCTGCCTCATATTGAATATTGAGTATTTCACTTGCTTTTTCGTTTTTTCAGCACTCACATGTTAACCCTTTGCAAGATCAAAGACTTCTAATTTAATCATCAGTCAAATTTAATCATCGGTTAAATCTAAAATCCAGCTTGGATAGGTATACTTCATACATAACCACCAACAAATATTTATTGAGTTTCTATGTTACATATTAACTATAACCTTCTTTGTATTGGTGGTTAATGCAGAGCACCCAAAGCATAGCCCAAAATTAGCTATCTTTTCTTGCTAGTCAATATCTATTAAAGCATACAAGCATGACAAACAACTTTATTATTTTTTATATTTCTAGAGCACGCTGAAGATACTTGATTAGCACACGAGTATGCGTGGATAACACCTTATCTGAGCACGTTCGCGCATCAGCAATTATCAGCGCACAATATTTGTGCAGTCTGCACCTGTTAGTGATAGAAAAGCTCAATTAAGTAAATGACAAGGGATATATCTGTATATATCTGCACTGTCTTTTTATATTCTAAGGCAGTGTTCCCCAACTCCGGTCCTCAAGAGCCACCAACAGGTCATGTTTTCAGTATTTCCTTAGTATTGCACAGGTGATAATTGCATCACCTGCACAGGCAATAATTCCATCACCTGTGCAATACTAAGGAAAGCCTGAAAACATGACCTGTTTGTTTCACTTGAGGACTGGAGTTGAGGACCACTGTTCTAAGGGCTCGCTCACACGAGTGTACACATAGGACGAGTGCTATGTTATGTTTTATCGGCTATCACTCGGCCATATGTTATTCTATGGGGCTGTGCAGATCAGCTCGGTTAGAGAGAAAAGAATCACAGCACGCTGTGCGTGGCTCCGCAAATCTGATGACATGCACTCATTCAAGTTTATGGGTGTGTGAGAATCATCACACTGCACTCTGATGCCATCCACAGACTCACACAATAGAGAAGATGGAGAAATGTTGTTCTCCATCTTCTCACCTGTTGTACGATTCTCTCATGCGAGAGAATTGGATCACACTAAGGTTACACTCTGATCAAACTCGGATGAAATAAACTATGCTTGAGTGAGCAAGCCCAGAAAGCGCAATGATTTTCAAGTGGACCATATAGTGTTTCATTTCCCTAGTGGGTAATTTACACTTTTCCAGGTTCCCCTGCAGACTGCAGTTGATAGTTGGTGATCTCAGCAGTAAGAAACCATATGATTGGGTAATATGACCCCCAGACGAAGCATTTCATTGCCAAACGCGCGTCGGGTGTGGTGGTCTCCTGGTTCGTCTCCATTCATTTGGTAACTATGTATTGTTATATGCTTTGCATTTAGACATGAATATTGCATGGCGGTTCTTGGATATTAGCTGCATAATAACATATATGGCACACTTGGCCTTTTTTTTACTAAAAGTGCAATATTTGCCTGCTTTTTCATTAGAAGAAAAACCCTTTTTATATATAGTTATTTAATATATTATCTTGTGTAATGATTATAGCATAACATATGCACAATCTGAACAAGTACTGTCTGGCTTTAAAATACTATTATGTCCCTTTTTTTGAATGTGAGTCGCACTAATACACTGGTATTGACAGCTGTGTAACTATTTCCAGGAGGTCCACCTTCTTTTCCTGTGTCTGTTGTCGTTTTTCATCTGTGCCTGCTTGGGCATTTTTATGACCATGTTGTGGTCTTTATTTATGTCTTTAATAAAATATTGAGTATATTATATTTGCGTGGTGCCTCTTTTTATAGGTGGTTATTTCATGTTCGGCCAACCACTTTAGGATATTTGATAGGTGTTGTGTAATAGCCTGTTAAGTAAAATGAGATCATAAATAGGGGACTATTCATTTAAATAATTTAAAGACTTTAATTGTAAGTATGCAATTCTATTTAACAAACAGGCAAGTAATTATAAAATATTGCAAAACTACACTAACCCAGTATGAACTTCCATGTAAAAAGCGAAATAATAGAGCACCAAGATGACAGGTGTTCAGGACCGTATACAGTGACAGCGATAGCCCTCTTTTATTGGAAATTCCACATTTCTTGGAAAAACAATTCCATTTTGTGACAAGCTCGGCAAGTGTTGCTTACTCCCACGTGTTTTCAAAGAAAGAAGTGTCTGGTTTACAAAAGATCTATCCCACTCAGGTTTTCTTAAAGGAAAGATTATGGAACAAAGGCCACTGCCAAGTTCAATAGAGTAAAAACTCCCCAAACAAAATCACCGCAGATGAAGGGTTCTTCAAGCGTATTTTTCAGCAGGATTTAATGAAAACAGCAATGCATAGCTTGATGGAGAATGATGTGTAGCAATAATCTAGATCTGGAGCAATTTATTAAAACTAAAAATTACAAGAGAACATTGCAAGTAAAGATAAAGAAATGTGTTGCAGAATCGTTGTTGCTTAAAAAAGGAAACTTTGTTCACTCTTCCAGCAATTCTACCATTTAGCCATTTAAAGAGGTGGTCCAGCACATAAAATGTATTTTCTAAATATCTATCTTTACACCCTAACCACTCTTTAAATTTGTTTTATTACACAATTTCCTACACTTTTCCTTATCTAGCTAATCCATAAATGTATTTGATTGTTTTTACTATAGTTCCTGAGAAGTTTCCTTTGAGAGAAGTCTCAAACATGATGTCAAAAAGGCTGGGGCAACATTCATTCCTGGCAGTGTCCATTGTCCCTCCTGGAACAAGACATCACATGAGGGCAGCACTGCTGTTACTCACTAGTTTCTTGCATTGCCGCCACCTCTGAAGACATCCTGGATTCTTGGTTATAGAAACAGTGTGAGAGGCGAGTGCAGCGCTGGCACTCTGCTTCTATCTCCGCTACTGTTGTAGCAACTGTCAAAGATGTTGTCAGGAGTCGGATACAGAAGCAGTGTGAGTGACACCAGTGATCATCTACCTCTGCCCTATGATGATGTATTTTTCCACAGAAACTAAGTTGGCAGGCATAGAAGCAGAGTGCTGTTGCTGCACCCATATCACCCGATGTCCATCACCCGCAATCCAGTCTATCTTCAGAGTGGGCAGCTTTGCAAGAAACCAGTGAGAAGTGCAGTGCTGCCCCTGATCATCTCCTATTCCGGGGAGGGGGGGAGCGCTGGATGCTGCAGGGAGTGAGTGCAGTCCTAGCCTCCTGTAACATCATGGTTGATACTCCTCTCAAACAAAACATCACAGGAAGTACAGTTGAAAACGAAAACACATTTAGGGATCAACTACATAGAGAGAAGTTAAGGGAACATGCTTTAAAAAAAAAAAAAAAAGAGCATGAACCGCACATCCCAAAATCAGGTGATTTTAATTAGCAGGAGACTGCAAAGTAAGGGGTCTAGCCCATTTTGGCTCTCACTGAAGAGCTGGAGGAAGGTGAGTTCAAGTGCTCCTTTCATTTTGGTGTTGGTGCTGTGTGGCGGCCATTGTTGCTGTGGCTTTGTGCTGGTGGGGCGGTGCGGTCTGGAGTCGTGGGGACTCAGTCTTGCAGCATGGGTGCTGTGGGGCAACAGGCCGTCCGCCCTGCTGGTGCATGGCCGCTGTGGCGGTGGGCTCCGCACCGTTAGGGCGTTAGGACCCACTACGAGGTTTGCCGTGACGGGGCAGTGGGCTTCATACAGTCTGATCAGAATGTTAAACTGAAAACCTCATATTCAGTTATATTAATTTTTGCCTAGCGGCTTTAGATCAACGTATGATTTTGGGATGTGCGGTTCATGCTCTTTTTTTTTTTCTTTTTTGCAAAGGAAGTTAAGGGAATTTTACAATAAAGCTCATTAAGTGTTTAGGGTGTAAGGATAGATATTTAGAAAATATATATTGGGTGCTGGACCACCCCTTTAAGAAGCTGTTTTTCTTCTTTTACCAGGCATATTTTCTGTAGATTTAGTACAAATATTGGGGCTAATTTTTTAGGGGTTTTGCATGTACACTTTTGCAAAAAATTGCCAAATTTTGGCTCATTTTGGTGCATAATGTTGCATTGTGTTTTCAACTTCACCCATTTGTATTTTGCAGATCCATAGACATGATGGCGGGTCTTAAGAGTTAAAAAAAACAACCTAGCTTAGCTGGAAAATGTAAAATCCAGCTGATCCTTCTGTAATTTGGTTACTGGGTTCCTAACATTTGCGGCTTTGAAATGTTGACACGGAAGTGTCCATGTGTGCGATGTGATAATTCTGATATGTTTTTTTAATGGATTAAATATTCTGCTTGATGGCCCCTTGTGATTGGTGGACCTTGGCTTAAATATAGTGATAGGAGACCTACACAAAGGCTTAGGTGCAGCTAGCCTCGGGACCTGGACCATATTGGTGTGTGAGGAGCACATGCGAGTCCCGTGAATGAACACATTTTATTTTGTAGCACTCCGCACTTTATTATTCTGATAACAGAGGTATAATTAGACCATAGTATTGTGTGTTGCTGTTTGCTATCTGTAATCTGACAGGTTTTATGACATAATAAAGGCATATACCCTCATTTTCATGCACTTTATCATTATATGGTGGGTGTCTGTACTAGTTGCATTTTTATTTTTTATTCTCTGCCTCTCAGCACAGTGATGTCGTTTCTCCATTGTGTGACTCATTTTTAACCTACATATTTATGACTTAGTATTAAAGATGGCGTGATTTTTTTTTTTTTTTTTTACTTTCCGCCTTCTTGTCTCATGTATTTTTGTAAGTTTATACTTGATCTATGTTTGCCGTCAGGGAGGAGAGTGCTGAAATCTCATACAAATTACTCGGTCAAATTTGACACCATTAATTTTTATCGGTGAAGAAATGTTGGTGGCTTTGACTCCGTACTTGCCAATCAATCATTTGCAACATGAAAACAGTTCATCAGGTCACCTTCTATCATCCTTTAAAACTAAAGTAAAGTAAAACAAATCATTAAAATAGAAGAGAAATTACGAACCAAGACAATGATAAACTGCCCACATTGAAGGTAAACTGTCATGTGAAACAGCAAACTTGCAAATATGGTGCTAATCTATGGGTTAACAGCATTCTAAAGCCATGTGGCTGCCATACTGAAAGCCTGTCTGCTGAGAGGAAATAAACTCCAGCTTTCAGTCATAGTGATGGGCAGGTGCAGCTTCAGTCACCAATCTACGCATAGTGAGCAATGGCCGTCACCACGCCTCGGCACAGAGTGACAGTCGGCTCTACAACGAATCAGTGCTAAGCCAGTTGTCAGTGCCGGCTGTGCATTTACAGCCCCCGCTCACAATATACTGAGCGGTGACTGAAGCTGTAATGGCCGCATCTTCATGACTGAAAGTCGGAGGCTGCAGGGAGGAATAAAATTATTTTCTTCCCAGTAGCCACGACTTTCAGTGTGGAGGCTTCAGAATGCTATTAACCTTCATACTAACCCCAGATCTTTCTTTTAGCAGCATTTTTTTTCACTTGACAGGTTCACTTTCAGAGAGAAATCCTACAAAAACGAACATTTTGACATCCTTTCCTGTCCCAAAACTATGCACCATTCTATGCAGCAAGCAGAACCAACTTTGCCTCTCCAGCATCAGAGGTGCATGGAAAAACATTTGATCAGCTTCAGAGCAGTGCTTGCAAGCTCTTTAGAAAAAAGCTTGCAGGCACTGCTACTCTTTGCCTAGGAGACGAGCCAACTCTGATAAAGTGCAGCAGAGACTGGTAATCTAGCAATCAAGCAATGAAGAATACATTTTAACACCTTAGTGACAGGGCCACATTTTTTGTAAATCTGCCCAGTGTCACTTTACATGGTAATAACTATTCAACAAATCCCAGTGAGTTTGAGATTGTTTTTCCATGGCACATTATAATTTATGATAATGGTAAATTTAGGTCAATATGTTTTGTATTTATTTATCAAAAATATCAAAAATTTGACAAAAATGTAAAACAATTTAACAATTTTCAAACTTTATTTAATAACATTTCCCACATGTTTGCTTTATATCAGCACCATTTGTAAAATGTTATTTTATTTTGTTAGCATTTTAGGAGGTTTAAAAATGTAGCAGCAATTTTTCATTTTTTCAAGGAAATGTACAAATTGCATTTTTTCTTAGGGACCTATCCAGGTTTGAAGGAAATTTGAGGGTCCCATACATTAGAAGACCCCCAGAAGTGATACCATTTTAAAAACAACACCCCTCAACATATTGAAAACTGCTGTCAGGTAGTTTATTAACCCTTCAGGGGCTTTTCAGGAATTAATATAAAGTGACATGATAGGAATGAACAAGTGTATTTTTACCACCTAAATGTCGCTAACTTCTGAACAGGCCGCTACAGCCGACAGACTCCAAGGCCGTTATTTCGTCGTGAATTGCCGTGGCAAACACCAGGACCACACAATCGTGATCTCAAGGTGCCGATGATGTAATCATTTTTTATAGCAGCATCTAAGGGGTTAAACAGACTTGGACGGTGCCAACACTGATCGTGGCTGATGCAGCAAGTCGTCAGCTATAGTGTACAGCCGACAGCTGCTGGATTGTCACCTGCTACTCTCTTATATCTCAGGTCAGTAAAAAGACGTATTTGGCTGTCATTAAGGGGTTAAAATCTGTCCATTGTTGAGAGAATTTTTTAAAATCTCTAAAGACAAAGTTTCTTGTTTGGACAAACGTTAAAAGCTTTTACCTATTAAAGATGATTAGTAAACCCCTTTAATGACTCTTTAGAGAATGACAGCCCTTTCATTCTTGGTATAAATGGTGGTAAAGGTCTTGGCGTATATTTATGTAATTGCCTGACATATCTAGAAGAAAGCTGGCACATTGGTCACTGGCCACCGGTACAATTTGCCTTTCCCTTGAATTCGCACTATAGGCTTCAATACATTTTCATGACATGCTAGTAATAGGCTACAAATCCCATCACAACCATTGGGTGATTATATTATATAGCATAATCATCTCCCGACAGAGTGTTACAAAACACATTTTTTTAAAGCTGGCCATCTTGCACAGCACAACTCAGGCTATGCCAAGCCAACAAGTTAGGTTAAAAAAAGGATACATCTCTAATCACATTTTATGCTAAGCATTTAACAGTTAATGAAGGCAACAGCTGCTTTCTTCAGTTCATTAATGTATGTAAAACCTATTTCAACTTTCTTATTCTCTAAAGAGTCCACATGGAGAATATGTATGTAGAACTAATAATACCAGGCTTATTAATAATGTATCGCTATAACTCAGGCTTGGGCTTGAATTCTTTACTTGAAATTCCTTTGGGTCTCTTTTTCTAATTCTCAAACTAAAGGCTATGGGTAGGATGGAAGGCGCTCTCCCCGGTCAGAATTTTATATTTGTTTTATGAATTGTTAACCATGCACTGCAAACACTTGTGGAATAACATTTTTTTTATCCTGTTTCATTTAAAGAGGTATGATACTTCTTTATACTGAACCGTTTCAGCTTCCATTCTTTTACAACGTAGAGAAGGATGCAGTGATTCGTCTAGGAATGGCCATGAGGTTACTTCTGTCATGTGTATTGAGAAGAGGAATATTTCTAATGTAATAGAAGACCGTAGCATCCAGGTACTGTATTTAATCAATTGCTCATTCTTTTGTTGCTAGAGGATATTTCATGTTTTTTTTTTATACATTACATTTCCAAATATTCTCATGGGGCATATATTAGATTTATAAATGCTGGACCGTTCTCTTCTTTTCAAAATAGTTCTAAACTTATCTGTACCATGGAAGCAAAGGTAAATGGTGGACCGGTGTAACGTTTTCTCCTACACTATTGATAGTTGGTTGTGCCGGCATTGCCTATCCAGAAAAAAGATGGCATCGTGATGCATTATATTCGGAAGACAAGCCGGATAAGGGAGTATGATCGTTTTGGCAATGTTTTACCAAACAATACCAAAATGTCCATGGAGTCGGTGCACAGAATACTCAATCAACAAAGTAATCAAGATAAGGGGATAGGAGAGGAAGGGAAAACTTCCAGAACCATAGAATAAAGGCTCAACTAAGTCCGAATGTATAATGTTCTTATGTGTTTATTCCACTCTCCTTTTCTCCCCAGGTTTAGCTTTTTTGTATATTGTTTTAAAGAAGTAAGCTTTGCAATAAATATGATTTTTGATAAATAAGTTTTTCCTTTCTCTCCGCCTCCCCTGCTTTTGATTACTGCGTATTCATCAAAGGAGTTGTATTTTATGGCAGTGGTCTCTTTAAACGACAAAATGCCCCAAGCCATGCTGAAAAAATTCTCCAGGATTGATTTAGGGAGTCCAAGGTCTTGAATTGGCCTCCAAATTCCTCTTAAGGCTGCCATCACACTAGCAGTATTTGGTCAGTATTTTACATCAGTATTTCTAAGCCAAAACCAGGAGTGGAACAAATAGAGGAAAAGTATAATAGAAACATATGCACCACTTCTGGATTTATCACCCACTCCTGGTTTTGGCTTACAAATACTGATGGTAAATACTGACCAAATACTGTTAGTGTGACGGCAGCCTAAATCAAACGGCCTGAGCATCTGTTAGATACACTGAAAGAACAAAATGAAGAAACATCCAGCTCCCATGACCCAAATATGCATATCTATACTCTATCTTGTTCATATTCTTTTCTGGATTACTCGATAAAGCCATTGATTAATTTAATTGGATGTTTCTTCATTTTCCTCTCATTACACATAGACTGTATGATCCTTGCTTTTGGTGGTGAGCGAGCTGGACTTTTATTTACCATTATACGGAAAGAACAAATTTGATCCATGGACCTCTCACCTAACTTACAGTACCCTAAAGGACCTGCTGCTATAGTCTTTGTGTCAGATACAACTAGACACGTAAAGAGTCCTTGGTCTTGTGCTGTCCATGTCTACATGGGTCATAACTGTTTCAGAAGCACAAGGAGGGATCTATGAATTATCAGTTAGGTGGTTTTAATGTTTTTGCTTATAAATTAAGAACACAAAAAACAATTTATCCCTTCACCAACTTACATTTCATTGGTGGGTTCAGCTCTTGCCTCCTCAATTACATCTAGTTTTAGGATGACAAACAGCCCAAATACTAGGGGTGTTTATTCTTTAGCTTTTTGCCCAGGTTCAAAAAGGCATAACATAATTGTAATAATTCCACCCCTCAGTGTGTCAGAGGATGCAGTTATTGACAGCTCAGTCATCCAGTCTGGTGCAGGGGCGGGCTGAGCTGTCTGTGCAGTGATCGACAGCTCAGTCATCCAGTCTGGTGCAGGGGCGGGCTGAGCTGTCTGTGTTTTCATTGACAGCTTGGCCGTCCAATCTGAAACTGGGATATGCCGAGTTCTTGTCAGGTGCTCCCTGTTCCCTTGATTACTCAATTACTTAACTGACCTAGCAGTCCCAGATAGCTGCCAGTCATATCTTCAGCTCAGTGCGGTTTGTTTCCTCTGTGCTTAGTGCTTTGCTTGTTGATCTATCACTACCTAAGCTTTGATCTCGTGCTGAAAATCCATTTTGCCTAACCCTTTTGCTCTGATCTGCTATCCTCTAGGTATTTTGACCTCAGTCCGTGACCTGACTACGCCTTTGAATATGACGTACCCTCCTGCCTTTTGACCTCAGACTCCTTTACTATCCTGACTTATTGCTTGTCTGTGAGAAGTGACTCAGCGTCATAATAATGTGTATATTTGATAAATACTAAATAAAGAGAATTTTGTCTGATACATTTTTGTCACTGACAAGACTTCAATATCTAAAATTTCACTTGAGATACCGACGCTAAGCAGGGCACATATGCTTCATCTATCCTTCATCTTCGCTCTTGAACATACTTGTTAACAGGCAGCAGTAATTGTAAAACTCACAAAAGAAACATTTTGTCTCTCCATTGACAGGTAAAATGTTATGTAGCTCCATAACTGAGTCAGTAATAGCCTCCACTGTGAAAGGCATAAATGAGGGATTATAAAACTCATGTCCTTAGATTTTATAAGCTCAAAGTTTTGTCAAAGAAGTGAAAATGGCCTGGAATATAATACTCCACTGCAGGATTCTGTTATTTAGATGTTAAACACTTCAGCGGTTTTTGAAAAATCCCAATTAGAACATTTTCCAACTGATTGTGTAATGGATTTTTTTTTTAAATAAAATATGTACTATGTGTACTTTTACAACTTGAACAATATGTAAGATTGTATAAATAACACTTTGTACCCCAGTTAGAAAATATACTCTCGTGAGTAATGCAATGACACAGCAGCACACCTATTTAGTAGGTTAGCTAACCTTGTAAGTCTACCGAGTTTGCTGGAGTGAAGTGACAGATTGAAAAGTCAAAATTCTCTTTTAGTCAATCAATGTATGAGCTTTATTGTGACTGGCTGAAAGCTTTCCAAGTAGCTCATTTTTGGACATGAAAAATATGTTTCTGAGAGCTGTCAGGAAATCTGAAGTATGTTAATATTAACACCATCATACTCTGCAGCACTTTACAGACATTATCATTACTATCCCCATTGGGGCTCACAAGCTAACTTTCATATCGGTACAGTGCCTAGCAAAAGTATTCAGCTCCCTGGAACTTTTCAATCTTTTCCCACATATCATGCTTCAAACATAAAGATACCAAATGTAAATGTTTGGTGAAGAATCAACAAGTTGAACACAATTGTGAAGTTGAATGAAATTTATTGGTTATTTTAAATTTTTGTGGAAATTCAAAAACTGAAAAGTGGGGCGTGCAATATTATTCGGCCCCTTTACCTTCAGTGCAGCAAACTCACTCCAGAAGTTCATTGTGGATCTCTGAATGATCCAATGTTGTCCTAAATGCCTAATGATGATAAATATAATCCACCTGTGTGTAATCAAGTCTCCGTATAAATGCTCCTGCTCTGTGATAGTCTCAGGGTTCTGTTTGAAGCACAGAGAGCATCATGAAGACCAAGGAACACAACAGGCAGGTCCGTGATACTGTTGTGGAGAAGTTTAAAGCCGGATTTGGATACAAAATTATTTCCAAAACTTAAAACATCCCAAGAAGCACTGTGCAAGTGATCATATTGAAATGGAAGGAGTATCATACCACTGTAAATCTACCAAGACCCGGCCGTCCCTCTAAACTTTCATCTCAAACAAGGAGAAGACTGATGAGAGATGCAGCCAAGAGGCCCATGATCACTCTGGATGAACTGCCGAGATCTACAGCTGAGGTGGGACAGTCTGTCCATAAGACAACAATCGTCGTACACTGCACAAATCTGGCCTTTATGGAAGAGTGGCAAGAAGAAAGCCATTTCTCAAATATATTCATAAAAAGTGTTGTTTAAAGTTTGCAGCAAGCCACCTGGGAGACACCAAACATGTAGAAGAAGGTGCTCTGGTCAGATGAAACCAAAATTGAACTTTTTGGCAACAATGCCAAACGATATGTTTGGCGTAAAGGCAACACAGCTCATGACCCTGAACACACCATCCCCACTGTCTTCCAACAAGACAATGATCCCAAACATAAAGCAAAATCTACAATGGAATGGTTCCCAGATAAACTTATCCAGGTGTTAGAATGGCCAAGTCAGGTCCAGATCTCATTTCAATCGAGAATCTGTGGAAAGAGCTGAAAACTGCTGTTCACAAACGATCTCCATCAAACCTCACTGAGCTCGAGCTGTTTTCCAAGGAAGAATGGGCAAGAATTTCAGTCTCTAGATGTATAAAACTGATAGGGACATACCCCAAGCAACTTGCAGCTGTAATCGCAGCAAAAAGGTGGCGCAAAGTATTACGTTAAAGAGGCCGAATAATATTGCACGCCCCATGTGACGGGGTGCACGGCAGAGCAAGAAGGGACAACAGGCCGAGGTATGATTCAACAGATTTATTATCAAGAATGCTGGAACAACACATGCAGGTAGATCTACAGAGTCCACAATTAGTCCAACAGAACAGGTTCGGGGGCACCTCCCGATAATCCTTGTGCCAGCTAACAAAGCAATAGTCCACACGAGTTCAAGGGATCCCAAAACAATCCCACGAGCGACGAGATATGTCCTCAGCTCAAGTCTCGCCCCATTCGCTTCCGCAGTCACAGATGGACATGGGGTCTTGCCTCAGCTAAGAATCCCCACTCCTTCTCCTTCAAGGATCAACTCACATCTGATCTCAAAATAAGAATGGATTGTCTGAGCTCCTGGGATCCGCCCATGAAGGGGGTAGGGGTTACACCTTCTATTCAATGGTTGGGTCCACCAGAAGATTCTAGACTGGTGGGCTCCGCTTAATCTATTAGTATGTACATTTGACTAGCCACCTGCTGTGAGGAAGAATGGCTATTCCTCCACTAGTGATGTTGACAAAGCTTAATTACATTAGAGCTTAGGGCTGCAAGTATTGGGGGAAGGAGACATATTGTTACAGGTGAACTCCCAGCACAAGAGAATACATAAATTACAGCTAATAGAAACCAGAGAACAGTTACATACATCAAATGGCATATTATTCAAATACAGGACAGGGCAAAAGTACATATCATGACACCCCACTTTTCAGTTTTTGAATTTCCACAAAAATTTAAAATAACCAGTACATTTCATTCAACTTCACAATTGTGTTCCACTTGTTGTTGATTCTTCACCAAACATTTACATTTGGTATCTTTATGTTTGAAGCATGATATGTGGGAAAAGATTGAAAAGTTCCAGGGAGCCGAAAGCTTTCGCAAGGCACTGTATGTTTTGGAGTGTCCAAGGGCACCAAAGAACACAGAGGAAACGCATGCAAACACGGGGAGAACATACAAACTATCTGCCGATTTTGAGCTTCGTGGGACTTGGAACCCAGGACCTCAGTGCTGCAAAGCAACAGTGCTAACCACCGAGCCACCATCCTGTAACCAATTCCCTCAGATCTACTGAGAGGTCATTGATTAAAACTTAGGAAAGAGATAATCTGGTCGATAAAACCAAATGTATGGTATGATATATTAAAAAAAATGAAACCACCTTTTAACTCGACATTTCTTAGCCAGCTTTATAAAAAAAAAAAGTTTGTGATACACTGTTTTGAGATATACATACATGATGAATTCATCACACTGCGATTAATGAGCTCCAATATTGAAGTAAATGTTAAAAACATAGCATACTTAGAGGTTTTTTTTAATCAAAGAGTGCAAAAACCATCCAACCACATCAAGGTGACCTTTTAATATGGATGGTCAATAACCACCATATGTCCTACCTCTCCATGTGCCAAACCAGCATAATCTGAATTGGGAGTGAAAAGGAAACCAGATGTAGCTCGCAATTAACTTTGCATGGGAAAAATGGGAAGATATGGGGGTAGAAATAAGGCCTAGTTTGCACATGGAAAAGTAGGACATACAGTGGCATGGAAGTGGCCTTTCCTTTTTTTGCATCGATCCATTTTCCTTTATGTAATTTTTAAAATTTAAAAAATGCCGACAATATATTTATTTTTTGCCTAAAATACAAAGGAAATGTGTCATCTTTAACGTTAGGCCTTTTGAGATAATTTGATCTTCAACTTATCTGTTCACAACTAGTGATGAGCGAGTGTACTCGTTGCTTGGGCTTTCCCGCACATGCTCGGGTGACCTCCAAGTATTTGTGACTGCTCGGGGATTTAGTTTTCATCACGGCGGCTGAATGATTTACAGCTACTAGACAGCTTGATTACATGTGGGGATTCCCTAGCAACCAGACAACCCCCACATGTACTCAGGCTGGGTAGTTGCTGTAAATCATTCAACTGCCGCTATGAATACTAAATCTCCGAACACTAACAAATACTCGGAGGTCACCCGAGCAAGGAGCATACTCACTCATCACTATTCATAACAGTAATTTTGACCAGGGGTGCCCAGACTTTTACATACCACTGTATATTGATTAGGAACCATTCATATTAAAAGCCGCAGCTTGACGAGATTGGATCGATTTTGCCCCTCTTTGATTACAAAACGCTAACTAAGCCCCTTACCTGTTTAACATTTAACCCCTTAACCCTCGGAGCTTTGTTCGTTTTCGTTTTTCCCTCCCCTTCTTTCCAGAGCCATAAATTTTTAATTTTTCCATCAATATGGAAGGACCAGTTGTACTTTTAAACGATAGCATTGGTTAAACCGTGTCGTGTAACAAAAAACGGGAAAAAAATTCCAAGTACGGTGAAATTGCAAAAAAAGTGCAATCCCACACTTGTTGCACTTCAATGCAATGTCGCGTCGACCAAAAAAAATGTAATTTTGGCGTTTAGATTTTTCTCACGCTACGCTGTTTAGCGATCAGGTTAATCCTTTTATTTTATTGATAGATCGAGCAATTCTGAACGCGGCGATACCAAATATGTGTAGGTTTGATTTTTTTTATTGTTTTATTTTGATTGCGGCGAAATGGGGGTGATTTGAACTTTTATATTTTTTTATTTTTTTTCATATTTTGAAAGCCTTTTTTTTTAATTTTGGCATGCTTCCACTACTCGATCGCCTCTGCTACATAGAGGTGATGCACAGAATGCAGCAGAATTACAGCATTGCTATGAGCGCCGACCACAGGGTGGCACTCATAGCAATCCATCATCAACAACCATAGAGGTCTTCAGGAGACCTCTGGTTGTGATGGCAATGCATCGATGACCCCCGATCACGTAATTGGGGTCAGCGGTGTGCGTACTTCTGGCAGCGCTTGTTAAATGCCGCTGTCAGAGTTTGACAGCGTGATTTAACTAGTTAATGTGCGTGGACGGATCGCGATTCCACTTGAGCCCATTGCGGCCACAAGTCAGCTGTTGAAAACAGCTGATATGTCGCAGCTTTGAGGTGGGCTCACCGCCGGAGCCCGCATCAAAGCGGGGGATACTGCCAGCTGACTTACTATTCAATATTGGAGTTCCTGTATTCGTTAGTGGCAGTTTGCTGACGCATCATGTATATATACGGTATGTTTGAATATTGGCCTCATAGTGTATTTGTGGACCTGTACATTCATTTAATACTTATTATGTGTGGGTCCTATTTTTTCTACTCTGTTTTGAGATGTTTATGCCACTCATCAGTCACTCCAGATTCATTAAGAGTCATGCACCCCTTCATGAATCAGGATCGTCAGACGACGCCACGTTTCCACATCAATGCTGACGAGAAAATTGTCAACCATGACGAATCAGTGCAACAATTTTTTTTCAAATATGCAAAAATGGTTAAATAAACTAATTATCCTTGTATTTATCTTGGGAAGTTCCAATCTTTTACTACACTACTGGCCGCTTCATGACCTATTTTGGGGAATGATATGCTGTGTACTTTGTACTATCATTGTTAATGTTTTAGATTTTTTTTTTTTTACTTTTCTGCTAATTTGACTGTAGATGAATAACGCACTTAAACTTCCACAACCTCAGGCTCTAAAGTCAATTAGTAATTATAGCGACAGCAATATCTCCCAAATATATTCTATACAGGGTCAGCCAAACAATTAAATGTAACAGTATTGGCTTCCAGTGAGTTCTATTATAACTAAAAAACAGAATACTAATGATTAGCAAGATAAACAAATTTATTAAGAATAATAAGTCTGAATCTTCACTAATCGATTTCATCCTCAATTTTACAACTCGGTGCACAAGATATAAGAGGACAAAGTGAAGAAGTTGTTCCTACAGAACAATTCATGTTCAGAGATCTGATCGAGGAATCCGACTCCTCACCCCATTTTTCAGCAGGAGCAGACAGGGAATCGGTCAGCGGATTTTTGCTACCTCATCTGAGAGTCGCATAATGTAGGAAGAGACCCTGATTCCAACAATGTATTATTTAGTTTACTGGGTGCAGTAGTTGTGACACAGAGTTTTTAGATGTATCATATAGCAGAGCTGAGAAAACAAAACCCGCCCACACCGGGCCTTCTATGTACATTGTCTATTAACAGTGAGTTGCTTATCAGAAGAGGGGGCGTGATCGGACCAGTGATCGCGTGCACTATGGTCAGGATAATGATGACGTCATAGTGATAAAATCTTCATTATAAGTAAACAACAGCACCCAGCCTAATAGGTGACCCATCACTGTCTTCAGTGTTTTAACCCTAACCTCCTGCTGTCCTCAGATTACATAGCAAAAATCTCTTTAACTGAATTGCTCAACAAGTGTAGATGTGTCCTGTCCACCCTTATAAATCTCAAAAATGTTTTAAGGGTTACAATTTTCATAATATATATTACTTTTTTGAAGCACGCTAGTAAAACCATTGATAGGCTGCAGTTCACACTGCAAACACTAGGAACATATAGCATTAACATCTCCCAACATAGAATCTCAAAAACAACTTTTCTGCACAGCTGGTTGTCCTAACGCCACTTATCTCAGGGGGAAAAGGAAAGATAAGGAAAAGACATCTGTATGTAATATTACATTTCCCTGTAGTGTCCGCTGCAGAGGTAATGTGCAGCCGGCCTCTGCTCCCCTCGGAGATAACAGCTGGTTCAGCTCCTCATTCTGACTTCCGAAATAGGATTTGCCATGGTGAGATACGGATGAGGAAAGAAAAAAAATATAGAATGGAAAAAGGCAAAAGGTCAAAGCTTATAGGTTGTGTGTATTCTTCACCGTTTTTATACAAATTTCTTTTTTTTCAACCCATAGGAGGAAAGTAAAATGTTCAATGTAACAAACGGACACAAGTATCAGATCTTGATACTAATTTTCAAGAAAAAACTGGATTTAGGCCAGTTTCACATTTGCGTTTAAAAACGCAGCATTTTAAACGCAAACGCAGGTGGTGAAAAAAATGCATGTAAACGCGTGCAAACGCTACGTTTTTTAGACGCATGCGTTTTTGCATGTGGTAAAAAAAACGCGGCGCTTTGACGCATTTACATGCGTTTTTTCCTGCATTTGTGTTTTTGAAACGCATGATGAGAAGTGTGTGACAGCTGCCAATCATCAAAATCACCTAGAAAACCCACTATAAACAGAAATAGCTAGGGTTAGGGTTAGGATCCCTAGGGTTAGGGTTAGGATCCCTAGGGTTAGGGTTAGGATCCCTTTAGGTTTAGGGTTAGGATCCCTTTAGGGTTAGGATCCTGTTGTGAATTCTGCTCTTGGGTTCCCTCCAGTGGTTGTAGGTGGGAATGCACTTGTCTCTGACTCGCAGTCCTGGCCAGGTGTATTGGATGATTACAATTCTGACTGGGATATTTAGGTGTGCAGGATCCTTTAGCCCTTGCCAGTTATCAATGTTCCTTGTGAAGTGTTGGATCACTTTCTGGCTTCTCCTGCTTGCTGCCAAATTCAGCAAAGATAAGTGTTTGGTTTTTGTATCTGTGGCACACTGCCTGTGTGCTTGTTTCAGTTTTATTCCTGCTCTGATTGTAGGATTCACTGGAGTTGCAGATTTACGCTCCTACATCTTTTAGTTAGATGTAGGAAGTTTTTTGTATATTCTGCTGTGGATGTTTTGAAGGGTTTTAATACTGACTGCACAGAACTCTGTCCTATCTTGTCCTATCTAGCTAGAGTGGCCTCCTGTGCTAAATCCTGTTTTTCTGCCTGTGTTTTTTTTTCCACTCCGACTCACCGCCAATATTTGTGGGGGGCTGCCTATCCTTTCTCTGAGGCAAAATAGTATTCCAATTTCCATCTTTAGGGGTATTTAGTCCTCCGGCTGTGACGAGTTGTCTAGGTGTGTTAGGTACACTCCACGGCTACTTCTAGTTGCGGTGTTAAGTTCAGGATTGCGGTCAGTATATTGGCCCCCTTCTCCAGTGAAAGTTCTCCTGCAGCTCCAAGGTCACCGGATCATAACAGGATCCCTTTAGGGTTAGGGTTGGGGGGTGGCTTATCAGTGTGTATTCTTGTGTTTTTCTATTGAAATGCATGCGTTTAAAAACGCAAGCAAACGCATGTGCTTAAAAATGCATGCGTTTACATAGACAGCAATACGTTTTTTTGCGGCAAAAAAACGCCTCTAGAAATTACTACATGTTGCATTTCCGCAACAAAACGCAAGCATAGAAACGACGCATGCGTCGTCAAAACGCGGCAAAACGCATGCAAAAAAATGCATGTGTTTTTAATGTTAAGTATAGGGAAAAAACTGCATGCGTTTTTTTGCGCTAAAACGCAGCGGCAAAAAACGCAAATGTGAAACCAGCCTTATCTGGATGTCTTCTGCATGTAACTCACTGTAAAATCATATGATTACTACCAATGTACAACTTATTTAAAGTTTGATAAAAGGATTTTCTCATTTTCTTAAATAGGTAAAATTACAAAAGCATCTGCTGTTACAAAGCACTTTTGCAAACATTGCTTGTAAAAACAAGGAACTTTGAAATTTACCTCTTTAAAAAAAAATCTCCTTTCTGCAGAAAAGTGTGATTTTTTTGTACAGTTTACTACTGATTGCCTATTTTAATGGCCACCTCTGTGTAGGTGTGATGGGGCTGAAGGTCTGCCACTCTAAAGAGTTAAATGTATTTGATGTTTACGTATGTTATAAAAGGATAACACTGGGGCTGCAGTTAGCTTTGGCAGGGTTAACTGTAATGGCCGGCCCAGTTTAGGAGGGAGAACTGATAGTTCGGGTCAAGGACAGGAAGTGACAGTCAGTGATTGCTGAGCAGTGGCAAGTACAGGGGCTGCTAGGGACAGCGTGAGTCCAGCAGCTCGGGGCAGTAGATTGCCAGAAAACCTCTCCATACGAGTCCCCCTTTGCTATCCTGGGATCAGCAAGATAGAACATGCCATTGATCCGAACTATAAGGCCCTGTGCAGATTTGTCACATTTTTGTCTTTTGTTTGCATAGATTTGTCATAAAAATACAGTAAATACTTTGCTACTTTTTTTTATTTTTAATAATGTCATGCAATGCGGCTGTTTCCTGCATTAGAACTGTTGAATATTCATGAAGCCAAAATTGTTTTATTCTTTTTATCCTTTAATGATAATACCTTTTGTGAATCAATGAAATTTCATTAAGTTTCTTCTACTTGTCTATAAATTTCAAGTGAAAACAACACAAAAAAAATCTTTATTTCCAGATTATTAAATATCTTAAATGATCAGATGATATAGAAATGAATAGTATTTTTCTATAATTATATTTAACAATTGTTTTTTGTTTTGTTTTTTGTTCGAGATTCAACTTTTGTCATGTTAAATTATTTAAAAAAAAAGTATTAAAAAGCCTTAAAGGGAACCTGTCACCCCTAAAATCGATGGTGAGGTAAGCTCACCGTCATCAGGGGCTTATCTACAGCATTCTGTAATGTTGTAGATAAGCTGCCCATGTAACCTGAAAGAGGAGAAAAAGAGGTTAGATTATACTCACCCAGGGGCGGTACCGCTGCGGTCCGGTCAAAGGGGTGTCTCAGGTCCGCTTCAGCGCCTCCTATCTTAGTTCCATGATGTCCTCTTCTGATCATCATGCTGCGGTTCCAGCGCAGGCGTACTTTGTCTGCCCTGTTGAGGGAAGAGCAAAGTACTGCAGTGCGCAGGCGCTGGGCCTCTCTGACCTTTCCGGTGCCTGCGCACTGCGGTACTTTGCTCTGCCCTCAACAGGGCAGACAAAGTACGCCTGCGCCGAAGCCATGGCGTGAAGACCAGAAGAGGACATCATGGAATGAAGATGGCAGGCGCTCTTCCGGACCTGAGACGCCCATCGGAGCAGGACCGCCCCTGGGTGAGTATAATCGAACCTCTTTTTCTTCTCTTTCAGGATACATCGGGGGCTTATCTACAGCATTACAGAATGCATTACAGAATGCTGTAGATAAGCCCCTGATGACGGTGAGCTTACCTCACCATTGATTTTGGGGGTGACAGGTTCCCTTTAAATGTGAAGTTTTTTGCTATCTTCCTCTATAAGGTTTGCATAAGATATTCATCTGCCCCGTGTCCTAGTACCAGTCTGCGTTGATGTCAGGCGTGTGTTTGGTATGTTGTGACACGTAAGGCTGTCGCCACACTTGCAGTATTTGGTCAGTATTTTACATCAGTATTTGTAAGCCAAAACCAGGAGTGGAACAAATAGAGGAAAAGTATAATAGAAACATATGCACCACTTCTGTATTTATCACCCACTCCTGGTTTTGGCTTACAAATACTGATGTAAAATACTGACCAAATACGGCTAGTGTGACGGCAGCCTAAAGCAGTGAGGTGGCTACTCAGGCTTTTTTTTTGGTCACTCATGCGTAGGGGGAGCATTTTCTCCATTTGCAGGATAGCGCGCCAAGAAGATTGGCTATTCACATCTCTAAATGGAGATTTGTAATGCTTATGGGCTAGCTATAAATGAATGAATGTTTTAGTGAAAAAATGCCACGGCAGGTCAGCAGCTAACAGGGCACATGGCAAACTCCCCAGTACGATTTTGCCCCTACCAGTTATTGCACTGTATACTCCTTGTGAGCTAATATTTGGATTGGTCCTTTATGTCCTGATCAGATACCTATACTACTCCTCCTTCTGGATTTGACCGTGAAGTGTTTGATAATTCTTCTGCCTCATATCACTGCCTGACTCTCTGGGCTTGACCCCAGCCATTCTTCTATATTACTGACTACTTCACTGGTCTCCGATTTTGTCATCGTCACCACCTTTCTGGCACTCGCCTGTCTTGTTAAATATTCTTCTGTCATTTCTCTTTATTAGCCAGAAGCTATTCCACGGACGCAACCCAGGATTCGCTGCAATGACAGACAGATCCCTACAATAACCAAAAAAACAGATTCCTTGAGTCTCGATAAGCATGTTTTTTATGAGCAATTTTTAACAGTTTCCTATGTAGACTGGGTCATTATCTGGAAGGATTGCATAAAAGCAGATGGCGATGACCGTTTACTGGACTCTGGGAGAAAAGTGGCACTCCATTTACAAAGACTAGAGATGAGCGATCAGGCAAGATTTGAACCTCCCTATTCGTGCAGATTTTGCAGGAAATACGATTTGCAGAGAATTATTTTTTTGCAAATGTAATGTCCCTTATTATGCTCTGAGGTATCTGCAGACCCCAGAGCATAATAAACCTAATATGTAAAAAATAAAGAACAAATC
This sequence comes from Ranitomeya imitator, assembly GCF_032444005.1. Lineage (NCBI taxonomy): Eukaryota > Metazoa > Chordata > Amphibia > Anura > Dendrobatidae > Ranitomeya > Ranitomeya imitator. The sequence continues at coordinate 38,913,339 of NC_091288.1, read as the reverse complement.
TTTATACTCGCCTCACTGCTTACTTGTCTGCTCCTTGCATTCACCTGTCCAGTCCTCATCACATCATCTGATCGCAACTACTTCTGCAGAACCCTCCCTGTTTGCACACAATAAGCTGGGACTTCCCGCTCTGATGGGCCCGGGAGAATTCTGTGCAAGCATGCAAAAGGTCACAGCATCATGACATCACGTCGCGTGCTATGACCTTGCACACGCATGCGCAGAACTCTTCCAGGACTCAGATTCGGAAGTCCTGGCTCAGTGTGAGATACCCGAGGATTTCAGCGTGATCAGCAGTGATCAGAAGATACGATGACTACGTGACGGGTTCTGGAGAGGAGCAGAGGGCTCGGAAATGTGAACAGTAATGTGAGTATAAGTATATTTTAATTTTTTTAACCTTTTGATAGCCATTTAAGGTTCAGAAAAATGGCAGCCAGCTGCTGTTATTTTGCTGAATCCTTGTGGAGACAATTTATATTTAAAAAAAATTTGCATTTTGGTAAATTTTTATTTTTTTGGGTAATGTAAGAAGGTGGAGATCTTGTTCACATTACCCCTTGACACATGTATTGTTACAAATGTATTTTTATGTGCAATGTGTTTAGTGATGTACATTATTGGTGACAAAGTTTCGCTCTGCCCAGCACTAGGAAGCTAATAAAGAAACAGAGTTAATGGTTGGGACAAGCCCAGAGTGGGAGGAGCTGAGGAGAAGAGACAGAGAATTTCCTGTTAGCATTGAATTAAGGCCTAGCATGAAGCAGAAGCAAACCTATGGTCTGACTATCGAGCAGTGCTGCATGAAGTGGGTGTCACTGATGTGAAAGGAGACCAAGGCTATGGATAGCATGATCAAAAGTGGAGATGAGACAAAGTGGGGCGGTCCTGAATTTGCAAACCAAAGAGGTAATGGAACAAATCAGAGCAGGGAACGTGAGATGAAGAGAGTGCCCTGTGTGGTAGTTCCAAGGAGTTGGCAAGCAGAGAAGCTAAGTAACAGCCATAGTGGCACAAGGAGCTCCCGTAAGGAGAAAAGGACACAGAGCTGCAGGTAAAGAAGTAGGACTCTCGCACTGTTATGGGGAACAAGGGGAGCTCCCAAAGAACTGTGCTGGCAGAGAAGCACGGTGAAGGCAGAGGAACTGAGGGAGAACTGAGTGAGTTTAGGATGGAAAAAAAGAATGTATATGAAAAGGTTCTTTGTGTAAAGAAAAAAACGTCCATGAAGATTTGTACCTACTATCCATGGTACATACACCTCCCCAATTTATTGTTTAGTAGAAAGCACTTTATTTTTGAGTGGTGGTCTCCATCACTGAAATTTACAAAATCCGGTCCTGTCCAGCCTAAGTCACCAGCATCAGGGGATCTGCAAGGGTGTAGTGCCTCCATAACTAAAGACCACAAGCCCATCCAGGAGCCCCGACTTCATGTAGTCTTCATGTAGTGTGCAGGGGCATGAAACACGAATACATCGCCTATGGCTACCACCCCGAGGCCACATTACAGTAAACGTACCCTCACACATAACGATATTGTTAACGATATCGTTGCAGCGTCACGCTTTTTGTGACGTAGCAACGATCCCACTAACGATCTCGTTATGTGTGACAGCGACCAACGATCAGGCCCCTGCTGGGAGATCGTTGGTCGTTGGGGAATAATCAGGACCTTTTTTTTGGTCGCTGAGCACCCGCTGTCATCACTGGATCGGCGTGTGTGACGCCGATCCAGCGATGTGTTCACTTGTAACCAGGGTAAATATCGGGTTACTAAGTGCAGGGCCGCGCTTAGTAACCCAATATTTACCCTGGTTACCATTGTAAAAGTAAAAAAAAAAAACACTACATACTCACATTCTGGTGTCTGTCACGTCCCCCGCCGTTAGCTTCCCTGCACTGACTGTGTCAGCCCCGACCGTAAAGCAGAGCACAGCGGTGACGTCACCACTGTTACTGCCGGCGCTCACACAGAAAGTGCAGGGAAGCTGACGGCGGGGGACGTGACAGACATCAGAATATGAGTATGTAGTGTTTTTTTTTTTTACTTTTACAATGGTAACCAGGGTAAATATCGGGTTACTAAGCGCGGCCCTGCACTTAGTAACCTGATGTTTACCCTTTGTTACCCGGGTGCTGCAGGGGGACTTCAGCATCGTTGAAGACAGTTTCAACGATGCCGAAGTCTTTTCCCTGATCGTTGGTCGCTGGAGAAAGCTCGTCTGTGTGACAGCTCCCCAGAGACCACACAACAACTTACCAACGATCACGGCCAGGTCGTATCACTGGTCGTGATCATTGGTAAGTCGCTTAGTGTAACGGTACCATTACTTGTTCCTCATTATACCGAAGCTCTGTCCTGGAAATATGCGCTGGAGTATGAGAATTACTGGGAAATTCTGTGCAACTAGAAAATATCATATAGAGTAAAACATGCAAAGTAAATATTACTGTCAACAGAGGTCAAAGATCATACAAGACAATTAGTAATTAGTTATCTACAAGGTTATTAGACAATATCCCGTCGGTGTACTTTCTCACTTCCTTTATCAACAGTTGACTTGCGTGGCTGTGATAATCCTAAAAAGAATGGAGCACAATAATTTAAAAGACCTTTGTAAAATGCATCTTATGTAATGACAAGCTGCTAAAAGGTTTATAGTAATTTATAGTCACAGAATGTAAGAATATATCTTACTATACGCAGTTCCTCAAGGATCTAATAATAGTAAGCAATATTATGATTTTTCTACTGTAAAAAAACAAAAACACCAGGGAAGGGCGCAAACCCTACAACTCCTATTTATAGGCCTCATACCTCCTTGCAGACTCATCTGAAGAGCGCAACTAGTATATGCAGCAAAGAATTGAAGCGTAAACTACTAACACTTTACATCTGCAACATCACCCATGACATACATCACAACACAATGACAAGATTGTCAACCTGCGATGCTGCTGACATCTAGTAAAAAAAAAATGACAGATGGCATCTTACAAGGCATCCGTTTGACATATACGGTACATTTTGTTTTCATGTTTGTTTAAAGCGGTTGTCTCAACATCAGTAATGGTTAAAATTGTTGTTAAAACAAGTAACTTTGTACTTTCAATCAAACTATAAAATGATCAGTTCTCAAAAACTTCTGGCTCATACTGCAGTGTAGGAATGCGGATGAGCATGCGCAGAGTTTACACCGTCTTTTGAATGGAGCTTGTAGGCACAGATCTAAGGCTGGATCGCCATTTTTAGACCTTTTTGACCTTCAGCACAACCATGCAGCTGGTCCAAACAGTTAATTTGCAGGAGAACACCAAAGTGGGGGGCAGGAAGCCAAAAGACAGAAGACCAGTGAGCTCCCAAAGATAATACATTTGTATAACCCATTAGTAAATAATTGCTCTTCCGACTCTCAGAAAAACAGTCAAATCATGTATACTCTACCAAAGCTTCCTATAACCTCTTAGGGGTTTTTATTTGGTTTAGGGTCATCCTAATGGACATTTGGAGATGTGACCTTCATGTATTTTGGAATGACCTACGAATGGCAGAAACGGGGTAAATTTCAAAAAGCTTCCCCTTCTACTCCCAGATAGCAAATTGGAAACGTTGACAAATATGGTTTATCATCTTGCACCATATGTCTCCTAATATGATAGATTTAGAAATTAATTAAGGTAGTCATGTCTACTGGAAAGTTGTCACCTATGAGCACCTAACTGATTATAAATGAATAGTCAGTACGTCACAGAAAAACAAAAAAGAAAAGCTCCATAAACATCTGTTTTGGGAGGTTCTTGTTTTTGGAGATATTAAGCATTTCCCTGCGTTAACTGGTCCGCTGTTCCTTAACACAAGGCTGGACACATATTTTAGGAGAATTTATTTAGTGTTATTTTTTGATAATTATTTAATAATGGAGTTTCACTGTTAGTTTCCATCTGCTTTATAATGCAATCAGCCCTGAGACAATCAAAGAAATTGAAACTCAATTTTACAACTTGTTCGGTAATTGACCATTGTCCCAGCTTGCCAAGTAATGTATTAGCAAATTTGTTGACCTTAACAAATAGCTGGTAATGCTTCACAGCTATGATTAAATAAATTAATCTATTATAAAATACGCTCTTCAACATTGAAATTGCAACCACGAGATGGAAAAGTCATAAAATTAGGGAAATCACAGGATGGATAGACAAGTTACTGATATGTAAATAATGGAAAAAATTGGATCAAAATTTTCAAAACATCTTGATTTATTCAATATCGAGTATGAGCGCCATGTGCAGAAATCCCAGCTTTTTCCCAACTTGGCTTATATCAATGAGGTTATCAAATCCTTCAGATCCTGGCCAAAGCAGTTAAACTGCTCCAAGTAAGCCATAGAATAGGAGATTAATTATATGTGGCTTATTGGCGGGCATATATGTAATCTCCTATAGATGGTGGAGTTTATTAACTGCTCTGCCCATACATTCTACTTTAGAGATCCACTTAAGCATATACATATGAATTGTTTATGTTCAACTGTATACTGTTTTATCAAATTATATACCCAGGCTGTATGTATTTATTAATCAGTCTGTATACTAATGTTGGTCTTTTTTATCTTTATATATATTTATACTAGGTGTCCTCTTTTCTTTCTTACCGGTGTGGTCTCATTATTATGTAATTCTTGCTCTATTTTTACATATTCTAAATAATGGTGATTTTTTTTTTATACATTTTAGCTTTCGTTTTTTCTAAATTTGGGTTATTTTATTGTACAACTGTTTATTTCAAGGTTGGCCTACATTAAGGTCAAAAGGAACTCTTTGAAAGGACGTTTACATAGACAATGCATAGGGTATATATGGGCTGCCATGTGGATGTGACTTCCTCAGAGCAGATGAGGCTAGTTTCACGGTACTAGTGTAAGCATAGAAGACACACAATGCAAAGAGAAGTAAAGAAGAAAATAGAAGTGTAAGTGAGGTGATAAATGACAGCTCTAGGTAGCCTTGAAAGTATCTGATGAAGGTTACAACTTTTTGTCTTAGCTAAAAGTAGTTCTAAACATTTCAGGTCACAAACTACTCCTAGGGCACCATAAAGTTGACAACTGTGTCCTTGAATAACATCGGTCCTAAGGATGGTGTGATGTTCATGCCCATGCACACTGCTCTATTTATTGTCTGTTTAATGTCTATGGAAGTACAGCAGTAAGTTGGAGGAGTTATGCCCATGGGTGACCACCACTTACCGTATATACTCGAGTATAAGCCGAGATTTTCAGCCCAAATTTTTGGGCTGAAAGTGCCCCTCTCGGCTTATACTCGAGTCACGGTGGGCGGCATGGTCGGCGGGTGAGGGGAGAGGGCGCTGAGGCATACTTACCTAGTCCTGGCACTCCTGACGCTGCCCCTGCCTGTCACACTGTCTCCGGCTGCCGCAGCTCTTCCTGTCAGCGGTCACGTGGGACCACTCATTAGAGAAATTAATATGGACTCCACTCCCATAGGGGTGGAGCCACATATTCATTCCTCTGAGCGGTGCCAGTGATTGCTGACAGGAAGAGCTGCGGCACCCGGAGACAGTGTGACAGGCAGGGACAGCGGCAGGACTAGGTGAGTATTTTATATTCACCTGTCCGCGTTCCACACGCCGGGCGTCGCTCCATCTTCCCGGCGCCCCTCTGTCTTCCCGGCATCTCTGCGCTCTGACTGTGCAGGTCAGAGGGCGCGATGACGCATATAGTGTGCGCGGCGCCCTCTGCCTGTTCAGTCAGTGCAGAGAGATGCCAAGACGAGACGCCGGAACGAGACGCCGGGAGCTGCAATCAAGAGAGGTGAGTATGGCTTTTTTTTTTTTATTATTGCAGCAGCAGCAGCAGCAATGGCACAGCTTTATAAGGAGCATATATGGGGCAATTATGAACGGTGCAGAGCACTGTATGGCACAGCTATGGGGCAAGAATGAACGGTGCAGAGCACTATATGGCACAGCTATGGGGAAATAATGAACGCACCGTTCATTATTGTCCCATAGCTGTGCCATATAGTGCTCAGCACCAGAGCACTATATGGCACAGCTATGGGGCAATAATGAACAGTGCAGAGCACTATATGGCACAGCTATGGGGCAAGAATGAACGGTGCAGAGCATTGTATATGGGGCACAGCTATTGGGCAAGAATGAACGGTGCAGAGCACAATATGGCACAGCTATGGGGCAATAATGAAGGGTGCAGAGCACTATATGGAGCATCTATGGGGCAAAAATGAACAGTGCAGAGCACTATATGGCAGAGCTATGGGGCAAGAATGAACGGTGCAGAGCACTATATGGCACAGCTATGGGGCAAGAATGAATGGTGCAGAGCACTATATGGCACAGATATGGGGCAAAAATGAACGGTGCAGAGCACTATATGGCACAGCTATGGGGCAATAATGAACTGTGCAGAGCACTATATGGCAGAGCTATGGGGCAATAATGAACGGTGCAGTGCACTATATGGCACAGCTATGGGGCAATAATGAATGGTGCAGAGCACTATATGGCACAGCTTTCTATGGTACATCTATGGGGCAATAATGAACGGTGCAGTGCACTATATGGCACAGCTATGGGGCAATAATGAACGGTGCAGAGCACTATATGGCACAGCTTTCTATGGTACATCTATGGGGCAATAATGAACGGTGCAGAGCACTATACGGCACAGCTATGGGGCCATAATGAACGGTGCAGAGCACTATATGGCACAGCTTTCTATGGTACATCTATGGGGCAATAATGAACGGTGCAGAGCACTATACGGCACAGCTATGGGGCCATAATGAACAGTATGGAGCATCTATTTTTATTTTGGAAATTCACCGGTAGCTGCTGCATTTTCCACCCTAGGCTTATACTTGAGTCAATAAGTTTTCCCAGTTTTTTGTGGCAAAATTAGGGGGGTCGGCTTATACTCGGGTCGGATTATACTCGAGTATATACGGTAATTCAAACAAAGGACATGAAAGCCCCATTCTTATAACTGGTGGCGATCCCAGCCACAGAACCCTCAACAACCACACATGTATCTCAAATCCAATGAACAGGTAATATTTGCCTTAATCTAACCCTTTAAGATATTGGTTGGCCCATTGGTGATCACAGCTCCATTGAAATGGAGGTAAAAGAGACCCCTGTTCTTGAGAACGATGGAGATACCAACAAATAGATCCACCAGTGATCATACAATTTTCAATTATCTTTTGCATAGGTTATTAATGTTATTTGGTCTAACCCCCTTTATGGTAGTGGTTGGCCAAATTCTTGATCCCTCTTACTTTTTGTTATATTGGTGAATATGTATGGGTTGTTTTCAACAGGGGTCAGGAATAAGCCACGGCTAGAAAACTCTGAAATTGATCATGCCTACTTCTTTCACCCAACAGGTGCCATTGGTGAAGAGTCAGATAACACCACACACTTTAGTTCATTGGCTCATCCTGCCAAATTCAGCAGGTTTGACCAACATTTATGTAAAGCATATGGGCACCTAATCAAATAAGATTTGGCGCAGATCTGAGCAAAAATTCATGCACGATTCATGCACATTTTTACTATATAAAAAATATTCTCTTTTTTTTACATTTCTTCTCTTTCTTGCTATTGCTTGGATTGGAGAATATTATATATCTGCTAACAGATCACTATTAAGCATTTCACATTTTTCTAATGAATCAATTTCACAATTGATTTTGAGCCCGGAAAAGAGACAAGCAATCATTTGGAACATATCACTAAATTCACTGTTTCATTGTGGAAGGAAAAAATGAATTTTGACAAGCAGCATGCAGAAGAACAGCTGCTGTTTAATTTTTTATGGAAGACAGTCCTTGGAAACAGAAAAAAAACAGATGTTCAACTTTTCCCAAAAGAACGTATGACAAAAGAACCCAAACTTTTACAAAAACAATCGCATACATCAGCTTCTATGAAGATTTTATACAAGAACCTGTCATGCATCTGCGTTCACACAATAGAGTGTATTCTTTGTGTTCTGCTTCTCTGTCCACTGAACCACAGGAGATTCACCTTTTTTGGGGTGTTTAAATTTGATTATCCTTGTTTTGGTCTTTTTTAGAGTAACAGGCGTTTTTATTTACTCATTTGCCTGCTCTATCCCCTTCTGGGTGAGGCTTTACATACTTTCCCCCCAGCTGGTATTTCCTGCTGATGATAGTTTCCTTTGGATGTCCAGCCATACTGCTGTAGTTTAAGCCAGTCAGTGAAAGACCAGCTAGGATTTCTTTCTCTGCTCTTATGTTCTTTACTCTGCACCTATCTTCTGTGTTTTTTTTTTTAAAGGAAGTAGACAGCATATTTTCTAACAGCACATACTTAATCCTTTATTTTTTATTTTTTTTGGTTTGTTTTACTCACTCTGGGATCTCATTCTATCCTAGCACACTTTCCCTTCTGTAGGTAATTTGCACTCTGCTCTGCCCTCCGGTTCTTTAAGAGTAACGTGAAGCGCTCGTCGGTCTTACAGGCAGCATAGGTCCAAGTTGCCTTCTTCTAGTCTGTGGTTAGGGCTATCTCTGCTCACACAGGAACCACTAGGGAATGGATCTCTAATCTGTACAGGAACCGACAGGGTCAATTGCTGTTTTTAGTGTATTACCTATTTTCCCGAGTGAGTTGCTACACTCTCCTACCAGAATATTTGCAAGCAAGTCCTTGATCATGTTTTCCAGCGGTGTGCAACTTTTTCTAGTCTTTAGAAAACATTGCCAGATGGGACTTCTTACAAGGACTACAATAAAACTTAACGGGTTACGTACCTGAAAGGTAAATTTTAAGGGGAGTATAATTTTTTTTTAACCTCTTGAAGGCCCTTTACGGCTCCGCAAAATGGAAAATCATTGATTGTCATATTGCTGAATCCATGTGGAAGTGAATAGTAAAAAATCAAATGTGGACATTTGTAATATTCAGGTATTATTCAATTCCACTATAATATATTAGCTCATGTAATAATTTCAGAAAATGGTTGTCTCATGCTAACCAGGACTTATTTTTTTTTTACAAAATAATTGACATTTACTGTGTTCAATGTAATGATATACTAGAATCAGAAGGCAACTGAAAGCTAAACTGAGATACTTTTTACTTTTAATGTGGTTTTTGAACAAGGCAACACCATTTTTGGTGAGACCCCAGCAGATGAGGCTTGAGTGGCTTTGACATTTACATATTCCAAGATTGGCAGCCTACCTAATGAAAACACTCTTTCAGATTGGCTTAGTAGAGGCCATCCTGCTGATATAAGGTGGCGTCATTTAACAATACATCATCGATGCGCTGCCTGCAGTTATAGGAGGTGTCAGCAGATGACCTAGAGCCAAATCTGTCTATTCACAATGCCGCACTGTTCCCAATTCTCCTGCCGATGATGAATGCAGCACATTGTATTGCTATATAATAATGATATATACTGACATACAATGACAGTTTATAGGTATTGCTCATTTCAATGAGTTTTCCAGTGAACCGTAGATGCACTAATCAGCATACTATGGATAAATTAAACAGGAAAGTGCACAGCATGGGGTGACAGACTGCAAAATGACTTCTTGTTAGTATTCATAACCAGGCTGACACCTTGACTACTTTCCAATGTTCAGAGCCGTTATTATACAAAATAAGATTAATGATGTTTATGAAAAATAATGTCACAACAAACCTTAAGTGTCTCACGGCAGCGTAATATATAATAGAAAACTTTGGATGTCGTAAATTCTGAGCTCATTGCTTTGAAGTAGATTATCATGATCAAAACTCACCCCGACATCTACTACACAGATGGCAGAATGAGAACAGAGAATGAAAATAATACAAAAGGCACACACAAAAAAACAAGGGGCTGCAAATCTGTATACTATATCACTGGCTGTATGCAAATAGAGTTTTGACAATTGTGTAATGCTTTGGTAACATGCTCCAATGCACATATCACCTGCATAGTGTCACCATTAGAGGGGACTTTGCACTGATTTTTTTTCTTAATTGAAAACAGAGTACCTCCTCAACTAATTCTGGATCATTTTTTTCTTTTTCTTCTGTGACTTTCTGTTCCAAAGTTATGCCTTTCAAAAATAATTTTACAAATTTTCCCTTTAGCCAACTGGGCGCATACCACAGAACTTTGCTGTGCGCATTGGCTACTTATCTTCTGATGCTGCCCAATCAAAACACGGACACACCCACAGAGACGTTGTGTGGTATACACCCATTTGGTTGAAGGGAACATTTGCAACATTAGTACCAAGACTCGTAACTTTGGAACGGAGGGTCACAAAAGAAAAATAATTAATTTTCCAGAATCAGTGGAGCAGCACCAATTGCATGAAGAATTCCGTTTAATTAAAAAAATCCAGTGAAAGGCCTGTTTTTAAGTCAGAATTGTTTACCCATAAGCTGAAGTATTAATTTCTTATTTTTGGGACTAATTGCAATCATCTGTGTGGGAACAAAGAAGCAAGAAGTGTGTTGAATCCCTGCAGCGCCACTCCTGGGGAGTTGAGGTATTGCACATAATATCTTGCATAATGCATGGCCATGTTGAGTGTTCCAGAGTGAGAGGTGTAACTTGTAACCTCCTTCCACACTCGTTTATAAGTACGGGTTTGAAATTGTGGACTACTATCTTTTACTCACACTGCACTATTAATACAGTAGGCTTTCATTGAAATAACAAACAAAAAATGTAAAGTTTAACATGCCAGCTACGTTCAGTATAATCATATGTTCCTTAAAATAACACTAACATACAGTTAGGTCCATATATATTTGGACAGAGACAACATTTTTCTAATTTTGGTTCTAGACATTGCCACAATGAATTTTAAACAAAACAATTCAGATGCAGTTGAAGTTCGGACTTTCAGCTTTCATTTGAGGGTATCCACATTAAAATTGGATGAAGGGTTTAGGAGTTTCAGCTCCTTAACATGTGCCACACTGTTTTTAAAGGGACCAAAAGTAATTGGACAATTGACTCCAAAGCTATTTCATGGACAGGTGTGGGCAATCCCTCTGTTATGTCATTCTCAATTAAGCAGATAAAAGGCCTGGAGTAGATTTGAGGTGTGGTGTTTGCATTTGGAAGGTTTTGCTGTGAAATAAACATGCGGACAAAGGAGCTCTTCATGCAGGTGAAATAAGCCATCCTTAAGCTGTGAAAATAGAAAAAAAAAACATCCGGGAAATTGCTACAATATTAGGAGTGGCAAAATCTACAGTTTTTAATGTGGATACCCTCAAATGAAAGCTGAAAGTCTGAACTTCAACTGCATCTGAATTGTTTTGTTTAAAATTCATTGTGGTAATGTCTATAACCAAAATTAGAAAAATGTCTCTGTCCAAATATATATGGACCTAACTGTATAGGGCACATATTGCTTCCTTTCATTTAGTGTAGTATCTCATATTACATTAGCTCTATGAGGATATCCTTGGTATCCATGATTTACAGATAGATAACCTTTAAAGTATCAATGCAGTGGTTTTCATATATTCTTATCCAATACATCAGTAATCTATGCCAAACGTTTGCATTAAAATACTGGTTGCTGTCTTCTGCTGTTCCCAGCGCTGCTCTGCTCCACTTCTGCATCATGTGACCGCAGTTGTGACCAGCCGGCTCACACAATGTTTATATATGTGAAGCAGAAGTCACCTTTCTCAATGGGAATCTTTTAGACTCAGAATGAAGCTCTCAGACTTACATTAAAAAAGGAACAATCTGCTATGTGAGATGACAAGAAAGAGCGGAGATCACGTGATGCAGGAAAAGAACATGGCAGGGCTGGAAACAGCAGAAGACAGCAATCAGTAAGTATTTAATATACATTACTGATAGCTAATGGATGAAAACATTTAAAAAAATAATGAAGTGGAGCTTTAAATTGTTATTTATTGAGAATCAGAAAAGCAAGTGAAATGATTGTTCATGCCACTTCCCTGCATGCTACACACCAGGGAATGGAGCTGTAATGTCATACTTGCGAGTCTCAGCGCCAAACAATTTTTCTGACCCTAGACTGGCTTTTACAATACCGTGACATTTTCTGACATATACAACTCACTGCTGTTGGCTAAAGAATAAAGCCAATCTTAGGAAGAAACTAGAACATCCTACAATTATGCTCCTTGTTTTCTGCTTTACTCTACATGCCGCACAAGACAAAGTCTGAAGTTTGGCAATTTTACCTGTTGTTCTGCCTTCTTTTTAGCATAAGAGTTCATTTACACTGCACAAGAGGGCTGTTGGAGAGGATTAAATGAAATGCGACTTTTAGTTTCCTACTTGTCTTTTTTTTTTTACTTGCAATTACTTGTTCACAGAAGAACCACCTAATAAATCCACCAAATAATGGCCAGACATTCATTGGGACACAAATTGATAGGGCAACAGTAAGACTAAAAAATGTTAATAAATGACTCACAGGCTTCAGGATACTGACATCTAAATTGGAAATTATTTACACTGAATGACCATTTTAGTAGCGATGCCCATCCTGTAGTAGATTATCCCAGGTGTTGAAATCGTTCTGGAAGAATACTGGTCCAAGCGTATGGTGTAGCTTCTCAATGTTCCCGCATGATCGAAATAGCCTATTCTACCTTGACCTAGAGATGCGCTATAGGTAGGGGTTGAGTGACTTTTGCTTTTTAAGGTCGAGTCGGGTTTTGCGAAACCCGACATTCTCAAAAGTCGAGTCGAGTAAAATCAGCCGATTATCGTGAAAAGTTGGGGTTGGGGATCGACTGAAACACGAAACCCAATGCAAGTCAATGGGAGATATGTAATCCGTATGGCATCCGTACTGTGAGATTTTCTCACAGGCTTGCAAAACCGACATACGGACATACAATGGATCCATGTGCTCAAAAAATCCTAAAAACATATGTATGAGGCTGGGAAACATTCAGAAAAGTTCCCACGCTCGAGGTCATATGAGGACATCCAGCAGAGGGCGCATCACCGCGAATGAAGGTAACTACAGGTCATTGACCTACTTTCCATTCATTCACTGGGGTTTTACTGGCATGAGCACAGCTGCATTAGCAGAGCTCCTGCCTGTAAAATAATTTAACCCCTTCAGATGGATTTACATCGTGTGACGTGACAGATCATCGGAAGGTATGGGATATTGTTGGTTTATTATTTTTAATTTGTTACAGGTTGAGGGTCTTCAGGTGGATTGAGAGTGGAATAAAATATTACAACAACCTGTGTGTTTATTTCATTAAAATACTTTGCAATATTGGGTGTGTGTTTTTTCAACCATTTCATATTATTGGATTAATAATGGATAGGTGTCATAATTGACGCCTCTCCACTATTAATCTGGCTTAATGTCACCTTACAATAGCAAGGTGACATTAACCCTTCATTACCCCATATCCCACCGCTACACGGGAGTGGGAAGAGAGTGGCCAAGTGCCAGAATAGGCGCATCTTCCAGATGTGCCTTTTCTGTGGTGGCTGGGCGCAGATGTTTTTAGCCAGGGGGGCCAATAACCGTGGACCCTCTCTAGGCTATTAATATCTGCCCTCAGTCACTGGCTTTACCACTCTTGCGGATAAAATTGCACGGGAGCCCACGCCAATTTTTTTCGTGATTTAATTCTTAAATTTAATAGCTACAGCGCCAAATTTTGCACATACACACTACTAACATTAGTGTGTAATATGCAAAAAAAAAATGGGAATATGACATGGTTTACTGTATGTAAACCATGTCTCATATCATGTCGGGTTTAGGAAGGAGAAATGAAAAGCCGGTAATTGAATTACCGGCTTTTCTGCTATATCGCGCTGAAGTAAATATATATATATTTATATGTGTCCCAATGATATATATATATATATATATATATATATATATATCATTGAGACACATATAAATATATATATATAAAAATGGTGCTGAACGCGTCATACGAAACCCGACTTTGGTGCGAAGATCGCCGACCGCATGGCCCATCCCACACTAGGATCAGGTCGGTTTCATGAAAGCCGACTTTGCCAAAAGTCGACGACTTTTGAAATTGTCCGATCTGTTTCACTCAACCCTAGCTATAGGATTAAGATTTAGAGAATGTCAAGACCCAGGAAGCATCTACTATATAATTGTCTAAGGGTCACTTCCGTCTTTCTGTCTGTCTGTCCTTCTGTCTGTCACGGATATTCATTGGTCGCGGCCTCTGTCCGTCATGGAAATCCAAGTTGCTGATTGATCGTGGTCAGCGACGGGCATAGTCCGGAAGAAAATGGCTGCTCCTTCCCCGCAGTCAGTGCCGGCGCCCGCATACTCCCCCCCAGTCAGCGCTCACACAGGGTTAATGGCAGCATTGACCGCGGTGTAACACACTCGGTTAACGCTGCTATTAACCCTGTGTGACCAACTTTTTACTATTCATGCTGCCTATGCAGCATGAATAGTAAAAATATCTAATGTTAAAAATAATAAAAAAAATAAAAAATAGTTACATACTCACCCTCGGTTGGCCCCCGGATCAAAGCGACCGGTTACCGATGCTCCTCGCGATGCCCCGGTGACTGCTCCATGCATTGCGGTCTCGCAAGATAATGATATGCGGTCTCGCGAGACTGCTACATCATCATCCCGCGAGACCGCAATGCACTCTTCAGACCGGAGCGCGTGAGGAGCATCGGTAACCGGCCACTTTGATCTGGAAGGTGAGTATGTAACTATTTTTTATTTTAATTCTTTTTTTTTAACAGGGATATGGTGCATACTACGTGACTGGGCAGTATACTACGTAACTGCTGTATACTACGTGGCTCTGTGCTGTATACTACGTGACTGGGCAATATACTACGTGGCTGGGCAATATACTATGTGGCTGGGCAATATACTACATGGCTGGGCAATATACTATGTGGCTGGGCAATATACTACGTGACTGGGCAATATACTACGTGGCTGGGCAATATACTATGTGGCTGGGCAATATACTACATGGCTGGGCAATATACTATGTGGCTGGGCAATATACTATGTGGACATGCATATTCTAGAATACCCGATGCGTTAGAATCGGGCCACCATCTAGTTACTCCATATTCACCTGTCTGAGCTGTCCACTCCTGAAATGAAGGGTTCATTGATTCATACTTTTTGCACCACACCAAATTCTGACCCTCCATTAGCATGACAGCTTTATTCATTTGAGCATTCAATGTATTTCAACTGCTCGATGATCTAATTTTCCATCTTTTTTGTTCATCGTAGACTTGGCTATTACCCTGAGCAATGGCACTAAATCTAGTCATCTGCTGTAATATTCCATCTGTGCTAAGTTACATCGACAAGTTATTTCTGTCCTCAGAATCCCCATTTGATGGATTTTTTTTTAACAATCACACCAATTTCAGTCTACTCAACATTATCGCATGAGAAAACTCTACCTATGGAGTTCTGGTGCAGATTCAATTCTGGTACTGGAACGGAACGTTGGACTACATTTCAGTGAACCCAACAAACCTGAACATCAAGGGGTCTGCTCAACCCTTGCCATGTGTGTATAAGTATACATACGCAGTGGGTGAAATAAGTACTGAACATGTCACCAACTTTCTTAATAAAAGTTTTTTTTTTTAACTAGACATGAAATTTTCACCAGATGTCATGAACAACCAATCCAATTCACACAGGCAAAGAAATAAAAACCATAAATGTCTAAAAATTAACGTATGTGTAACAATGAGAAATGACACAGGGAACATATGTTGAACACATGAAAAGAGAGGTGCCAAAAGCCACAGAAAGCCATAATATCAGCTAAAATCTATCTGTAATTAGAAAGCAATCCTGTCACGTGGTGAAAAATAATATCAGCTGATTCAACTGATGGCCTATAATAGGGAGTCTAATTTCCAAGGTGTCACACACAATTCTGCAAAGATGAGTGGCCAAAATTCCTCCACAGTGTTGTAAAAGAGTCATTGCCAGTTATCGCAAACCAGTTATTAGGCTTAGGGGCAATCCACTATTTCACACAGGACCCTGTATGTTTGGATTTCTTTTTCCCTTAATAATAAAGATCTTCATTTAAAAACTTCATTTTGTATTTACTTGTGTTATCTTTGTCTAACGTTTACATTTGTTTTGTAATCTGAAACATGTAAGTGTGACAAATATGCAAAAGAATAGGAAATCAGGAAGAGCATACACCGACACAACTGTATATGTAATAAATATTCAATTCATGAAATATTTTAAGCTCATCAGGGATGCAATAATAACATTATGGAATGATTTTAAATATCTAGCAAGAGGGATCAGGCATTTTTTAAATCATAGACTAATAAAGAAAATAATATTTCTGCAACATTTGACATGAATGGATAGACAGATAATAAATAATCTATTTGAGGAGAGGAGAAAACCATTTCATTTCCAAGCACAACAGATTAATAAATTATCTGTTTTATTATGTTAAAAAAAAATCAGGATTTTATAAAAGAGCAAATAGCTAAAAATTGAGAGCCAATAAATAGACAATTGGTAACAATGGTACAAAACCAAAAGGAAATCTCCATCATCTGGTGCTATTTATGATGAGCAAAAGAGGCAGGTCAAGGAGTTATCTCAGACCTAAGATATGTTGATCATTCATAAGGGACATTCTACATGTCAGACAAATTCCAAGAAGAAATAGAAGATTGAGGTTGGAAAAAAACAAGGTAGCTTGGAAGCTCCAATCACATTGTAAGAAACACAGAGAGTGATCAACAAAGACTCAGGGGAAAAAGCTCCAGGAATCAATTAGTGGAAGAACTTTTTAAATGTTTCATTTTAACTAATTCTACTTGCCCATTCAAATTGCGGGCTTATAGCCCAAGACAGACAGGTTTGTCCATTATTGTAGGCATTTTAGTCCAAGAGTGGCATGTTCAGTAGGATAGGAAAGGGGTATGATAGGACCTATCAGAGAAGTATCACCTTGCCGTGGTTGATGGGCACACATGAATTAGCCAATTTATGCGCTAAGAACCTTTGCTTCTTAAGTACAGTTTACGGAGTAATACCGTGGGGATTTAATGTTTCCAGTGTTTTTATATGCTTTGGCCCTCAGAGTGCTGCTGTGTTTCCTTTTTACATATTGCGCAGTCACACTTAGGACATGCTGGTCAGGTTTTTTTTTTTTTATAGATCGAAAGATACAGTATATACATACGTACAGATGTGCTCAAAAGTTTACATACCCCGGCAGAATTTTTGCTTTCTTGGCCTTTTTTCAGAAAATATGAACAACACCAAACCTTTTTCTCCACTCATGGTTAATGGTTGGGTGAAGCCATATATTGTCAAACTATTGTGCCAAGAAAGCAAAAAATTCTGCCGGGGTATGTAAACTTTTGAGCACAACTGTACATAGATAATAGAAGGATGATAGACAGATAGTCACCTTTAGGCCACGTTCACACATTCACTATTTGTTCAGGATTTTACATCAATATTTGTAAACCAAAACCAGCAGTGGAACAATCCGTATTTTCGATCCATGAAAAAAATAAAAGATCAATGTTATTTATTGGGAAAGTGCAGATGAGGGATTCTTTTCAGTGACTGAATCTGCGTGAGAATAAAATTGCAGTATGCGCTGCTAGTCTGTTCAATAAATCGGTTGAGAATCCCCCTTTTAAGTCTATGTGTCTGGACTACTGTGTCCAGTTCTGGCCACATTTTAAGAAAAGACATTGAAAAACTGGAGCAAGTTCAGAGAAGAGCTATCAGGATGGTGAGCGGACTGCAAAGTATGTCTTACGAGGAATGGTTAGAGGATCTGGGAATGTTTAGCTTGCAACAAAGAAGGCTAAGAGGAGACTTAATAGCTGTCTACAAATATCTGGAGGGATGTCTCATTGTAGAGGGATCATCATTCTCATTTGCACATGGAAACATGAGAAGCAATGGGATGAAACTGAAAGGGAGAAGATACAGATTAGCTGTTAGAAAAATCTTTTTTGACAGTGAGGGTGATCAATGAGTGGAACAGGAGGCCACGAGAGGTGGTGAGTTCTCCATCAATGGAAGTCTTCAACCAGAGGCTGGACAGACATCTGTCTGAGATGGTTTAGTGAATCCTGCATTGAGCAGGGGGTTGGACACGATGACACCGAAGGTCCCTTCCAACTCTCACAGTCTATGATTTTATGATCAGATTTTTAAGGAAACATTGTAATCCCCTAACATAAGAAACTGTAAAATGATTAATAGCTTCTGCTCTAAAAAAACGGATTGTATACAGATGACAAGTGAGAGAAAATATGTCTTACTTTTCTGGATGAAACTTTAAAAAAAATAGTTTTTTTAAGCTCGTTTGAACCTACAAACACAGTTTTCTACTTTCTGGATCAGGTACAATCATAATCAATCACTCAGCCGTGTGCTCAAGGTTTAAGCAGTGCTAAGTGTCTCAATAATATGTAAATTGAAAACATACATTTACTTATCCAGAAAGGTCAGGTAATAAAACTGTAGAGAACTATTATTAACTTTAAGTATTTTCTATCTTAGAAACGTAGGCAATTTGCAAATTACATAACCAACATTTGCTACAGGTGTTAATTGAAATGAGGTTGACATTTATAGATCGATGAATTTTACCATTTTAATTAGCATGCTTTTACATTTATATATAATTCCCCCTCCCGACTGAGAAAGCGCCTATGTAGGCTCCATATAAAATGAGAGCCATGCAGAAGAAAACTTTCCCCACTTTCCCTAGTTTTTTCACCATTTACATCTAAAAAAAAAACTAAGCAAGTTTGCCATAATCATGCCGACCAGAAGAATCATGTAGCCACACAGTTTTTGGCATAGTGAACACCGTAAAAGCAGAGCCCAGTAAACAAAAAAAGTCACTACATGAAGAATTTTACAGAATACACAAAATTCGAAAGTACAACCTACAAGAAAATGGCCTTGATATAGCTACTTTGATAAAAAAAATGAAAGAAGTTATTAGACTTGAAAGAAGGAAATGGAAACATGAAAGTGCAAAAAACAACAATTTGGCCACGGCAGGAAAGATGTACACTCCATTCATCTTTGCCTTTACGCCCATTTTTGTCCAGTTTTGTGCCTTCTTTTTGTTTGCTCCCAATTTTTTATTCAATTTGCGTCTTTCTTAAAGTCTATTTTTTTGTGTTCTCCTTTGTAAGTAGAGTATAGTAATTCCAGATGTTTTCACCTTATTCATCAATCGCGATTTTTCAAAAGCCACAAATATTGGTACAGCTCCACACCAGTCCCCCCTCTTGGTGCATTTCTGCACCATTTTGTTAAACATGCAACTTTAGGTGCTAAAAGGTCAACAAGAAAGTTGAAGATAGAAAATAAAAATATTTTACACTTTGCGCCAAATTCATGAATCGAGTGCGTAATTTTGAAGAATTTGACGTAAAAAAACAACAACTAGTACCTTAAGGCAAAAAAGGGAAAGTGACTTAAAATGGTCGTTAGGCCTTAGGCTACAAATCCGCAGTTACTTTTAGGGACTGTAAACTTGTGAATCCTCACATCACTGTGTGGATTCTTTGGTGCTGATGATGGGAGCGCGCAGTCATTTGGCAGCAAGTATGTGATTTGCACACTTCCGGCCACACTCCAACTAGACTATATGGATTTGCTCAATTCATCTGTATTAAGTGAGAATGTGCACATCTAATCGGCATGTGATAACACGTATGCAAATCACATAATTGTGGTCACGCGATCACCTGCTTCCGGGACAGACTTTGGAGAATCCTTAAGGTCAAAAAAACCTTAAAAAACTGCAAATGATGAATTGGAGCCTTAAATTTATTCTTTTAATCTGAAACAGCATCCCATTATGTTTTCCAGAAAACAAGGCCATATAATTAAAGCTCATCCATAAAATAATAGTATCAACCGAAAAGCAAATATGGACCACAGAGCAATAGATAAAATAAGAATTTTCATTGACAAATATTTATAACATGCACTAAAAAATGTTTTAAGGAAAAATAGACAAGGGGTAAATTAAAGGGGTAGTGACACCCCCCCCCCCCCGAAGAAGCGTCATAGCAAAACGCGCGTTGGGGTTCCTCTTCTACGTCCTGCTTTGAGGTTGGTCCACTAATGGCACTCTGATTTTACCACTCATATTAGTAATCCCTGTGTGTCTTTCATCAGTTATTACCTTGCAGCAGTCATGATTTGATTTGTTTAGCTTTCTTACAATGGCAATAATTTTTGGACTTCTTTGAGATAGTCTCTATTTGTAACTTTGTATTACACTTGTCACTTTATATCTCAATCAGAGTCTTTATGAACATTCACAATTATTCCTTTCTACTGCTATTTCATTGCTATTCCCAATACTTGATGTGATGCTTTTTATTAACTTATTTATTAATGATTGAGACAATAACATGTATATCAGGGGTGTCAAACTGCATTCCTCGAGGGCTGCAAACAGGTCATGTTTTCAGGATTTCCTTGTACTGCACAGGTGATAATTTAATCACCAACTCCTTATTTGTGTAGGTGATTAAATTATCCCCTGTGCAGTACAAGGAAATCCTGAAAACACGACCTGTTTGCAGCCCTCAAGGAATGCAATTTGACACCCCTGATGTATATACTCTTATGTGGTCTGATTATGCCTCTCTACTATATTTAACCAACCGCCTTTGGACGTGGCACTTAGGTGTCACTACCCCCTTTAATTGTCTATTTTTCCTAAAAAAAATTTTTTTATGCAAGTTATTAATATTTGTCAATAAAAATTCTCATTATATCTTTTGCTCCATGGTCCATATTTGCTTTTCGGTTGACAGCATCTCATTATGGCATAATATGTCAACGTTGATGGTAAAACTAAATGTTAATAGTGATATAAACCTATACAATATGTGGTAACACCTGAATACATTCCAGCACATCTTGGAAATTGATTATCTGTCATCAATTCTAAAGCTCATTTGCATTTGAAGATTTTTTGATCATTTAATAAAAAGACCCGAGCTTGCATTTTTCTTTTCTATTTTTTCTATTCATTTTTTTTTTCAGTTTGATTTTACACAGGATTTGTTAAATGCTAATTTTAGGTGCATTATTATTTTAAATTATTTTCTAGCTCAGCATTAAAAATCAGGATTTCATTGTGTAAGTTTCAATGTAGGTTAACAATAGGTCTTTACTGGTAACTAGAATTGTAGAGAAGCCGTATGACCTCGGTGGTGTTTAAAAGGTTTTTCATATTGTAAAGAAAAAACATTTCTTCTCATATTAATATGTAATAAATGCAAATGAATTGACTGAAGTAGCCTTAGTCTCCTTTAATATCACAAACTTTTATAGTAATCTGCATTGTATGCTATATACACAAACACTGGGGCAGATATACTTTGGCTCTCCCATAGACAGTGCAAACTTGGGCTAGATTATCAGAAATTGCACCAAATTCATATAAATCTGATGCATCTTTGGACACTTTAAATCACGTACTTATTTTGTGACACCCTTTTTGCGCTTAAACTTTGGAGCACAATGTCAAGTTTTAAGTCACGCCTGCTTTCCGTTTAACAGGTAAAGGAGGATTTGAGGATAATCTGCGATGCCGGTATCACCTATAATAAATCCAAATCCAGCCAAAGTACATGCGGTTTTCCGGTATTCAGTCAACGCGTTTCGAAGTACTACTGACTTCTTCATCAGGATAAGAATCATCATCATATTGTATGATTGTATGATCCTCCTTGAAGGTTGCCAAGTCTGAGAAGTGATACGGGTCCAGGACTAGCCAATATCAGGATTATACAGCCCTGCTGAACTTTATTTTCAAAGCAAGTGCACCAGCTTCATCAAGAGATCTATTTGATAATGTACATAGATAATGTGAAATTGGGTGCATCCGCTTTATAACTTGTGACATTACATGCCATAACGCACAAAAAGTTGCCCCGTTTTTGCCAGGGTTAAGGACAATACACAGTAGGAATCTATCCCATTTGATCTTCAACCAGGCAGAGTAGTTTCCACTCAGATCTAGACCTAAAATGTCTCTGCTAAAGTTACACATTGCCTGAAAGTTTTTTTTTTTTCTCTACGAACAATACTTTTCCAATTTGAGCCACCATGTCTATCTGACATGATCCCCGTGGGTCCAGCTTTTGGTAGCTACTGGCAAACAGGTGATTTTGCCAGGGAAATTTATTTGTAAAGAAGCACTCCCATCAAAATGTTCCACATAGATAAAGTCTTCAAATGTGCCCTGAAAATCCAGCAATGTATCTTCTGCATGGTCCTGCACTCCTATGCAATCTTCTAAAACTAGCTGAAAGGCTCAAGCACACATCTGATTTTCTCTCATGAGTGCTCTCCGAGGTTTTCTCTGATAACACTAGTGCCTATGATATTTCATGGGGTTATGTACATGTCCAATTTTTTTCCTGGGATCAAGTGATCCGCTGAAAAAATCTAAGACTTACAATTTTGATCTATGTGTTAGAACAAAAATCGGCATGGCAAGTCTATGGGATGGTGACAAACATCAGACCGCACTCAGATTACAATTTTCACGGATAGCCAGAATGGACAAGGTGAAGAACCTCCACGCTCGAGAAAAACTGATGCCACTCTGATCAGAGTAATCAGACCGTTGTGCTCAGATGTGGTGAAAACGGTCGTGTGACCCTAACCTAACTCAGCAGTTGATCAGCAGCTACTTAAACGGGATGTAGCAAGTTTAGAATATAGTCTCTAGCCATAGAATAGGGGACAACGTTCCGATTGATGGGGGTCCAACCATGTGACTGGAGCAGTGGTTGATTATACTCACCTACTGTACGTTCCATTCAATTGCTAATGGGTGGCTAGAGATAGTCAAGTGCAGTGTTTTCATTAAGAATGAATGGAGTAGAGGTGTGCAGGATTGACCACTGTTCCTTTCATACAGTACTCTTCGGAGTTCTGGTTCTTGGGACCAGTGGAGGTCCCAGAGGTTGGATCCCTGTTGATCAGGAAATTATCCCCTATCCTACCAAACTTAGTTCTACAACCCTTTTAATTGATTATTCCCATCGTAAACATTTATGGAATATATGGCCTAGAGGAAACACCTTTAAATGAAGCTAACTCTCCTAGAACCAATCTCTGCAGATGAAGATCTGCAAAGCAGAAGGTAGTTTGTGCTGATGGAATCACAGTTGTCATAAATAAAAATCAGCCGGCTGTCCTGGACCCTTGTTGGCATGGACTTGTGGACCTAGAAGCCACATGTATGGGGATTGTCTTCTTCTGTACATCCTCTAATCAGGTTTGTGAAGAAAAGGATAAAATTTCAGGATTGACACAACTCTAGAGTAGACAGAGCTGCATCAGTTTGGTATCATATGACCCCTGCACCAATCACCACTGATTGGCAGCAGTGTTCACAACTTGTTTAAACTGAGATACAAGAAGCAATAAGCACATTAATAACACCTTCTCTGATAGTGGAAAATCCCTTTATGCTGCAACTGGCTCCCACCCAAGCCGCATTGTGGCCTAATTGCCAATTGGAGAAAATAATGCCATTTTTTTAATGTATTAATTTTCTATTGATACAATTTTTTATGAGAAGAAATAACATATACCATGTATAGTGTTTGACTAATGAAAAATGAAGATTTTTAATATTAGACAGTAAAATAAAGTACAGGATTAACTGGGAGATAATAGTATCTGAATAAACATGAGCCCTTATAAGTAATATTTTGTAATATTTATCACTTAGATGCCCTTGTGCCCTGGAAAACGATGTTTGTATCGTATTCCAAGCTGATGCTTGGTTCTGGAAATACAAGCACTTGATATATGAAGTGTCCATGGTAACGTGACAAAAAAAGATTAGAAAAACCATGAATTTTACCACTAAGAAAACATTGAATCACAAAACACCGTGGAATGCTCAAGGGGCAGTATAATAGATAAGGCAAGCAGAACTCAGAGAGGAAATTGTTTCATGGAGATGTTCGTCATCTCTGGACATTTATATGGATCATTTATTCTGATCTTATTTTTATTTATCAGGCTTTTTATCTGTGCTACATTAAAATAACCCATTGTAACTGTTAAGGTCTGAAAACCAAAACTTTCTACTATCAGGTTTTACTAGTCACCAGATCCGACTAAGCAAATAACAGTAACTCAGGGGTAGAGTTGAGCGAATTTGTTCGGATTCAGTTGCCGAACCTGAATTTGGCGTATTCCTGCCATATTGGTACCCTATTCGTGATGAATTTATGTTTCATGATCGGTTCCAAACCTATTCAGTAATTTCTACTCCCATTGACGCTAATGAATTTCGGGTGTGTTCGACAAATATTGTAAAAACAATATTCGCAGCCGATCGTATTCAGAACCAAATCCAAAAAAATTCACTCAACTCTACTCAGAGGGCATTTACATTGCACAGTGCACAGAACTAAACGGTGGCTGACTGGCAACATGTTTGCCGATCGGCAGTCGTTTAATAGCCGCTTACACAGGTAGACCGCTCTTCAGATTTGGATTGATCTATAATAGATCATTCAGTGTGCATATGCTGCAACATTGCTCGACAGCTTGTGACGTGTTTACAAAGGACATGTGCGGCTGACAATGATGATCTTTTAGGCAAACCAAAAGATCATTTTATAGGACAAATGAGCATTCTGATTTTGGAAGAATGGTATCTTGGTAGAACATATATACGATTATTCTGATAACAAGAAGTTGTCACCTTCCCGCAAGATAGGTCATAAGTTCTAGATCAGTGGATGTCTAATCATTAAGACCCCAACTAATCGTACTTTTGTCCCACATTCATTCTTCACCTTGTACTCAGCTATCTCTAGACTTCCCATAGAGCATGAATAGACTGGCAGCTGAGCATGAACGCTACCACTCCATTCATACAGGTAACAAATCTGCTCCATCTAGCATGATGTTTAGTTGCAGAGAGAAAATAAGGATGTTTCTTTCCTGCAGCTGCTTGGTTCCAGTCATCATGGCAAAGCTATTGTCAGTGATCAGTCAGCAAATTGCAAGCGCTGTAATCATGCACACTGATCTGAGTGCCATACTGATCCGCAGTGTGAATGTGCAGAGCAAATGTCACTCAAGGACCCGTGGGCGGGATAACAGTGCTTGCAATGTGTTGACATGTGATTGTTCATTGTCCCTGGTGCCGTCCATTTGACTGAAAGTGAGTGACTGAAGGGAGGATACAACTTGAATTTTCTTCTTGAATTTTTAACAATCATAAATATTTTATTTTAGCAGATCACTTGATGTAGCTAAACATTAGATTGATGGGAGAAAGGAGAAGTATGAGGATTGCTCACTTCCTGAAGTTTTTTTTTCTCTTTTTGTAACTTTTTACGGATTATACTTGAAAGAGTTAAGTATTTTCTATTAATGTATAAACACGTAATAAATATTAAAAGCTAGGAACACAAAGTCGTTCCTAGATTTTCCGCTAAAATACATTTTCTTATGATTTATTCAGAAGTCGGTGAATGATAAATGAAATCGCTCGTCCTGAAATCTTAGAAAATCACAGAAATCTGCTTTTAACTCTGTTGTGTTTGATGAAGAAATCTGGTGTATGGGAGCGAGGTTATGCAAGGTTAACAAATGGAAACCAATCAGCGGCACTATTAACTTCAATAAACCGTCGGAGCTATTTTAGTCGCCCTTGACTCGTATGACAGGTTTACACCAGCCAACCTCGGTTCCTTAAAACTCAAGTGTCTGGAAGTACAGGCTGTCACATTAAATCCATCAATAAACAGCTGTCACTGTACCTAATTGATGTCTGGGAAGCGAAACAATCAGATTCCTGATTTAGTAAGGTCATGGGTTTTTCAGGTTTTTTCTTTTTTTAATTAGTTGTATCCTAAGCAACAAAAGGACTAAAAAGTGCATGTGTTGTGTACAGGATGTGCGATATTTGATGCCAAGTCTTAAAGAGATTGGTCATAAGTTACAAGTCTGTAGTCACTCTATGTGACTGCAGACTTGTGAATCTTCACATTGTGCACAGTGTAAGGATTCTCTGAGGAGCAGGAGGTCATGTGACTGTAAGTATCTGCTTTGCATACTTCTGCTGCATTTAGACTAGACGTGTCTGGACTTGCTCAATACACTAGTATTGAGCGAGACCATGGCCATATAATCGGCACGTAACCACATGAATTCAAATCGCATAATTGCAGTCATGCTCCCGCCGCTCTTGGAGCTCGCACTGGAGAATCCTCACAGCGCACACTGCACAATGTGGGGATTCACAAGTCTGCAGTCACATAGAATGGATGGACTATGATGGTGCAGGTAGCTGCCTACGGTTCCAATAGGATAGCAAAAAAAAAAAAGAACAATGAGACACTGTGTCTAAAGTCGGTTGAATGTGCTGACATTTGAGGGAACGGCGCACCAGAAGATATTAGGGCTTCTTGTTTCTCTCCTAACGGATGATGTTACAGGAAAGAAGGATTGGACAGTTGAAATTTCAACGTTTTTAGGGGAGATAGATAATGCATTCCTAGCGGTATCTGGTTCCAGCTTTCTCCTCTCTCATGTAAAAATATATGAATGCTCAGTAGAGCGGAGCGTACATGTGTACAAGGGAGTCAACAGATATATAGGTCAGCCTAACAAATGTTTGGCCGAGAGGTATCTCGCGTTTATGGCCAGCTTAAGCCTCTTATACTCAAACTAGATGTTGGTCCGATTCAAACGCATCGGGTATTCTAGAATATGTATGTATGTATGTATGTATGTATGTATGTAGCGCTGTCAGTGGTGTTTAAATCCCGCACTAATATCGCTGATTGGCTGATATCCGAGACAGACAATTAGTCCCTTAGACAACACAATGGCGGCACTTGACAGCAGTGGAGGACAATGATGATTCCAGAATTCGCGTCAGACTATGCCCGTCGCTGATTGGCGGCCTCGACCAATCAGCGACGGGCACAGGCCAGCTGGCCTCGACCAATCATAGACTGTGCGCGTCGCTGATTGGCGGCCTCGACCAATCAGCGACGCGGGATTTCTAGGACAGACAGACAAACCCTTAGACAATTATATAGCAAATAGGACACAAAAGTATATATGTTGACAATACATGTACAGATACTGTATAACATCCATCTTCCGCAGAATGAAATCTGCAGCTTATTGGGTGATTAGGGGTTAACGGGGTAAATGACTGTCAAGCCCAAATGTAGGATATATATATATATATATATATATATATAGAGAGAGAAGAGTGAATCGATCCAAGGAGGACTAAGCTTGAATCAAATTTCTTGGAAGTCACATTTTTCACGCAAATTTGAACACTTTGAAATAAGATTCACAAAAAAATAAAACCTTGCCGGGCACCATTTCTCACACTGCTTAAAGGGAGAAAAAAAAACTGAAAAAAATGCTATTAGCCTGTAGATATGGGGTTAATCTGCAGATTAATAACCGGACGAGCGCTTGCACTTAGCCGAACGCTGTGGGGAGAAAATTAACTTTATTTGCGTCACTGAGGCAGACTTCCAGAGAGTGGAGCTGGTCAAGATTGGTCTCATCAGAGCATGGGCTTTGGAAATTAAATGTAAGAATCATGGTAAGGCCGGAGACCCATTAGCGTATCACCTCGCATGAGAGAGTATTGGATGCGATATGCTAATGACACTCGGTTCATGTTCTGTCGCGAGAGTGAACCGAGTGTCAGTGCTCTGTGCTCCTTTTCTCACGCATGAGAGGATCGGAACACAGCTGCGGAGGAAATGGAGAAATTAATTTTTCAGTTGCCGGAGTCCGTGGGAATCAGACTGCACTTGGGTGAGATCCGAGTGCAGTGCAATGTTTCACATGCACCCATAGACTTATATGGGTGCTTGCGATCCAATTACCGGATGCAATCGCAACATGCTGCTATTGTTTTTGCATATCAACTCGACATGAAAAAACTATCATAGATGTGAGATGTCCATCAGGTTAACGTTCAGCCAAGTGCAATCCAATTTTTTATCAGATTGCACTCGTCTGATTACATTGCAAGTGGGAGCGAGTCCTTAGGCTGCGGCAACAAACAGGTTTCTATTCATGGTGGCAAATCTCCGCAGCATCATAATGGAAGACTTATTGTTTGCTACTTGGATAACACTCAGTTATGTCTGACTACTTACAAATGTACAGTATAAATATACATACAGTACAGACCAAAAGTTTGGACACACCTTCTCATTTAAAGATTTTTCTGTATTTTCATGACTATGAAAATTGTACATTCACACTGAACGCATCAAAACTATGAATTAACACATGTGGAATTATATACTTAACAAAAAAGTGTGAAACAACTGAAAATATGTCTTATATTCTAGGTTCTTCAAAGTAGCCACCTCTTGCATTGATGACTGCTTTGCACACTCTTGGCATTCTCTTGATGAGCTTCAATAGGTAGTCACCGGAAATGGTCATCCAACAATCTTGAAGGAGTTCCCAGAGATACTTAGCACTTGTTGGCTCTTTTGCCTTCACCCTGAGGTCCAGCTCACCCCAAACCATCTTGATTGGGTTCAGGTCTGGTGACTGTGGAGGCCAGGTCATCTGGCGTAGCACCCCATCACTATCCTTCTTGGTCAAATTGCCCTTACACAGCCTGGAGGTATGTTTGGGGTCATTGTCCTGTTGAAAAATAAATGATGGTCCAACTAAACGCAAACCAGATGGAATAGCATGCCGCTGCAAGATGCTGTGGTAGCCATGCTGATTCAGTATGCCTTCAATTTTGAATAAATCCCCAACATGCTTCACGGTGGGAACCAGGCATGTAGAGTCCATCCGTTGACCTTTTCTGCGTCGCACGAAAACACGGTGGTTGGAACCAAAAATCTCAAATTTGGACTCATCAGACCAAAGCACAAATTTCCACTGGTCTAATGTCCATTCCTTGTGTTCTTAAGCCCAAACAAGTCTCTTCTGCTTGCTGCCTGTCCTTAGCAGTGGTTTCCTAGCAGCTATTTTACCATGAAGGCCTGCTGCACAAAGTCTCCTCTTAACAGTTGTTGTAGAGATGTGTCTGCTGCTAGAACTCTGTGTGGCATTGACCTGGTCTCTAATCTGAGCTGCTGTTAACCTGCGATTTCTGAGGCCGGTGATTCGGATAAACTTATCCTCAGAACCAGAGGTGACTCTTGGTCTTCCTTTCCTGGGGCGGTCCTCATGTGAGCCAGTTTCTTTAGCACTTGATGATTTTTGCCACTGCACTTGGGGACACTTTCAAAGTTTTCCCAATTTTTCGAACTAACTGACCTTCATTTCTTAAAGTAATGATGGCCACTCGTTTTTCTTTACTTAGCTGCTTTTTTCTTGCCATAATATAAATTCTAACAGTCTATTCAGTAGGACTGTCAGCTGTGTATCCACCAGACTTCTGAAGGTCCCAACCCCATTTATAAGGCAAGAAATCCCACCTATTAAACCTGACAGGGCACACCTGTGGAGTGAAAACCATTCCCGGTGAATACCTCTTGAAGCTCATCAAGAAAATGCCAAGAGTGTGCAAAGCAGTCAAAGCAAAAGGTGGCTACTTTGAAGAATGAAGAACCAAGAATATAAGACATATTTTCAGTTGTTTCACACTTTTTTGTTAAGTATATAAATTCACATGTATTAATTCATAGTTTTGATGCCTTCAGTGTGAATGTACAATTTTCATAGTCATGAAAATACAGAAAAATCTTTCAATGAGAAGGTGTGTCCAAACTTTTGGTCTGTACTATAATAGAATTATATATATATATATATATATATATATATATATTTTTTTTACAATTTTATAAACACCACGGGAAATGGATCATCTCATTCTTGCAGCCTTGTGCCTTGGATGGAAGGTCACTGGCTACAGAAAGAGCCTCTCCCCATTTATCTGCATTAGAAGATAAGGATTAGCATATCCTACCATTTAGTTAAATCTCTATTTGCAAGTGAAAAATGTAAGGGGTCCAAGTTGTCTACAGTCTTTCTACAAGACGGATTTAGGAAAAAGTAGAAAATATCGCACATGACTAAAGGTATGTTCACACAGATGTTTTGCTAGAGATATTTCTGCACCAAAAGCAAGAGCATTGGCAGGAAAAACAGTGTACAATATGTGTATTTTCATTGTGTTTTAGTTGCATTTTTTTCCCGTCCATTGGAATGGCTAAAAAACAATAAAAGAATGGACATGCTGTGAATTTAGGGGAAAAAAAAAACGAACAGAAGCTCAAAAAATGGTAAACAAAAAAACAGTGTGTAAAGTGGATTCTGGAAATCTCATTTACTTTGCTGACCGGTAATATGCAGCATATGCAAGTAAAAAGTGCAACAAATACATCTCATGTAGGGATGAGTGGAAGTTCGCGTTGTAGTACACGACCCAAACTTTATTTCAAAGTTCGATTTGGGTTCCAAAACTGTCCCCGGATATGAACCAAAACTCGAACCCCATTAAAACAATGTGGTGACCCAAACTTTTGGTCCAGAAAACACTCCTTCCCTCCCGCCCTCTCTCAGACTTCCACAAGAACTCCAAACATTGCAACAGACTTCCCGGAGAAGACAGTTTTCGATGTTTAGAACTGTCCGCTGCGAATCACCAAATTTTAAAATTTCAGGTTTGCTCCTCTCTAATCACATGTGAACAAACGCATATTTACTGTCAAAAACTCTTCAATTCTCTTTTAAATGTTACACACAACTATAGGATTTCAAGATGAAGAAAGGCATTGTGGCATATAAATGTGTCTTTCATTATTTTTACTCTTATTTGGATAAGGACTTCAACTTTTCATGAACATTTGAATAAGGTAAGACTAGAAGCAATTGGATGAAACTGAATGGGAGGAGACACAGATTAGATATTAGAAAAAAACTTTTTGACAGTGAGGGTGATCAGTGAGTGGAACAGGCTGCCACGAGAAGTGGTGAGTTCTCCTTCAATGGAAGTCTTCACACAGAGGCTGGACAGATGTCTGTCTGAGATGGTTTATTGAATTAAGCATTGAGCAGGGGGTTGGACCAGATGACCTTGGAGGTCCCTTCCAACACTACCATTCTATGATTCTAAATTCGATACATTATTGTAACGTGCAGGTAAAACCCATGATGGACCGTAACTCACCTCACAGCCACAGGTTGGCCACACATCTACTCATAGCATAGACATATCATGACAGAGTATCTCTGAATTACATATTTCTTATATGCCACACATCTCCGGTTGTGTCGAGGCAACATAGAAGGATTAGAAGGACACGTCTGTACATCCAATGGCTGTGAGGTGACAAGAGGATAGGTATAATACAAAATAATTAGCTCTTCCTTAAGAATCATTTATGTCACTTAGACTAGATAAAGTATCGCAATTGTTAATCAAGGTGTCGCACGCGTGTCAATGTGGATTTTTAGCCATATAAATTATTGTTCGGCCATGTTGATATGTAAGGTAAATCTCGCACTTATCAAACCAGGTTTAATTAGCTGGGCGTAATTAGATACAAAAACAATATAATTGGCTCCATGCACTTTAGCATATTCTAAGCAAATCCTATAGGGCTCAAACCTTGTGTTTCCTTGCCACTCAGAAAAATAAGACTTGTTAGTAAGCTTCATGTTTGTAGACAATAATGCGATAAAGCATACTTTAAAAATTTGGCCGGCGGCTTTTCCCAAACGGAAGCAGGTACTCTGCGTCTCCTCACCATTCCGCTCCCATAAGCTGACTGGTCTTTACCTATATATGCATATAGAGAAAAACCTATCAGTATAGGCGAGTGAGGCATGGAGATAATGCAATGCCAAGGACCTGCCTCAAATTGCGAGAAGCCGCCGAGGACCTGCGTTGGATTAGTCAGCCAAGACACATATCATCTATGGCCGTTTTTTCTAAAGTATGTTATCTCTGAAAAGTCACCGCTCCTGAACCCAAACCATGGGCAGCATGAATTTAATGACAAGTTCCCTATAAATTACATTATAGTCAATGTCATATTTGTACATATTCCTATTTGGATTGTGATCGTAAGTACAGGCCAACAATTTTGTGCACTTTACTACAATTTACAAAGCGAGGCTGCAATGCATTATGTCTAATAAAATCGCCTTCAGTAATGGAATAAACCTTTCTATGTATAATTTTATTGATGTCTGTTCCCATCTTCCCGAATAATCATTGCATACAGTTCATAACTCAATTGAAACAAATGAGTATACGGAGAGGGAATCTATTCTCATTCTCTATGGGCACTATGAATTCCAGCCTAAGAGGCGCAGGGAGAGGCCGAAGGCCATAAGTGCTTGTGACATTCTGAGTAATCTGTGAACCACAAAACTGGAGAGAGGTATCAGGCCATTACAGTACATGTTCAGGTAAAGGTGGAGAAACTCCGCAGGTTTCATTTTAAGAGTCTGCACGTGGCTTCTAATTGTAACATGATTCCTATTTTTTACCTTTCTGAATTCTCCATATAACTACTGCATATTCATCATGAGATGGAACATGACATCCAGACATAAGTTATTTACTCTTAACTAACCAATGATTTTGTAGACTCCAATAAAGAGGAGTAGAAATGAGTGGACCTTATGAGATTCAAATTTTCCGACTCCAAAGAATTTCCCCCAAAATTTGCATAAACCTCAATGTTAGAAAGCTTCTAATTGCTCATAAAATACACATGAGGGAGAGGAGAAAGAGGGTACCCCATTGTCCAAAAGAACTTACACTCTACAGAAGAGAGAGAAGACCCCCGCTGACCATAAGAGCTTACACTCTACAGGAGAGAGAGGACCCCGCTGAGCATAACAGCTTACACTCTACAGGAGAGAGAGGACCCCGCTGACCATAGGAACTTATACTCTACAGAAGAGAGTGAGGACTCCGCTGACTATAAGAGCTTACACTCTACAGGAGAGAGAGGACCCCACAGAGAGAGAGAGAGGACTTTGTTGACCATATGAGCTTACACTACACAGGAGAGAGAGAGGACCATGTTGACCATAAGAGCTTACACTCTACAGGAGAGAGAGGACCATGTTGACCATAATAGCTTACAATGTACTGGAGAGAGAGGACCCTGCTGACCATAAGAGCTTACACTCTATATTGAGAGAGAAAGGACCCTGCTGACCATAAGAGCTTACACTCTACAGGAGAGAGAGGACCCCACTGACCATAAGAGCTTACACTCTACAGGAGAGAGAGGACCCCACTGACCATAAGAGCTTACACTCTACAGGAGAGGACCCCACTGACCATAAGAGCTTACATTCTATGGGACAGAGAGAACCCCGCTGGTCATAAGAGCTTACACTCTACAGAAGAGTTAACCAATGACTTTGGAGTTTGCCGTACAAACTGTGCTTTACAGGAAACTGCTGATCTGTGATGGCCGAGGTACTGACCACCACTGCAGAAGGTATGATAATCCGCTAGATTTCATAGACATTATGGGGAGGCCCATGCGGTAACATAGGAGGATATTATTCAGCTCTCTGATGCTTCAGTGCGAGAAACGGCTCCAGGCAAACATTTTTTTGAAAACTGAATCGAATCTCAATATGTTCAAATTCACCAATTTTAGGAAACTCGACTGAGACTAAACTCAATCCGCTCATTTCTAGAGATAAGAGGATGGATTCTAAACAAATAGGATTGGATGTAATTTGCTACAATCCAAATTTTGGGCAATTCAATTTGCCGAACAAAAAGAGCACAATGGCATCTCATTGGCCATAATTTTTCTGTATTTTGAAGGCAAAAAAGAAGTAATAAAAAACAAACTCTTCAATCCACCCCTCCTTGGTACTTCTCATACCCACTCCAGATATTTTATAGTTGGTGCCGCCACTGACTAGGGCCCACAAGATCACATCAGCTGTGACTTGCGTCAGTAACATGCATTGCATCTCATTGACTGTGTGGAAAGTGGCGAATATAGTAAAGGCCAATGATATTTATTGTGTCCCATATTACCGCTTGTTGCCTAGCTAGTGATAGCGCCAGTTGTAAGACCTAGAGGGAGAAGTTGATGGGAGAAAATGGCAGGGAATAGGCAAGGAAAGAAAATTTAAGGGGAGGACTGAGGATAAATGAATATCAGAGTTAAATTTTTTTTCACTTCCTTCCCCGCAGATTGGATTTGCACCGAATGTATGGAAAGGAATAATGGAACAACTACTTTCCCACATTAGAACCTGACTTGCTGTTAGAGCAAAAATAGATTTAATAGTGGGTGAGAAAAGGCAGATGGGTTTATTACATTGCCGGCCATTACTTTAATTGTCCTGTAGAGGCGACTGGAGGGAAAAATGCGTGAACTTCCGTGGTTCCTCCCGTGAAATTAGCCATTTGCTGGAAGTTTCTGAAGATTAAGCTGCACCAATTGAGTAATTGTCAGGCTGGCCTACTTTCGTATGAGGCAGCTCTCAGTTCCAGAGGTTCGCACAGTGTCAGATTTTGTTTCAAAATTTGATGCACTTGTCTCTTAGCTTGGTGCATATGAAACCTTTCTTTTGAGTCTTGTCTCCTCCTCCAAACACTTTTTCAAAACCATCCACTGAGGAGCAAAAAGTGTTTAAAATACATAAGAAATCTAATGAAAGGCAAACAAATCATTTTCCTCGAGTAAATTGTATCAGGATTAGGACACATTTTCAGTAACCCAATGTGTTTCCTAATTTTATACAAACATATTCTACAAATGAGCATCTAAAATAAAAATTATTCAATGTATAAAATCTTACGATAATAAATCAAAACATAAATTTATTAAAAAAAAAAGCTAAAAAAGTGGTTTTCAGTTCAAGACAGATTATGACCACTGTAAACCCTCTTAAGATCTGGAGATAAACGTATAGAAACTAAACAAGCTTGGAAAAAGTTGGTCAATACTAGTGTAGTACACACAAAAAAAAAATGTTTTCACTCTGGTCTTCGTTATTACCGCCTGCAGCTGCTCTTAGCAGACTTATTGCAATAGGGCGTAAATTAGAAAAAATTAGCACGAGACACAGTTGAAGTGTACCTACGATAAATATTATTGCAAAATCGTCAGTGTATCAAATACTTTTTTTTACCCATTCTGTATATATTGCATGTTCTCCATCCCTGTTCTAACATGTCCAGCTGATTAACAATCTAATACATAGTTAGAGCTTACAGATCTTAATTTTTCAGATATTTATATTTGTTAAATTCTCTATATTGACATGGAATTAAAAAGAACCCGTCACGTCCCTCAAAAAGTGAATCTGTCAGCTCATCATCTTTCACAGCTTGCAATCTTCTGATTCCAGCTTATTCTCTGATTCTCTAACCTTTCCTAGCCCTTACAATTTACCAGAAATCAGAGCAGTTACTTTTAGCCTTTTATATACCAATCAGGGTTGGCATTAGGTTTATACGGGCCCTTGGAGTCCCAGGGCACTCTCTTCGTTCTTGATTTTTCCAATTTTACTTCCAAGAGTTATATCTTTTTAGAATATAAATTTTGTAAACTTATAACTTTTTCAATGTCGTCATAGCTGCATAAAAGTTGCATGGGAAAATAAAATTCCAAAATTTTGTTTTTGGCTGATTTTTTTTTTTTCTTTATGGTAAAAATGAAAAGTTAACATTGCTTTTGTGGTCGCTACATGTCTGGTAACAACATTTTTGAAATGAATTGGTTTGTTTGGTTTGGTTGATGTTTTTAACAACTAATCCAATCCATATAGGCAAATAAATCAAACCATAGATGTCCATAAATTAAATTATGTGTTAAAATAAGA
The DNA here is from genome assembly GCF_032444005.1 of Ranitomeya imitator. Taxonomy (NCBI): domain Eukaryota; kingdom Metazoa; phylum Chordata; class Amphibia; order Anura; family Dendrobatidae; genus Ranitomeya; species Ranitomeya imitator. The sequence continues at coordinate 38,877,451 of NC_091288.1, read as the reverse complement.
AATGACACAGGAAAAAAAGTATTGAATATATATAAAAAAAAAAGTGTAAAAGCCATGGAAAATCATGATACCAGCAGAAATCTATCAGTAATTAGAAAGCAATCCTGCCACGTAGTGAAAAATAACATCAGCGGGTTCAACTGAAGTAGCAATCCTAACCAATAGGTGGCGCCACAGTTCTAGTCCTCTTCTTCTCTGAAGAGACAATTTGCATATTTCCCAGAGGAGCATTGCAGCTTTAAATCTCCTCATCTCGACATGCTTAGCATGTCACTCTCCGCAAGGAGAAACGATACTTCTTGAATCTCATTACCAAGGTGGCACCCCAGAAACATCTGAGATAAGCTTATAATCTTATAAATGTGCCCCTGTTGTGTACTGTGTAATGGCTGTGTCTGACCGTGCAGGAGCATGGTCTGATCATACCACAAGAACCTGGGCAGGGGGAAGCAAATGATAATATACAGATAGGACAATAAGAGATCACAAATGATTTTTTTTGTGGGACAAAAAATTTCGCTGACTGTTTTTATGCAATGTTTTACCTAAAAATAAGAGTACATTTGTGTTCCTATGCTGTAATGTCTGTATGCTCTTTTTTATTTCCTCCCCTGCCCAGGAGCTATGGCATGATCAGATGATGTTCCTGCACGGTCAGACACAGCCATTACACAGCACACAGCAGGGGCACATTTATAAGATTATCTCAGCACAGGAACATCTACTAAATAATTGTCTAAGGGTCACTTCCATCTTTCTGTCCTTCTGTCTGTCTGTCTTTCTGTCATGGATATTCATTGGTCGCAGCCTCTGTCTGTCATGGAAATACAAGTCGCTGATTGGTCGTGGCAAAACAGCCACGACCGATCAGGGACGGGCACAGTCCGGTGGAAAAATGGCCACTCCTTCCTCCCTTCAGTCAGTGCCCGCTCCATACTCCCCTCCAGTCAGCGCTCACACAGGGTTAATGGCAGCGTTGACCACGGTGTAACGCTCTAAGTTAACGCTGCTATTAACCCTGTGTTACCAACTTTTTACTATTCATGCTGGCTATGCCGCATCAATATTAAAAAGATCTAATGTTAATAAAAAAAATAAAAAATAGTTATATACTCACCGTCCGTCGGATCAGGAACAGGCCTTTCCCGCTCCTCGTGACGCTCTGGTGACTGCTCCATGCATTGTGGTCTCGCGAGATGATGACGTGCGGTCTCGCGAGACCGCTACGTCATCATCTCACGAGACCGCAATGCACTCTTCAAACCGGAGTGCGCGAGGAGCGTTGGTAACCGCTTCGATCCGGCAATGTAATGTGTGGGCTGTGCAACGTACTGCGCGGGCTGTGCAATGTACTGCGCGGGCTGTGCAATGTACTGCGTGGGCTGTGCAATGTACTGCGTGGGCTGTGCAATGTACTGCGTGGGCTGTGCAATGTACTGCGCGGGCTGTGCAATGTACTGCGCGGGCTGTGCAATGTACTGCGCGGGCTGTGCAATGTACTGCGCGGACTGTGCAATGTACTGCGTGGACTGTGCAATGTACTGCGTGGACTGTGCAATGTACTGCGTGGACTATGCAATATAGTATGCGGGCTGTGCAATGTACTTTGCGGGCTGTGCAATGTACTGCGTGGGCTGTGCTATACATTATGTGGCCTGTGTTATATACTGCGTGCGTGGTACTGCGCGGGCTGTCCAATATACTACGCGGGCTGTGCAATATACTACGTGGCTGGGCAATATACTACATGTCTGGGCAGCATACTACGTGTCTGTGCTGTATACTACGTGGCTGGGCAATATACTACGTGACTGGGCAATATACTACGTGACTGGGCAATATACTACGTGGCTGGGCAATATACTAAGTGGCTGGGCAATATACTACGTGGCTGGGCAATATACTATGTGGCTGGGCAATATACTACGTGACTGGGCAATATACTACGTGGCTGGGCAATATACTACGTGGCTGGGCAATATATTAAGTGGCTGGGCAATATACTACGAGGCTGGGCAATATACTACGTGGCTGGGCAATATACTACGTGGCTGGGCAATATACTATGTGGCTGGGCATAAATCCAACCCAAAGGGAACAATTTTGATATTGACTCCATGTCTACGGCAATCTCTTTCAAGAGGACACTCCTGAATATGATAACAATCAAGAGAGAACAAGGAGTATTCAGTCCACAAAAATTCGTAAAAGATATGTATAAATTTATTAAGTTAATCAATCAATCGCATATAAATCAATATGACAACAAATACAAAAGGAGGGATCAGGTCAGCCACAGGTATATGTCAGCCAAGTACCATTGATAATATAAAGTGCCTAGTGTGTTGTGAATTCAGCTTTTGGGCTCCCTCCGGTGGTTGTAGAGGGTAATGCAGTTGTGCCTGGACTGCAGGAGTGGACATGTGTATCTACTAATTGCAAAACTGACTGGGGTATATAGCCTTGCTGGACTCTTTAGTCAGTGCCAGTTGCTCATTGTTTTTGCAGGATTCACTTCCCTGCTGGTCTCTCCAGTTTGCTGTGCTTTTCTACAAAGATAAGTCCTGGCTTTGTTTTTGCTGTCCACCTGCTGTGGACCTTATAGTTCTGTGCATATTCATGTTTTTGTCTTGTCCAGTTTTGTCTGTGAAGGATTTTTGCAGCCTAGCTATTTCTCTGGAGATGCAGATATACCCCCCATGTCTTTAGTCAGATGTGGTGATTCGTATCTTCTGTGGTGGATATTTTCTAGTGTTTTTATACTGACCGCATTAGTGCTCTGTTCTGTTCTTTTTTAGCTAGTATGGCCTCCTATGCTAAAATCTGATTTCTTATCTGCGTATGTTATTTCCCTCTCCTCTCACAGTCAATATTTGTGGGGGGCTATCTATCCTTTGGGGATTTTCTCTGAGGCAAGATAGGTTTCCTGTTTCTGTCTTTAGGGGTAGTTAGATCTTAGGCTGTGCCGAGGGGTCTAGGGAGTGTTAGGTACCCCCCACGGCTACTTCTAGTTGCGCTGCTAGGTTCAGGGTCTGCGGTCAGTACAGGGACCACCTTCTCCAGAGTCCGTCTCATGCTGCTCCTAGGCCACCAGATCATAACACTAGTGCTCTAAAATTACAGTGGGAAGCATCCACACTGTGCCCCTGTTATAAAGACAGAGTACCAGCTTAAGTGCTCATTGTTCAGTGGCAGCATAATAGCGTATGACAATATTTATTCGGAGTGCTTACCTATCATGAAGTGTAATGCCGAACCTGTGTCTCGCCACTACCGACGCGCATTTTGCTGGTCTTTTTCAAGGTGTGGTCAATATACTACGTGGCTGGGCAATATACTATGTGGTTGGGCAATATACTAAGTGGCTGGGCAATATACTACGTGGCTGGGCAATATACTACGTGGCTGGGCAATATACTACGTGGCTGGGCAATATACTACGTGGCTGGGCAATATACTACGTGGCTGGGCAATATACTACGTGGCTGGGCAATATACTATGTGGTTGGGCAATATACTACGTGGTTGGGCAATATACTACGTGGCTGGGCAATATACTACGTGGCTGGGCAATGTACTACGTGGACATGCATATTCTAGAATACCCAATGCGTTAGAATCGGGCCACCATCTAGTTTTTTATAAACACATCCAATTGTGGAAATTATTATTATTCCAAGATCTATTGAATAAAATGTTGTTTAAAATTAACTTTGTTTGTGGGAAAACCTCTTTAAGTAAATCAGTTTGTAGTGTTTTGATGCTAATTAGTGATGAGTGAATATACTTGTTGCCTGGGTTTTCCCGAGCACGCTTGGGTGACCTCTGAATATTTGTTAGTGTTCGGAGATTAAGTTTTCATCACCTCAGCTGAATGATTTACAGCTGCTAGCCAGCCTGAGTACATGTGGGGGTTGTCTGGTTGCTAGGGAATCCCCACATGTCCTCAGGCTGGCTATTAGTTGTAAATCAGTCAGCTGTGGTGCTGAAAACAAAATCTCTGAACACTAACAAATACCCGGAGGTCACCCGAGCAACGAGTATACTCGCTCATCACTAATGCTAATGTTAAAATTTTCTCTATCTATCTATCTATCTATGAATCTATCTATGAATCTATCCCTTATATTAACAGACAACACTGACTGAACAAAAGCAATACCTGTCGAGTTTTCATAACAAAGAGTAAGCGATTTCCATCTTAACCTGATACAATATGGAGAGCAGCGGCTCAGCTTTGTCATATATAATGTCTTTTCCAGACACTTCATGCGGCCGCACATTCTAAGCAGAAACAATATTTCAAACTTCAAGTTGCATCTCGATTGATAATCCTCACAGAACGGCCATTACACTAAATAGTTCATAGACTTTTCCCGGCTGCTTGCTTTATAATAACGACCAGTACTCAGCAGTCCTGTAAATTGTCACGGAGATGACTACGAGATCGAAATCATTATCAGGGTAAATTATGCATACATCGTCAGTAGAGATGAGCGAATCTGCTGAGATTCAAGTTCGGCAGATTGCCGGAATTTGGCAAGGAAACTTGATTCGCATCTAAGTGATTTCCTACAAACTGAATTGTTCTTATTATCTCTAGGTCTCTACAGACTCCACAATATAATATGTGTTGCAGATACTCACCTTACTGCTCATCTATTATGTTGTCCCCATCTGCACTCAGCCATCCGGACTCTTCATTCCATCTTCCTCTTCAGCCATCTTCGCTCTGTGCCGGCGCTTTTGGTGCTGATTAGGTCTCTGCCATCAAGGTGCACGCCATGATGTAATGCAATGCACCAAGATGTCACAACGTACTCCGTGACTTCAGAGTCCTACTTGGCACACAGCCCAGAGCAGAGTGAAATCAGACTGAAGTGGATGTCGCCTTATGGGAGAAAGAGGAAAGAAGACAACAAGCAGCACATAGGACCAGATGGCTGGTTTTGGCAGTGAAACAAGTAAGCGGAAAGGTATTAATTTTTTTTTTATGATTTTCCTGGCGACTGGCTGGCCAACATTTTGATGGATTTGTATGAAGTTAAAGTAGCACTTCTCCTCCCATCAAACTTTTTATCCACTTGATATATTGCAGTCATCATACTATATAGCATTGTGAACTTACAATTGCTCATTTTGCCTTTCTACCCAGATAATTATTCTCTTTTCTATCCTTTATGTAGAAACAGGAAGTCTCTTTTCCTTGTATTTATCATTCCCCTCTTTATCTCCTGACCCAGCAGCTCTCTTCTTTCCCTGCCAGGGACTTTTGCAGTGACTCATGACTTGTGCAGAGAAAATTGACCTCCTGTTTCTACACAGAGCTTAGAAGGAATCAGCTAGTCAGTTTTTAATCATATGATGTCATAGACCTAATGGAAAAGAGAAGTAAATGGGTAGAAAGACAAAATGAGCAATTGTAAGTACATAGTGCTATATAATGTGATGACTGCAATATATTAAGAGGATAAAAACTTTGATGGGAGGAGGAGGGTTTCTATAATAGAAAAAAATGTAAATCAATATATATGGTGCTGCACAGGTTCAGATTGATGCATACATGAAGGAGAAAGTGGTGTCCATAGTAGCCATCAGTGATAGAGACGAGGCATAAGGAAAAGATCCCTTTCGGTGGCTTTCCCCTAAAAATATTGCATACAAATGCCCAAAATATGCTGTATATACATGAATTCATGCATTAGTGGTCTCGGCACTACTGTTGCTGCATGTTGTTCTCCTTCACTGTTCAAAATTAATTCTCCGACAACCCACAGCCACTATGGCGCTGCACTATCTTTCTACTGGCATCCAGTGGATCCGCACAGTCTTCCCACTTGATACTGTTGTTGTAAGGGAAAACAACCAGCTGTAATATGTGAGAAAACCCTTCGGGTCTGTGCACACATTGCACCAGTCCTCAATGCTCAGCACTGTGCCCTACCGATCTGCTGCGATTAACACCAGGTAGGGACGTCATGCTGCAACCAATGTCAATTGACGTCAATGTCATTTACCCGCCTCAGAGCCAGAAATACCATCGCTCAACTTATGTGCAGACAAATAAATTCTGTAGTGTGGATGATATGTGAAAAAAACTCAACCACATGACTGATAATTGCAATTACTCCATGCACAAATTATCATGCAAAGTCCACATATTTCTGCTACGTGTGCATTCAGATGGGAAAGTTTAGAAACAAGTTCCTACCATAAAGTGACACCAAAGTATTTTACATTTACTATTTTATATATAACAGTCTGTTTAAAAAGAAATCAAAATTTTACAGTGTTTACACTGGTCACTAGGGTCCTTTTAGATTCATATTTCCTGCACTTTTCAGATGTCTCACTATCATCACAGACATGATTACGATGACAGGCAATACCTCTATGCACAGCTGATAACACACCATTCACAATAGCTGATGTCACAGATGACCACACTTTTCCTATTTTCACAGTGATCTTTTCACATGCTCATTAGATGCTTAAATAAAATATATAGGGTCTAAGAATGTCTATTGCTGCTAAAGTACATGGGGATTTCCTAAAAAAGTATGAGTCTAAAATAGCCCCAGTCGACTATAGACGCCTCTCCATTACTAACCTCTAGTGATGAGCGAATATACTCGTTGCTCGGGTGATCTCCGAGTATTTGTTAGTGTTCGGAGATTTAGTTTTCATCCCGACAGCTGAATGATTTACAGCTACTAGCCAGCTTGATTACATGTGGGGATTCCCTAGCAACCAGGCAACCCCCACATGTACTCAGCCTGGCTAGTAGCTGTAAATCATTCAGCTGAGGTGATAAAAACTACTGTAAATCTCTAAACACTAACATATACTCGGAGACCACCCGAGCATGCTCGGGAAAACCCGAGCAACGAGTATATTCGCTCATCACTACTAACCTCTGGACTTGATGTCAGCAGCCATAAAACCGCTGACATCAAACCCCAAACCCATTCCTGTCCACCAGGACAAGTGGGGAGAGCCAGGAAAAGCACCAGAATTGGATCATGTAATAGATGCGCCTGTTCTGGGGTGGCTGCGTGCTGTTATTTTAGGCTGGGGGGGCAAAATCAATGGCCCCTTACCAGATTGAGTTTGAGAATATCAGCCCCCAGCTGTTTGCTTTAGCTTGGCTGGTTATCAACAATGGGGGGACCCCATTGCATTTTTTTCATTATTTCTTTAAAATAATTAAAATAAAACTATTCCTTTTAACCAGCCATGATAAAGCTGGCAGCTGAGGGTTGCAGCCTGCAGCTGTTGGTTTTGCCTAGACTAGTTATCAAAAATAGAAAAGACCCCCCCAGTCATTTTTTTAAATTTATTCATAGCACAGGTGCCAGCTGATGAATAATCCCATCAGCGGTGCCTGCTCTCGCAGTTATCAGCGACAATAGGCGTACCCTGATGGGAGTAGTACTCTCTCATCAGTCAATGCCTGTGACCAGCGGTAATCTTTTTTAACACCAGTCACAGCTGCTGGCTCACGCTGTCATATGACAGGGTGGGAGCCGCAGCTCTCTGACTACCGGTAACTAACATCCGTGCACGTCTGTCCGGTTTGGATTCGCCCATCTCTCATCAGACTAGAAAAATGAACATTTAAACATAATAAATTTAATATAAAAAATTTTTTTTAACCCCTTCCCGACCTTTGACGCATACGCTGCGTCATGAAAGTCGGTGCCATTCCGACCCATGACGCAGCATATGCGTCATGGAAAGATCGCGTCCCTGCAGGCCGGGTGAAAGGGTTAACTCCCATTTCACCCGATCTGCAGGGACAGGGGGAGTGGTAGTTTAGCCCAGGGGGGGTGGCTTCACCCCCTCGTGGCTACGATCGCTTTGATTGGCTGTTGAAAGTGAAACTGCCAATCAGAGCGATTTGTAATATTTCACCTAAAAAACTGGTGAAATATTACAATCCAGCCATGGCCGATGCTGCAATATCATCGGCCATGGCTGGAAACACTTATGTGCACCCACCCCACCCCACCGATCGCCCCCCCAGCCCCCCGATCTGTGGTCCGCTCCCCTCCGTCCTGTGCTCCGCTCCCCCGTCCTCCTGTCCGCTTCCCCCGTGCACCAATCACACCCCCCGCGCTCCAATCAAACCCCCCCGCACTCCGATCCCCCCCCGCACACAGCGACCCCCCCCGCACACAGCGACCCCACCCCGTGCTCCGATCCACCCCCCCCGCACAGCGATCCCTCACCCCGTGCTCCAATCCTCCCCCGTGCTCCAATCCTCCCTCCCGTGTTCCGATCCACCCCCCCATGCTCCGATCCACCCCCCGTGCTCCGACGCCCCCCCCGTGCCCTGATCTCCCCCCCCCTTATACTTACCTGGCCGCCCGAGGTCCGTCCGTCTTCTTTCCTGGGCGCCGCCATCTTCCAAAATGGCGGGCGCATGTGCAGTGCGCCCGCCGAATCTGCCGGCCGGCAGATTCGTTCCAGAGTGAATTTTGATCACTGAGATAGATTATATCTCAGTGATCAAAATAAAAAAAATAGTAAATGACCCCCCCCTTTGTCACCCCCATAGATAGGGACAATAAAAAAATAAAGAATTTTTTTTTTTTTCACTAAGGTTGGGGTAAGAGCTAGGGTTAGGGTTAGGGGTAGGGTTAGGGGTAGGGTTAGGGTTAGGGGTAGGGTTAGGGGTAGGGTTAGGGGTAGGGGTAGGGTTAGGGGTAGGGTTAGGGGTAGGGTTAGGGGTAGGATTAGGGTTAGGGGTAGGGTTAGGGTTTCGGTATGTGCACACATATTCTGGTCCTATGCGGATTTTTCCGCAGCGGATTTGAAAAATCCACAGTGCTAAACCGCTGCCGATTTATCGTGGATTTACCGCGGTTTTTCTGCGCATTTCACTGCGGTTTTACAACTGCGATTTTCTATTGGAGCAGTTGTAAAACCGCTGCGGAATCCGCAGAAAGAAGTGACATGCTGCGGAATGTAAACCGCTGCGTTTCCGTGCAGTTTTTCCGCAGCATGTGTACAGCGATTTTTGGTTCCCATAGGTTCACATTGAACTGTAAACTCATGGGAAACTGCTGCGGATCCGCAGCATTTTCTGCAGCGTGTGCACATACCTTTAGAATTAGGCTATGTGCACACGGTGCGGATTTGGCTGAGGATCCGCAGCAGTGTTCCATCAGGTTTACAGTACCATGTAAACATATGGAAAACCAAATCCGCTGTGCCCATGGTGCGGAAAATACCGCGCGGGAACGCTGCGTTGTATTTTCCGCAGCATGCCAATTCTTTGTGCGGATTCCGCGGCGTTTTACACCTGTTCCTCAATAGGAATCCGCAGGTGAAATCCGCACAAAAAACACTGGAAATCCGCGGAAAATCCGCAGGTAAAACGTAGTGCCTTTTACCCGCGGATTTTTAAAAAATGGTGCTGAAAAATCTCATACGAATCCGCAACGTTGGCACATAGCCTTAGGGTTGGGTTGGAATTAGGGTTGTGGTTAGGGTTAGGGGTGTGTTGGGGTTAGGGTTGTGGTTAGGGGTGTGTTGGGGTTAGGGTTGTGATTAGGGTTATGGCTACAGTTGGGATTAGGGTTAGGGGTGTGTTGGGGTTAGTGTTGGAGGTAGAATTGAGGGGTTTCCACTGTTTAGGCACTTCAGGGGGTCTCCAAACGCAACATGGCGCCACCATTGATTCCAGCCAATCTTGTATTCAAAAATTCAAATGGTGCTCCCTCACTTCCGAACCCCGACGTGTGCCCAAACAGTGGTTTACCCCCACATATGGGGTACCAGCATACTCAGGACAAACTGCGCAACAATTACTGGGGTCCAATTTCTCCTGTTACCCTTGAGAAAATAAAAAATTGCTTGCTAAAACATCATTTTTGAGGAAAGAAAAATGATTTTTTATTTTCACGGCTCTGCGTTGTAAACGTCTGTGAAGCACTTGGGGGTTCAAAGTGCTCACCACATATCTAGATAAGTTCCTTGGGGGGTCTAGTTTCCAAAATGGGGTCACTTGTGGGGGGTTTCTACTGTTTAGGCACACCAGGGGCTCTGCAAACGCAACGTGACGCCCGCAGACCATTCCATCAAAGTCTGCATTTCAAAAGTCACTACTTCCCTTCTGAGCCCCCACGTGTGCCCAAACAGTGGTTTACCCCCACACATGGGGTATCAGCGTACTCAGGAGAAACTGGACAACAACTTTTGTGGTCCAATTTCTCCTGTAACCCTTGGGAAAATAAAAAATTCTGGGCTAAAAAATTATTTTTGAGGAAAGAAAACGTATTTATTATTTTCACGGCTCTGCGTTATAAACTTCTGTAAAGCACTTGGGGGTTGAAAGTGCTCACCACACATCTAGATAAGTTCCTTTGGGGGTCTAGTTTCCAAAATGGGGTCACTTGTGGGGGGTTTCTACTGTTTAGGCACACCAGGGGCTCTGCAAACGCAACGTGACGCCCGCAGACCATTCCATCAAAGTCTGCATTTCAAAAGTCACTACTTCCCTTCTGAGCCCCCACGTGTGCCCAAACAGTGGTTTACCCCCACACATGGGGTATCAGCATACTCAGGAGAAACTGGACAACAACTTTTGGGGTCAAATTTCTCCTGTTACCCTTGGGAAAATAAAAAATTGCGGGCTAAAATTCATTTTTGAGAAAATAATTTTTTTATTTTATTTTCATGGCTCTGCGTTATAAACTTCTGTGAAGCACTTGAGGGTTCAAAGTGCTCACTACACATCTAGATTAGTTCCTTTGGGGGTCTAGTTTCCAAAATGGGGTAATTTGTGGGGGATCTCCAATGTTTAGGCACACAGGGGCTCTCCAAACGCGACATGGTGTCCGCTAATGATTGGAGATAATTTTCCATTTAAAAAGCCAAATGGCGTGCCTTCCCTTCTGAGCCCTGCCGTGCGCTCAAACAGTGGTTTACCCCCACATATGGGGTATCTGCATACTCAGGACAAACTGGACAACAACATTTGTGGTCCAATTTCTCCTATTACCATTGGCAAAATAGGAAATTCCAGGCTAAAAAATCATTTTTGAGAAAAGAAAAATTATTTTTTATTTTCATGGCTCTGCATTATAAACTTCTGTGAAGCACCTGGGGGTTTAAAGTGCTCAGTATGCATCTAGGTAAGTTCCTTGGGGGGTCTAGTTTCCAAAATGGGGTCACTTGTGGGGGAGCTCCATTGCATAGGCACACAGGGGCTCTCCAAATGCGACATGGTGTCCGCTAACAATTGGAGCTAATTTTCCATTCAAAAAGTCAAATGGCGCGCCTTCCCTTCCGAGCCCTGCCGTGTGCCCAAACAGTAGTTTACCCCCACATATGAGGTATCGGCGTACTCGGGAGAAATTGCTCAACAAATTTTAGGATCCATTTTATCCTGTTGCCCATGTGAAAATGAAAAAATTGAGGCGAAAATAAATTTTTTGTGAAAAAAAAGTACTTTTTCATTTTTACGGATCAATTTGTGAAGCACCTGAGGGTTTAAAGTGCTCACTAGGCATCTAGATAAGTTCCTTGGGGGGTCCAGTTTCCAAAATGGGGTCACTTGTGGGGGAGCTCCAATGTTTAAGCACACAGGGTCTCTTCAAACGCGACATGGTGTCCGCTAACGATGGAGATAATTTTTCATTCAAAAAGTCAAATGGCGCTCCTTCCCTTCCGAGCCTTACCATGTGCCCAAACAGTGGTTTACCCCCACATGTGAAGTATCGGTGTACTCAGGAGAAATTGCCAAACAAATTTTAGGATCCATTTTATCCTGTTGTCCATGTGAAAATGAAAAAATTGAGGCTAAAAAACTTTTTTTGTGAAAAAAAAGTACTTTTTCATTTTTACGGATCAATTTGTGAAGAATCTGGGGGTTTAAAGGGCTCACTATGCATCTAGATAAGTTCCTTGGGGCGTCTAGTTTCCAAAATGGGGTCACTTGTGGGGGAGCTCCAATTTTTAGGCACACGGGGGCTCTCCAAATGTGACATGGTGTCCGCTAAAGAGTGCAGCCAATTTTTCATTCAAAAAGTCAAATGGCGCTCCTTCCCTTCCAAGCCCTGCCGTGCGCCCAAACAGTGGTTTACCCCCACATATGAGGTATCAGCGTACTCAGGACAAATTGGACAACAACTTATGTGGTTCAGTTTCTCCTTTTACCATTGGGAAAATAAAAAAATTGTTGCTGAAAAATCATTTTTGTGACTAAAAAGTTAAATGTTCATTTTTTCCTTCCATGTTGCTTCTGCTGCTGTGAAGCACCTGAAGGGTTAATAAACTTCTTGAATGTGGTTTTGTGCACCTTGAGGGGTGCAGTTTTTAGAATGGTGTCACTTTTGGGTATTTTCAGCCATATAGACCCCTCAAACTGACTGCAAATGTGAGGTGGTCCCTAAAAAAAATGGTTTTGTAAATTTCGTTGTAAAAATGAGAAATCGCTGGTCAAATTTTAACCCTTATAACTTCCTAGCAAAAAAAAATTTTGTTTCCAAAATTGTGCTGATGTAAAGTAGACGTGTGGGAAATGTTATTTATTAACTATTTTGTGTCACATAACTCTCTGGTTTAACAGAATAAAAATTCAAAATGTGAAAATTGCGAAATTTTCAAAATTTTCGCCAAATTTCCGTTTTTATCACAAATAAACACAGAATTTATTGACCTAAATTTACCACTAACATTAAGCCCAATATGTCACGAAAAAACAATCTCAGAACCGCTAGGATCCATTGAAGCGTTCCTGAGTTATTACCTCATGAAGGGACACTGGTCAGAATTGCAAAAAACGGCAAGGTCTTTAAGGTCAAAATAGGCTGGGTCATGAAGGGGTTAAATCATTTTCTGATAACATATTCCTTAAAGAGGTCAACACTTAGAGTTATCAGAGGTGCCATTTATGTAAATAATTGTGATGGAGAGATCAGGTGAAGGGCGCTTCCATGTTAATCAAAAGGAAAAATTACCCCAAATTCTACAAAAAAATCCTAAAATAAAATAAAAGAAAATTTGTTTAAAAAACACAACACATTTCAACTGTTTCCAGCCTTCTTCAGGTGTATCAGCATACCAGGTGGACTGCACCTATTGGATTAATTTCATACATTTTAAGAAGTTGTGCCCAAATATGTACAACTCCATCAGGCGAGAAAATTCCCTGTTTTAATTTACCGTAATCTCTTTTATAAATGGACTACTCTTAGAAAACGCTTAGAAAATCTTCTCTCGTTTTTCCCTCATGGGAATTCCACTATTGGTATGTAAATAATTTGGCTATTTATTGATAGTTATGATGCCTCTAATTGTCCAGTTAACAACATCCGCTGCTCCATACACATTATTTTCTAATAAACTCCATCTTGGTCAGCTCCAGCACAGTAAAGCAAACAGTAATACATTACCATACATTAGGGTCTGCAGACCCATCAATTCATTTCGAGAACTAAGCAGCGGCGTGCCGTATTTGCATACTACGTGACCAGTGGTGAAAGCGATGCATTAATAAAAAATTAATTATGAAGGACCTAAGAAGGTTTGTGAATTTGTTTAATTGATCGGAAGATTCACTTTAGGGTTTCAGACTGAGCAGATGAAGCAATTACCAGCTCAATAAATTGAACACATTTCCTTTTAAGATTTATTTTCAGCTTTGCCAAATTTTGTGAGAAAAATAGATCATCATTAATTACATTTAACAATTAGAAACATGAATAATATCACGTTATTAGTTTTTGTGAATAAAGTTCATCATGTAACAGATATGACATGCCAGGTAGCATAGGTGAAGTCATTTTCTAAAAAGATGCGCCCATGTGCTACAGTTGGTGTTTTCCTATCTACATTTTTCCTGTCTCACTGACCAAAGAGCCTTATCTTTTAACAATTTGAGCTGTTATGGTGATATAAAATAAAATCAATCATTAAAATCATATGGGTATATGGGAAGAAAAAGAATGGAGGCTCCTCCCAAGAACAGACCGGGGTAAGTAGACCTTACTCATGAAGAGATCTGGACAAGGAGGTTCCATACTTGAAGGGAATTGAGCAGATAGGCTCCACATATGAATGGAACGCAGCAAAGAGGCTCCACCCACAAAGGAAACCATTTATAAAGTCTCCACCTATGAGAAGAACTGGACAAAAAAGGTCCACCCATGAGGGGAACTCAATGTTGGAAGATTCCACCCATGAAGAGAACTGAGCAAAAATGCTCCTCTCATAAGGGGAATTAAGCATGAAGGCTACACCAATACAGTTGGTTCCACCCATGAAAGGAACTTTGTAGGGATACTCTACCTACGAAGAGAATTGGGAATATTGGTATAAGTTGGGAGGTCACATGCTTAGATCAGTGAATGAAAAACATTTAAGCTGTAAATAAGAACTGAAGTTCCTAATTATTAAGATTCAGCTAAAAATAATGTAAATATTAATTTCATGGTAATTAATTATTCCACCCTTACTTTCTGAAAATCAAATCTCCACCTTGCTGATTCTTTAGGTGTCTTTTTATACAGCAGTCAATGCAAACAAGTAGAACTGCCAATGCAAACAAGTAGAACTGCATTGTAAAGTGTTTGGATGCAAAGGCCACGGAGAAAGTCGACATTAAGCCTCTGTCAAAATTAAAAAATTATGGAAATTTGAGGTTGTTATTCTTAAGAGCTGGAGTTAATTTAAGAGGGTATTCCCATCTGCAAGATCCTATCCCATTGTGTAGTAGGTGTAATAATAATAATATCAGCAAATACTTCCAATTATAAATGTAGTATAGTTTTTCTGATTCGCTATGTCTCTTTCTTCATGTACAGGCATTGCAGGACCTTCGGTATCTATGGTTACTACCACTGATATAGGGACAGTTAGTTAGTTAGCTAGTTGCTAGTGGTCGTAACCATGGATACCTAAGGTCCTGCAATGCCGGCACATGAGTAAAGAGATATCGCAAATCAGAAAACTATACTACATTTTGAATAGGTGTAATAATAATAATAATAATAATATCAGCAAAAAACTCCAACTATATATTGGGATATGATCTTGGAGATGAAAATACCCCTTTAAGTCATTCATTTTAGCTCTATTAAGTGACTGAGTATAGCTTCACCAAAACAGATCAGGGATACAAATCTACCAAGCCAGAAGGAAAAATAAACTAGTAAATACTAAATATGACTTTACTGTATTTTGGAAGTTAAAAAAGTACCTTCCTTTTAACATTGCTAAAAAAACTAAAAAAAAAAATGTATGCAGCAAGAGGGTCTGTGTAGGACAATTCTCCAGACTGGTAAGTCAATCATAATTAGCTTAATAAAGACTCCAGACTTTACCTAATTAGAACGGCTGAATGTTTCAGGACATACTTTCCCACCAACGCCCCGTGGGACGGAGGCTTGCTGTAATGTTTTCAATTGAAATCCTTTTCTGAAATAATATTTTAAGACTCCTTTTCACATTCCCTTCCTTTGTCGCAGCTGTGACAAAGAAGGGATTAAAAAAATGAATTTTATCTAGCATGAAAATCAGCATGAAAATAAATCTACGGTAATTTTCCAACCGCAGATGATATAGATTTCTGGATTTTTAATGGGTATTGTGATATCATGCGAGGCATTTGTCAATCAGGCACGTTCTGAAAAGTGACATTTATTATATTAGTGGACTTTAATGGTATTGTCTGGTCATGCCATATTGATGACCTATCCAAAGGATCCATAGGAAAGGTCATCAATACATTGCAACCGAACAACCCCTTTATGGAGACAATAAAACATATTACTCC
The DNA here is from genome assembly GCF_032444005.1 of Ranitomeya imitator. NCBI lineage: Eukaryota > Metazoa > Chordata > Amphibia > Anura > Dendrobatidae > Ranitomeya > Ranitomeya imitator. Next base: position 38,861,667 of record NC_091288.1, on the reverse strand, counting down.
AATTTATTGATTGAATGTGTTCCTTACAGCACTTTCTGGGCACTTTAAGCTATAGCTCAATTAATAACAGATAATTTGCTTTACTCACCTAGAGATTAAGCGTGTCATAGAAAAATTAAGGCAAAATTACTACAGCAAATTGACAAAATTGATACAACTGCAAAAGAAACCTGATTTATTTGCAGATTTAATAAATGATTATTTCCAAAATAGTAAGGTATCCCCTATGGATAAGGAAGAAGGGAACTTATTGAAGCTGGGGTCCAACCTCTGGGCTTCCAGCAATTCTAAAACTGGGCCTCAGGAACCCAAGATCTGGGCTCTGCAGAACCTAGTTCTTGAAAAGAGAACTACTCAACATGCCCAAAGAGAGGCACTCCATTCATTGTCTATGGAACTGTTGGAGAAAGATGAGCACAGTGCTTGGCTATTTCTGGCAGTACCAAAAAAAATTAAAAGAGTGGTCTAGTATGGGCTCCACCGCTCCACTTAAGACGTGGCTCTGCAGAACAAGGTTCCAGATTCCAGAGCCATATTCTCAAGATTGCTGAAAGCCCCAGTGGTCAGACCTCCATTGATCAGTAAGTTATTCCCTATTCTTCAGATAAGGGATAACTTACTATCTTGGGAATAACCATTTTTAGTGTTTAAAAAACATTTTTTCACCTAGACAGATTTTGAAAATGGATGAGTCATATATAACTGAAGTCCAAGAATGCTGCAAATTTTTTGATAAGTGCCATGATTTTATTGCAAAATCCTGGTTTAAAGTAAGTCAACCAAGAAGTAGCTTTAATAAGAGGAACGTTGTTAGCATATCTATCAATAGGTGCAAAAATCACACAGCACATGCCACTGTGATCAGCGTCAGCATGACATCAATACAGTTCAATTCCTTTATAGAGCAAGGAGCCCAAGATCACTACTCTATCACTCTCCATTCTGAAGAGATGCACTGAGAGGACCATATTAGTTTTAAATGGGGCATTATTCGTTTTTAATGGGCACTCAGCACATTATCTCTTTTTAAGCCGTCACTTGGGCATTATCTGTGACGCAGAGTCATTTCTCAGAGACAAGCCATGAGTCAGGATAGTTTAGGAGTCCGAGGTCAATAGCCAGGAGGGTATGTCATAAACCAAGGGAAGAGACAAAGTTTGTTGTCAGGTAACAAGGTCAGAATTAGTGATGAGCGAGTGTACTCGTTGCTCGGGTTTTCCCGAGCATGCTCGGGTGGTCTCCAAGTATTTGTGAGTGCTTGGAGATTTAGTTTTTTTTTTACGTAGCTGCATGATTTGCGGCTGCAAGACAGCTTGAATACATGTGGGGATTCCATAGCAACCAGGCAACCCCCACATGTACTCAGGCTGGCTAGCAGGCGTAAATCATGCAGCTGCCTCAACAAAAACTAAATCTCCGAGCACTCACAAATACTCGGAGACCACCAGAGCGTGCTCAAGAAAACCCGAGCAATAAGTATACTTGCTCATCACTAGTCAGAATATAAGAAGGATAGTGGATCAGAGCAAAGGCGTTAAACAGATGGATGGTCAGAACGAGGTCCAAGGTCAGGTGCGATACATCAACAAGCAAAATACAAGGCACAGAGTAAACCAACCACACTTAGCTGAAGCTACAGCTCACAGCTTTCTGGGACTGCCAGCTCAATTAAATAATCAAAGGAACCAGGAGCACCTGATGAGAGCTCAGCACCTCCCAGTCTTAGACTGCACTGCCGAGCTGTCAATAAAAACACAGACAGCTCAGCAGGACCGAACTAGGACTAAAATTCAGCCCTGGCATTTGAAGTTACACAGGCCCACTTGTCACATGGTGACTGAATAATATCTTTGTACACTTGTAGGTTACAAGAAGTGAGGGGAGTGTAACACGACTGTATACCATATAATTACAGCTGTATCCAGCATTACAGCTCAGTCCTATTTAGTGATTTTAGTTGCACTACCAAGAAAAGCCGCTACTTTACCTACATAACTGGATCTCGTAGATAACCTCATTCTGATGCTCTATAAACTTTGCCTACAGCCACTTTTGGTTCCGCTGCGCAGCACGAGACCGGTTGACTTTGAAAAGTGGTGACATCAGTAATGTCACTGCTCTTCAGATATTCCGGGTCTTGCGCTGAGCTCGGCGACTGTGAAGAGCGGTACTGTTACTACAGTCACCGCTCCTCAGAGTCGCTTGGTCTCGCCAGGTCTGGGCTAGTAGTGGGATTGTCTGATAGACACCTCTCATTACTTACACCAGGGATTGATAGCAGCTGACATTACGCAGCTGACATCAACCCTAAAAATCATTACATACACCAGAATTAAATGCTCTGGTGGCTGGGAAAAGCAATAGAGTTAGCGCTATTCCCAGGCATCGGGTGCTAACTACAACTGTCATCATCCTTGCCTCATCTCCCTGCGAAGCATGTCTGCTGTATTTACATGCTCTGATCTCAGGCCGCTAAACGAGTGTCGTTCGCTTGTTTCCCGGCCTCTTTACACCAACTGAGAAAGAAAGATGGAGACAGAACAATCACAATTAGATCAATCTGTCCCCATACAGTATCATGTTATCAGCAGCACATCTACAGTTTACACCGGCGATGTGCTGCTGAGAACAAGGATTTCTGTTCCCACATAAACAATCCAATCACTCGATGAATAGACAGCATTTTGCTTGTTTAGTATAATACACCCCATAGTCCTCCATATATTATAATGTGCACCTCAGTCCTCCATATAGTATAATACACTCCTCCATATAGTATAATACACTCCTCAGTCCTCCATATAGTATAAAACACTCCTCAGTTCTCCATATAGTATAATACACTCCTCAGTCCTCCATATAGTATACTGCACTCCTCAGTCCTCCATGTAGTATAATACACTCCTCATAGTCCTCCATATATTAAAATACACTGCTCAGTCCTCCATATATTATAATACACTCCTCAGTCCTCCATATACAGGTCCTTCTCAAAAAATTAGCATATAGTGTTAAATTTCATTATTTACCATAATGTAATGATTACAAATAAACTTTCATATATTATAGATTCATTATCCACCAACTGAAATTTGTCAGGTCTTTTATTGTTTTAATACTGATGATTTTGGCATACAACTCCTGATAACCCAAAAAACCTGTCTCAATAAATTAGCATATTTCACCCATCCAATCAAATAAAAGTGTTTTTTAATAACAAACAAAAAAAACATCAAATAATAATGTTCAGTTATGCACTCAATACTTGGTCGGGAATCCTTTGCCAGAAATGACTGCTTCAATGCGGCGTGGCATGGAGGCAATCAGCCTGTGACACTGCTGAGATGTTATGGAGGCCCAGGATGCTTCAATAGCGGCCTTAAGCTCATCCAGAGTGTTGGGTCTTGCGTCTCTCAACTTTCTCTTCACAATATCCCACAGGTTCTCTATGGGGTTCAGGTCAGGAGAGTTGGCAGGCCAATTGAGCACAGTAATACCATGGTCAGTAAACCATTTACCAGTGGTTTTGGCACTGTGAGCAGGTGCCAGGTCAGCATGAAGTGCTCCAAAATCTCCTGATAGCTAGCTGCATTGACCCTGCCCTTGATGAAACACAGTGGACCAACACCAGCAGCTGACATGGCACCCCACACCATCACTGACTGTGGGTACTTGACACTGGACTTCAGGCATTTTGGCATTTCCTTCTCCCCAGTCTTCCTCCAGACTCTGGCACCTTGATTTCCGAATGACATGCAAAATTTGCTTTCATCAGAAAAAAGAACTTGGGACCACTTAGCAACAGTCCAGTGCTGCTTCTCTGTAGCCCAGGTCAGGCGCCTCTGCCGCTGTTTATGGTTCAAAAGTGGCTTTACCTGGGGAATGCGGCACCTGTAGCCCATTTCCTGCACACGCCTGTGCACGGTGGCTCTGGATGTTTCCACACCAGACTCAGTCCACTGCTTCCTCAGGTTCCCCAAGGTCTGGAATCGGTCCTTCTCCACAATCTTCCTCAGGGTCCGGTCTCCTCTTCTCGTTGTACAGCGTTTTCTGCCACATTGTTTCCTTCCAACAGACTTACCATTGAGGTGCCTTGATACAGCACTCTGGGAACAGCCTATTTGTTGAGAAATTTCTTTCTGGGTCTTACCCTCTTGCTTGAGGGTGTCAATGATGGCCTTCTTGACATCTGTCAGGTCGCTAGTCTTACCCATGATGGGGGTTTTGAGTAATGAACCAGGCAGGGAGTTTATAAAAGCCTCAGGTATCTTTTGCATGTGTTTAGAGTTAATTAGTTGATTCAGAAGATTAGGGTAATAGGTCGTTTAGAGAACCTTTTCTTGATATGCTAATTTATTGAGACAGGTTTTTTGGGTTATCAGGAGTTGTATGCCAAAATCATCAGTATTAAAACAATAAAAGACCTGACAAATTTCAGTTGGTGGATAATGAATCTATAATATATGAACGTTTAATTGTAATCATTACATTATGGTAAATAATGAAATTTAACACTATATGCTAATTTTTTGAGAAGGACCTGTAGTATTATGTACTGCCACAGTCCTCCAAATAGTATAATAAACTCATCATAGTGCTCCATATAGTATAATGCACTGCCATTGTCATCCATGTAGTACAATTCACTTCCCATAGTATAATGCACCCCATAGTTCTTCATATAGTATAATGTATTCCCCATAGTCCTCGATACAGTATAATGCAGCCCACATATAGTATAAGGATGCCACTTCAGAGTATAATGCAGCCACCCCACAGAATATATTGTAGCCCCCTGAGTATAATGTAAGGCTAGTTTCACATTTGCGTTAAAAAAAAAACGCCTCTAGAAATTACTACATGTTGCATTTCCGCAACAAAACGCAAGCATAGAAACGACGCATGCATCGTCAAACGCGGCAAAATGCATACACAAAAAAAGCATGCGTTTTTAATGTTAAATATAGGAAAAAAAAACGCATGCTTTTTTTGCGTTAAAACGCAGCGGCAAAAAACGCAAATGTGAAACCAGCCTTGCAGCCCCCTCATATAGAATAATGCAGCCCCTGCATATGTATGGTAGCCCCCTCATAGAGCATAATGCAGCCCCCCATAGAATATAATGTAGCCCTTCCATAGAATACAATGCAGCCCTCCTCATACAGTATAATGCAGCTCCCCATAGAATACAATGTAGCCCCCTCATAGAGTATTATGCAATCACCCCTCATAGAATATAATACAGCCCTCTATAGAATATAATGTAGCCCCCAGAGATTGTAATACAGCCCCCCATAGAATGTAATACAGCCCCCATAGAATGTAATACAGCACAGCATCCATAGAATGTAATGCTCATTGATATATTAAAAGAAAACACACTCTCCTCAGCTCTCCTCGTGCCCCACGCTGCTCCCGACTCCGGTCTCAGCAGCTGCAGTCTGCCCGGCCACACAGCAGGTGCACGATGATATGACGTCATCGCGCACCATCAGGGGCAGAGCAGGGAATGATGGGAGCAACAGTGGACGCTCTCTCCTCCATCATTGCATCCAACTGTACCAGCGTCATAGACATCGGTATAGTTGAATGCGGGTTGGGGCGATTCGGCGCTGGCGGGAGGAGTCGGCCCTGGCGCCGCTGATAGCAGCAGTGGCCCACTCCTGGCACCGGCCCTTCTGGCATTTGCCAGAAGTGCCCAATGGCCAGTCCGGCCCTGCAGCTCAGCACATCCCTACACCAGACTGGTTAACTGAGCTGTCAACCATTGCACAGACAGCTCAGTATGCCCCTGCATCAGACTGGATAATCGTGCTGTCAATAACTGCACAGACAGCTCAGCACTGAGGGGTGGAATCGCTACAGTACTGTCTCTTTTAGAGGGACTACCAGACCTCCAGGTTTCCCACTAAACCTCAGAAAGCCCTGACTAAATGCTTGGCCTTCACATCTCGAGCTGGGACCCAGGATCTCTCCTCAGGTTTATATCTTCTACAGCAGGTGAGGTACCGGAGGGAATTTTGGACCATACGAGAGTCCACAACTCTCAGCACCTCGTAACAAATTGACATGAACAGCAATCGGAGGAGACAAGGACAAGGGTTACTCCACTGAGGGGGCAAACTCGTTCAACGGGGATTTATGGAAGATGTTAGGAATGCAGAGAGGTGAAGGAAGTTTTAACCTAAAGGCCTCCGGATTGCCTACTTTCAGAAATTCGTAGGGACTGATGAATTTTGGACCCAACTTTTCCGATGGTACCTTAAGTTTGATGTTTCTGGATGACAGCTAAACCCTACACCAACCTTAATAGCAGGACCCACCGAAATTCTTCTATTGGCTTTCTGTTTTTGGTGAATCAGTGCAGTCCCTATATTCTTTTAAAACCTCCCTCCAGACATCCCCAAGTCTCTGAACAACGACTTCCAAAACACAACATTCAGAACTAATTCTAGAAAACTCATCAAAATGGAGATGAAAACTATAATTACAGAAAAACGGTCATGTTCCCGTAGACTGATTTACCCAATCGTTAAAGGCAACCTCCTCCTGCCGTGCAGCCACAAAGCACCTTAAAATGTATTCCTAAGATTGATTTGTCCTTTCAGTCTGACAGTTAGTTTCAGGGTGATTGGCAGATGATTAGTCATCGACTTTCTCCAACCAGAGTAACCATCTCCCAGTGATGTACATCTACCAGTACATGATACCAGTGTCCCATTTCCAGGGGTCTGACCACTGTGAGCAGCACTGATATCTGAAATTCATGGCACAATGTCAGTAATGAGGCAGAAGAACTGTGAACTACCAAGACCCAGGACAATAATTGTTATAAAGGACACAGACGGAACAAAGATGCATATAAGTTCCGATACTGAAAATGTCAAAAAGTGATCAATTACAACCTTTGGATTTTTTCTTTTTAGATTGATCACTTCCTTTTTAGGATTCTTGAGTATTTATATTATAACGGTTTGCAGAGGAAATAAATATCAGTTCAGGATCCTTTTTACCCACACTTTAATCTCAAGGAAATAAGAATAAAATAATGTGTAGATTTATAACGAACAAGGAACTTGAAAGAAAATCCACATTGAGATGCAATATTCTGGGGTTACCATAGCAACTCTGGTTGGCATTGTGTGTTTGCCAGTCAGACGGCTGCAAAGTAATAGGTGAGAACCTTGGTAAGTACAAAGGTGCCTCCGATGTGATTCCTTTAAAGCATGGGTCACATTACAGACGTCAAATTAAATTTTCAATGATAAATAGAACTGAATCATTTCTCTGATTTGTTGCCACTGTGTTTCTTTCTAATTCGTATCAATTGAAAATTGTGACTAAGATCTGATTCCACTGGTTTAAAGGGAACCTGTCACCCCCCCAGGCGTTTCTAACTAAAAGAGCCACCTTGTGCTGCACTAATGCTGCATTCTGACAAGGTGGCTCTTTTAGTTCTTGTTCCTGGCACTGCTGAAAGAATCATTTTTTAAATTTGTCCCTCATATCGTGAAATCGCCAGGGGGCTGGTCTTTCCCCTCTAATCCAGACACCTCCCAGCCATCACTCATGGCCTCTGCGCGCCAGGCGCCGCCTCCTCTTCCATCATTATCGTCCCCGGCGCCTGCGCTGTAAGTTCGAAGGGCAGCGCAACTGCGCATGCCCAAAAAAAAAAAACAACTGCACAGGCGCCGGGGACGCTACTGAAGGAAGAGGAGGCGGCGCCCGGCACGCAGAGGCCATGAGTGACGGATGTGAGGCGTCTGGATTAGGTGGGAAAGATCTGCCCCCATGGCGATTTCACGGTATGAGGGACAAATTTAAAAAAGGATTCTTTCAGCAGTGCCAGGAACAAGAACTAAAAGAGCCACCTTGTCAGAATGCAGCATTACTGCTGCACAAGGTGGCTCTTTTAGTTACAAACGCCTGGGGGGGTCACAGGTTCCCTTTAAAGTATTTGCAACATTTTTTTTTATAAATTCTGACAAAAATTAATGAACCACTACAGTACAAAGTAAAAAATAAACCCGGAAAGTAGGCAAGTGCATTACAGAGTGAGTGTGGTCTCCATACTTAAAGAGAACATGTCACCAGATCACTGGTGTCCAAATGTTGCTCTTATTTTATTACCGCTGTTGCCTTGAATATTCAATTTTTTGTGTTTTCTTAAAATACGCCACTAGGGTTCCAGAGATATGGGCTTTTTTTTTTTAGGCCTACTTTTAAATGTCTTACTAAGAGGCATTTTTCACAGGATCCTCTAGGGCGTGTCTGTAAGCTGTTCAGCATAATTATTCTATGAGCGCCGCCCTCTTATTAAAGATTATAAAAATTAGCACTAATTAAAAAGCCCATATCTCTGGAACCATATGGCGTATTTAATAATAAAATATATGAGTATTGGGGGGGGGGGGCAATGGGAACACAATTCTGAGCAAATACATTTTTTAACGTGGTGACAGGTCTTCTTCACAACAAAGTTGATAAGTCAGTAAATGACACATTTTGTGGTGAAAATCTCCACTCGATTTACAAGCGATGCCAAATGTAGCAGACAATTTTTTTTTTTTAATCTTTCTCTGCCTTTTAATATATTTGGTGCCAAACACTCCAACTAATTTTTTCTAAAAATTAGTTCATGAAATGTAAGCCCTATTGTGTAGGTAATATTACATCGGAGCAATAATTGTTTGTAAATCATAGATCTGTTAAAACAAAGTTATAATTTCTTACGATATATGTTTAGGTTGTGGTTATATAATCAGTTTTATTCTATTGCTTTCCATTGATAGTTTTAATACAGCCATGTTTTAGTATCCATAGCACCATCACACCTGTGCTCCGACTCAGCTGAACATACACAACTACAGGGTTCCATAATGGTCAACGATAGGTCCAGTAGTACCATGGAAGGTCCAGGTGTTGTGGACATATTTATTGACAGTCATGTACAATTCTTTAACATTTCTACACATCTCATTTATATTGGACAGTAAATTAATCATAGTTTCCCACTAACTCTGCTTTTTTTAATTTCACAACGACGTAAATAAAACAGTCATTTCGACCAACATCAACAACATGGGTCAGAACAGAATCTAGAGCAGGGGTCTCAAGCTGCATTCCTCAAGGGCTGCAGACAAGTCATGTTTTCCGGATTTCCTTGTATTGCATAGGTGATAATCTAATCACCTGCCCAGATAATGATTACAGCACCTTGTGCAATGCTAAGGAAAACTTGAAGACACGCACGGTTTGCAGCCCTCGAGGAATACAGTTTGAGACCCCTGATCTAGAACACTCAGATGTGTACCAACCCTAGAAAAAGGCTCCAAATTAGTGATAGGATTAGTCTCCAACCAAATCACCTTATTGGATTAGTCTAACAGGTGGACCTTTTGAGTGAAAAGAGGGAGACACAAGAGCGCAAATAGGGTCTTATCAAACGTTACACAAAGTTGCCCACCAAGAGATCTACTCACCTGGTGAGACTGAAGGAAGGACATATATTAATGGTGGCTGCTGCCGATCCACAGGTCAGTGCAGGACCTGATTGAAGCACACACTTAGATAGGAGAAAAAAGGATCATCCCCGCGCTGCCGCAAGAAGAATTTCAAAAATTGTAGAGGTTTTCAATGTGGTTTATTCTATGCGTTTCAGGGTTCAGGTGACCCCTTCATCAGGACATACAATATTTGTGGTTTGTCCTGATGAAGGGGTCACCTGAACCCTGAAACGAGTAGAATAAACCACGTTGAAAACCTCTACAATTTTTGAAATTCTTCTTGCGGCAGCGCGGGGATGATCCTTTTTTCTCCTATCTAAGTAGGTGGACCTTTTGGGTAGACATAGGTTCCGGCACAGTAATGGCTTCCAAAGATCCAAGAGAAAACAACCTCTTCAGAAGTAGGTTTGCCCTTTGAAGCCAACTCTTAAGGCGTATTTACTAATCCTCGATGATAATAATAATGACGTAGTTAATTATACAGATAAAAGACGACTTGCCCATGTTCCGTATAGACTGAGGATAAGCTCTAATGTATTTTTCTGGTAGACCCAAGGGATTGAAGTCATTATAAAGCTGCCAATTGTTTTTCCATATGTATCCCCACTGATTTTAAAGTAAAAAATGAAGGTTCCAATGACTAATATGCTGGAAAATCTAACATTTTCCAATCAGCTGGAAAAACCAAGTGTCTGCTGTTGTCATCAATCAATTCAGTTTCTTTAGTCATTTGTCATCCAATCCCTGGTGTCGTGAATACTGTATGCTCTTACCATATGTTCAGCCCTTCTATAAGAAACCAAGGAGGACACATTGTATTTGTAACTAGAAAAAAAAAGTTGACTTGATAAACCATTTACATGGCAAAGACATATATAAATGGTGTATTTTACGCATCAGTGATTCATAGGGTCCTGCACTCATAATAATGGAGAGATGAAAGAAAAAATAATAATCTGTTAGAAATATATGGATATTTACATTTTTGTGAATTTGGTAAAGGATTCCAATTTCTCACTATACAAATTTAAAACATTTTAGTGACACCGTGGTAAAACCGTTGATAGGTAGAACTTCACATCACATCGCTGGGTGGCCACATGCTGACACATACAGTGTAAGTATCTCTTGATAAACATCTGCAACAGGGTAGAACATTAACGTATTTTATTACTGTTGTGAACAAGGTCTAAACCTGTATTGAACTCCATTGTAGCACACCTGGGGATTGGTGCAGATGTTTTTCTCCGCGGAATCTTGGCACAGAATTTTCATGGATCTTTATAAAGTGCAAAAATCCTATTATTCAGTGTCTACTGAATTTTTGAGGCCTCTCCACGGAGTATTCCACAAATGCTTGATTCTTACAGACTACATCTTAAAAATACTCAAGGTAGAACACCTCCTTGTTAAAATTACAAATGTGTGACAAACAAAAATTCATAATAATGCTCGTGTAACCTTAAAGGGAATCTGTCAGTTGGGTCAACCCTCCTAAGCCGTCTAATGGGCACGTAGGTCATAGGAAGCTGAATAAAATGATATCTTGATATATGCGATGTGATGTCCTATTCCAGAGAAATCCATGTTTTTCTTAATATGTAAATGAGCTGTTAAGATCTATGGGCTGGACAAAGATCTCCCGGAGAATCTGCCTCCAGAGCTTATTATAAATGAAAAGAGGCATTTAAAGTATATCAAGAGAGCGGATTATCAGTCGTTTCATGTCTCACACTGATAACGCCTCCTTTCATATATAATAAGCTCTGGAGGCAGATTCTCAGGGAGATCTATGTCCGGCCCATAGATCTTAACAGCTAATTTACATATTTAAAAAATATGGGTTACTCTAGAATAAGACATCCGGTTACAGATATCAAGGTATTCTTTTATTCAGCCTCCTTTAACCTAGAGGCATATACAGATGCTTAAGAGGGTTAATACTACTGATAGATACCCTTTAAAAGATTAGGACAATTTTATTTTTAAACCTAAATGCATGTTGTTTATTTTGGAAAAATTATTTTTGCCAACTGGGTTTCAGTTTCATTTAAAATGTTTCATTATTTCCCCTCTATAGTCTCTGTATTGCTAGATGCAGAATGAGTTAACTAAGAATCAGACAGTGAGCTTGTTCTGACAGCAGAGTTTACAATGCTCTTTGCGGGTTTTTTTTTTTTTTTGTCTTTTGCCGAGTTCCTCTCTGCTAATTCATGACCACATAAAAATTCTTCCTTTGATGTGGTCTGTGGTCATAAATCTGCTGAGTGAAGCTAAGTAAAGTATGACTAAAAAGAGTTATAAACTCCCAATCAGAACAAGCTCACTGACAAACTCTTAAAATCAGCCATAAAAAAAGAAAAAGTGCAACATTTTTAATTAAACCCGAATGTGAAAAATACTTTTCGCCCATTATAAATGCATTTCCTATGAATACATTATCCATTTCCTTTAACGTCAATGCTACTGGTATTGCAGCATGCGTGGGTCACATACATTGATAGACACATAGGCATTGCAGGGTGCCGCCATATGCATCAATAAGCTGCGCTGAAGGACGGTACGGGCCGAGAGGATTCTATAGATGGGAAAAATGATAATTGGGTTATTTTAATAAAATAATCCTCAGAGTTAACACTTAACATGACCGCTAAACCTAATAAAAATGTCTTTATTGCTCCATTTATAGACATTTTGTACATGGTTGCAGAATTTATTCTCGGGACAGCATTGATAAATACCACTCTCTCATTCATTAGCCCCAATTTATAGAAAAGCCCAATTATAAAAGCTGATCTGCCCAGTGATGGTAAAACAACCACTCGCCACCTTGATGTATTTAACTTCTTAATCATTAGAGCTGGGAGAATTACAGGCGCACACTTCAGCTTCGGGAATGCTGCCTGCATTTACATTTAGCATTATATCCCCACATTGGTCTCAAAAGAATAAAACTAATTATTGTGAAACGCTAAGATTAGCAGATTTACATCCAGAAAAAAAACAAACTCAAAAGCAAGTGTGTAAATACAGTACGCCTACCCAATCCCATGTCAGACTGCAGAAAAATTAATGGAAGTCTTAAAGTTTGATAACAGAGCAGCTCCCTGCGCTCAGTAATTGTGCCAAATGACAGACCAGGAATTTTAGATATAAGATGACACCTATTTAAAAGATGTAAAGGATCCTGCCATAATCTACTATATAATTGTCTAAGGGTCACTTCCGTCTGTCCGTCCTTCTGTCTGTCTGTCACGGTTATTCATTCGCTGATTGGTCTCGCCAGCTGCCTGTCATGGCTGCCACGACCAATCAGCGACGGGCACAGTCCGGAAGAAAATGGCCGCTCCTTACTCCCCGCAGTCAGTGCCTGTCACCCGCATACTCCCCTCCGGTCACCGCTAACACAGGGTTAATGCCGGCGGTAATGGATTGTGTTATGCTGCGGGTAACGCACTCCGTTACCGCCGCTATTAACCCTGTGTGTCCCCAACCTTTTACTATTGATGCTGCCTATGCGGCATCAATAGTAAAAAAGTAATGTTAAAAATAATTTAAAAAACCCAAAAACCTTCTATACTCATCCTCCGTTGTACGCTGAGCCGCTCCTGCCGACATCTTCCACTGCAGTTTCCGGTGGCAAAGATGGTATGGCAGAAAGACCTGCCATGATGTCACGGTCATGTGACCACGACGTCATCACAGGTCCTGCGCTGTGACACCAACCCTGGGACCGCAAGCTGCCGTGGACTACAACAGGCCTTCGGAAAGGTGAGTATATGGTTTTTACTATTTTTTCACCTGTGACAAACCTGGCTGGGCAATATACTACGTGACTGGGCAGTATACTACGTGGCTCTGTGCTGTATACTACGTCACTGGGCAATATACTACGTGGCTGGGCAATATACTATGTGGTTGGGCAATATACTACGTGGCTGGGCAATATACTACGTGGCTGGGCAATATACTACGTGGCTGGGCAATATACTACGTGGCTGGGCAATATACTATGTGGTTGGGCAATATACTATGTGGCTGGGCAATGTACTACGTGGCTGGGCAATATACTACGTCACTGGGCAATATACTACGTGGCTGGGCAATATACTATGTGGTTGGGCAATATACTACGTGACTGGGCAATATACTACGTCACTGGGCAATATACTACGTGGCTGGGCAATATACTATGTGGTTGGGCAATATACTATGTGGCTGGGCAATATACTATGTGGTTGGGCAATATACTACGTGGCTGGGCAATATACTATGTGGTTGGGCAATATACTATGTGGCTGGGCAATATACTACGTGGCTGGGCAATATACTACGTGGCTGGGCAATATACTACGTGGCTGGGCAATATACTACGTGGCTGGGCAATATACTATGTGGTTGGGCAATATACTATGTGGCTGGGCAATATACTACGTGGCTGGGCAATATACTACGTCACTGGGCAATATACTACGTGGCTGGGCAATATACTATGTGGTTGGGCAATATACTACGTGACTGGGCAATATACTACGTCACTGGGCAATATACTATGTGGCTGGGCAATATACTACGTGGCTGGGCAATATACTACATGGCTGGGCAATATACTACATGGTTGGGCAATATACTACGTGGACATGCATATTCCAGAATACCCGATGCGTTAGAATCGGACCACCGTTAATAATAATAATGAATAAGTAAATGAGTAAATATAATATAAATATAATATAATAGTATAAATAAACATTTGTATTATTATTATTATTATTATTATTATTATTATTATTATTATTATGTGTCTCCTGCTTTCCTATTCACTTGTCCCATCTAGAGATAAGGACGACCAGCTTTGAAAAAAAAACAACAACATGATTTTGTAAAACTCTATTAGGCGCTGTATATGAGTCTATATGTGGTCACCTAGTGGTTGTGATATGGGAGGACATATCATTGGTGCAACCTGTGAAGCTGGACAGGGGCCCAAGAGGTAAAGAGGCCCATTTCTACCTCCAAAGCAGGTTCAATTTTGCATTTTTAGGAGCTCTTATACTACAAAGGACCCATACATTGTTCTTGCCCAGGGGCCATTTCTGCCCGTGTCCGCCAGTGGGTTTGACATGGATTGCAGCCTATGAAGGGATTTACAAGTTGTAGCGATAAATTGGAGACATTGAAGAACAAGTTTTCACCCATCCACTTGATAGGTGATAGTTGTTGGATTGGTGGTGTCCCATCATATCATTGGTAAAACCTGTGTAGCTGAACAGGAGTCTAGAGGTAAGAGGTCTGATTTCTCCTCCAAAGTAGCAAGAAGCTTCTACCACAGACACATTATTGGACCGCAGTGGACCCATATATTGTTCTTGCGCAGGGGCCCTCTTCTGTCTTTGTACGCCAGTGCTAATGAACATATGAATTTCAGTCTTGTGGACCCCATGCTCCACTAGTCACAACCACAATCTGCAACCACAATCTGTTGAATGGCCCATGCACACTAATGCTATATTTAATACCATAACTTTGCTGGAGACAGCTGAGTGATATGCGGTGGACAGACTGAAAGAACCGGGAGCATGCGCAACTTACCACTTCAAGCAACTGCTGCTGTATGCGGTATTTCCAAGGGAGTACCAGGGAAGAAAGTTCTAATGATCAGTGGGGATCCCAGCAGAGGGACTCTCACCAGTTTAATAGTCATCACCCATCCAGTGGATGAGATATAACTTGTTAATACCAGAAATCCACTTTATTGAAATCAGTGGAAAAGTAAGGGTTCACTGACACTGTTAGTACTTTGAATACACATCGAGCAAATTTATCTTAACATCTTGGAATTATGTAATATACTGTATATTGTCCAATCTTATATGGTAATAGTAGAAAAAAAATATGAAGAATATAACAAAGCCTTTGACTGTTTTGATTACCAGAAACATTAGAAAATCATGAGGGAAAACGGAGTGCTGAGCCATCTGATCAGCCTCATTAGGAAACTTTACATCAACCAAGAAGCAACAGTCCGAACGGAACACAGCGTTACGGCATGGTTTGTAGTAGAACGAGGCGTCAGACAAGGCTGCATCTTGTCACCATTCTCTTCAATTTATATGCAGAAATTATTTTTAGGAAGGCTGGACTTGCCAAAAAAGAAGAAAGAATTAAAATTGATGGATGAATCATCAACGACCTTAACCCCTTCCCAAACTCCGTCGTACTATTACTGCGGAGGTCGGTACCCCCGCTTTGATGCGGGCTGCGGCGGTGAGCCCGCATCAAAGTCGGGACATGTCAGCTGTTTTGAACCCGTGCCTGCAATAGCGGCGGGAGGAATCGTGATTCACCCGCCGCTATTAACTAGTTAAATGCCACTGTCAAACGCTGACAGTGGCATTTAACTACCGCTTCCTCCCATCGTGCCGGAAATGAGCACATCGCCGACCCTCGTCACATGATCGGGGTCAGCGATGCATCGGCATGACAACCTGAGGTCTCCTTGAGACCTCTATGGTTGTGGATGCCAGATTGCTATTAGCGCCACCATGTGGTCGGCGCTCATAGCAATGCAGTAATTCAGCTACATAGGAGCGATCTATGCTTCGCTCCTATGTAGCAGAGCCGATCAGGCTATGTCAGCTTCTAGCCTCCCATGGAGGCTACTGAAGCATGACAAATGAAAAAAAAAGTTATAAAAAAATATGAAAAAAATAAAAAAAAATTAAAAAAAGTTTAAATCACCCCCCCCCTTTCGCCCCATTCAAAATAAAACAATAAAAAAAAAATCAAACCTACACATATTTGGTATCGCTGCGTTCAGAATTGCCCATTCTATCAATAAAAACAGGATCAACCTCATCGCTAAACGGCGTAGCGAGAAAAAGATTTGAAACGCCAGAATTACGTTTTTTTGGTCGCCATGACATTAAAATGTAATAATGAGCGATCAAAAGAACGTATCTGCACCAATATGGTATCACTAAAAACTTCAGGTCGGCACGCAAAAAATAAGCCCTCACCTGACCCGAGATCATGAAAAATGGAGACGCTACGGGTATTTGAAAATGTTTTTTTTTTTAATCAAAGTTTGGAATTTTTTTTACCGCTTAGATAAAAAGTAACCTAGACCTGTTTGGTGTCTATGAACTCATAATGACCTGGAGAATCATAATGGCAGTTCAGTTTTAGCATTTAGTGAACCTATCAAAAAAGCCAAATAATTTTTTCCTGTTTTCTAGTACACGACATGCTAAACCCAATGCTGTTGGTAAAAAGTACAACTTGTGCCGCAAAAAAACAAGCCCTAACTTGGCCATAATGACGGAAAAATAAAAAAAGTTATGGCTTCAGGAAGGAGGGGAGCGAAAAACAAGAATGCAAAATGGAAAAGGGCTGCGTCTTGAAGGGGTTAAATAGAAGATGACAACATTGATAGCAACAAGCATAGTTGGAATGAAGGACTTCTTAAGGAGTGTCAAGATAGAAAGCTTGAACATGGGACTGCTACTTAACCCAAAGAAGATAAAGATACTGACTACTGCCATGTACGACAGGGACACGTTTAAGGTAGACGGCAATGAACTGGAAGTTGTAAAGGAGGTCAACGATCAATGATCACTCAAGATGCAGCATTGACACCGGAAGTCAATAGGGGAATAGATGTGGGCAAATCTGCAATGACGACACTGCACAAGGTCTGCAAATCAAGGAATATTTCACTGGCAGCAAAGACATGGAACATACTGTATATAGTTTGATCTTTTCTGTGGTAACATAAGGATGTAAAAACCTGGACAATAAATAAAGACAGAAGAATCGACGATTTTTAAATTTGGTGCTGGACAAGAATGTTATCAGTACCACAGATGGCAAGAAGAACAAACATCAATCTTGGAACAAATCAAGTCAGACATGTCACCCAAAGCAAAGATCACCAAACTACAACTTTCCTATTTTGGACACATCATAATAAGACAGCAATTACCGGAGAAGGACATCAAGGTCGGAAGAATAGAAGGAACAAGGCGAAGAGGAAGACCAGCAACAAGAAGGCTTGATGCTATCACAATAAAGGTGGAGAAGACCCTGGTGGACCTATCTAGGCTTGCACAACATTGATCTTCCTACACATTGTTCATCCATCATGTCACCATGGATCGAGATCAACACGAAGGTTGTTAAAAATAGATGAAAAAATAAATCATCAATAAATAGAATTGCAGGACTGGTCCTAAACGCATGGTGTACTGTTAATTACAATGAGCTTTCAATCAGTGATAAAGAGCCAATCTATATCTGTATAATTAGCATTCATTACTATTGGGGCATGTTGTGTATCCGCTCTTTTGTAGGTTTCACGCAGCACAATTATATCTAAGTGGAGATCTTCGAGTCTGGAAAATGTAGAATATGCTAATGTCTGTAAGGCTAGTTTCACACTAGCGTTTTGAGGAGCTGCGGACTTCCTCCGTGAAGCCCCGCCCTCGGCCGTACCTCCGCCGCTAGCTCCGCCTACTTCTGCATGCGGCCTGCATACCTATATTTAACATTAGGTACGCAGGTCGGGCCGCTGTATGCGGATGCTTCCGCATGCGTCGTTTTGACGATGCAGAGAAAAAAATTGCTACAAGCTGCGTCCTACGCTGGTCGCCGCATCGTCAAAACAACGCATGCGGAAGCATCCGCATATAGCGGCACGACCTGCGTACCTAATGTTAAAGATAGGTACGCAGGCCGCATGCAGAAGTAGGCAGAGCTAGCAGCGGAGGTGTGGCCAAGGGCGGGGCTTCACGGAGGAAGTCCGCAGCTCCTCAAAACGCTAATGTGAAACCGACCTAAATCCTACAGTAGTAGAGTGTGGTGTAATACATAGAATACATTATTCTTTCCATCTGTATCTCTCTCCCGTGCTGGAAAATACATGCTTTCCATATTCCAGATGCCAACTAGGCTACATATCATATTACTGGCTGACCATAATGCGGTGGAACAACTGGGGTGCTGAAGACAACCCCTCACCCCCTGAATTAAGCTGTTCCTCATCTCCCCATACTGATCAGATATAACCTTGTTTATATTGTACCATTACTGACTCCTTCCCTCCATCTGTCAAGGAAGAGCTGCCTGCTTTCAGCCACACTACTGGCTTTATTCATGAAGGATTGCCATTAAGCCACCATTGCAACATAAAGGTCATCCGCTTCACAGCCTCTCCATTGTACAACATATCTCATTCTCTACATCTCTACACGTAGCCTCTTGCACCCTCATAGCAATGCCATGTATCATCTAACCAATTACACAGATACCATCGTTCTCTTTCACACCAGACGTTGCCTGTCAAGAGCTTTTTTTGTGCATCAATGGTCATCATGTTGCTACACTACTAATACCGTTACTTTATTGTCTTTTGAACAAGTTAAAAACTCATTAAAAAGGGCGAAATAAACAAATGTGTTCAAATACAGGTAAAATAAATTGACTATAAAACACCCAAAAAGGGAAAACGAGAGACTATTTGTCCAAAAAAGTAACAAATGTTATCACATCTTTAAAAAATACCAATGTATAACTACAGTGAACAATAAATGACAAAAGATGGATGATGTGGAACACTGGTGAAAATAACAGCTATACCCTTTGTAGGGATTTCACTCACTCAGGTGGGACAGCTGACACTCAGGAGGCACGTTCCTTTAAAAGTTCACAGGGTTTATTGCTTCATAAACCTCAAAAATAACAGAAAACAAATAGCCTTTGGCTCAGGGAAGAAAAACAAGTGTCCAGTCCTTCAGGCTCAGTCCTGGAGCCTTAACACACTCAGGAGGGTTTCACCTCCACACATATCTGCTGTGTAAAGCATTAGCCTGTCTTTTATAGGGCTAACCACACCCAGGAACCCATCACATGATTAGACATGTGGTGTGACATCACCACAGGACCTGAAACATATATATATATACATGGTTATGTGAAATAAAGACAACACTCTGGGCTACATCATAGCGACAAGCCACCTATGTGACACATACCTCCCGTCGACTACACACCCCTTAGCCATGCTACACCTTTTACGTATCAGGGTGGATGGGTAAACCCATGAGGTTAGCAGCAGTATAAATAAAGTGCTAGTGCTTATCTTAATCCTTCATTCAATGCCCCTACACAGTGTTTTCCCTTTTTTGGTGTTTTTTGAGATAATGTAGAGTGTCCTGTAAAATTTGACCCCTAGCGCCACTTGGTATAGGGTTCTACTGATAAGAGTATGTATTCTGTTCTATGGTTTTTGTTTTCAAAATAAATTGACTATATAGGAAAATTTGAAAAATATTAGTGCTTTCTCGTCTCCACCTAAATATATTCTTGCAGATACTGGATATGATTTATAACACAGTAGAGGTTAAAATAAGCCCAATTTTAATCATTGTCATTAGTTTTAAAGTGGCTATCTCACTTTCAATCTTCAGGAGCACACCGCTCCTCTCCCTCCCCGATTCCTGTTGGCAGGAGTGGCGGTGCGCTCCTCATGACTGTCAGTTGGGTCGGTGGCATGGCTGAGTCACTGGTCCAAACTGTGCACTCTCCATGAATTCTAGCATAGTCAGCTTTGCCTCTGCAACATTGGAGGGACGCAGGAACACAGAAGATGTAAAGTAAGTATCTTACAAGCATGCTTTCCTTGCCTCCTCTGATGTGGCCGGTAACATTGGCAATGAGTGGTAAACTATACAACTGGAAATCCCTCTGTCCTTGAGAATGAAAAGGATTTTTTAGTAAGTGAGGCCCTGAAAAGTTGTTTGTTTTTACAAGCACTTCACAATTTTACCAATTTAGTAAAATGAAAAAACCTCTTTAATGACAAATCATCTCTGAGTAATCAGATAGTCTTGTTGGTAGGGATATATTCCCTTATTAAGGGACTGTCTGTACAGAACAACAGTTCAAACCAAGTCCAGGTTCCCGGTTAAGCCTTGGAACGGCCAAACATTTAAGTGCACCTTCCCACCTGCTTGTTTCCCCTCCATCTCCGTTACCCTCTTCTTTGATTGACAGCTATGGCTTTTAAAAGCCACAGAAGAGCAGAGATAGATTGAAACCAAGCAGGTGGGAAGGTGCACTTAAATGTTTGGCCATGCCAAGGGTGAAGCGAGCGCCTGGCCTTAGTTTCACCAGTCATTTTATGCAGACCGATTCCCTTTTAAGGGAATCTGTCAGCAGGTTTTTGATTTGTAATCTGAAAGTAGCATGATGTAGAGACCAAAATCCAGTGATGTGCCACTTGGTTTACTCAATTCAACATGTGTGATAAAATCACAGTTTTCTCTGCTGTAGATCTTGCAGATCTCTGAATGCTGAGCTCTGTGTAACCTGTATATTGACAGAAAGCTGTCAATCAGTGGTGAGGGCAGTGTAGGACCAGTAGGCACGAGGCACTTAGTCCTGTAGTGATAATCTCTTGCTGATAAAGCATTGATTTTATTGGAACAGCAAGACACAGGTAAGTAAGTGACACATCACTAGAATCAGGATCTCAGCCTGTACATTATGATGCTCTCAGATTACATAGCAAACACCTGCTGACAGATTCCCTTTAACCCTGCACAAAAGTATGTGAGCCAATGTATCAATAATAGCCATCCTGTGCAACACCCCAAGATACATGTGTGCAAGCGAAATCTGAAGAACAGTTACATCTAGTCCTCAGTTTGTGTCTTCAAATCTTAATTATTTCAAGGGCTTGTTTGCTTTATGAAACCATTTTCCAAGACCCATTACTTTTTTTATTTCTCTGTTGATTTCTCCCCACATTAATGATAAAGAAAAAGTAAATTCATTATTTAAAAGATTTATTAGAACTGATGAGACTGGTGTACTTACTTTGAAAGTCCATAACAGAATAACTGTAAATATTTTCTAAAACTTTTCTTGCCTGATATTTAAAAAAATAACATTATTAGTTTAGCTAGAGCGGAATTTGTAAAATGCTCATTTTAATAACAGTGTGTCTTTTTATTTTTTCATAATAAATAAACTAGGCTCATCAGGTCTGAGAGATCTTGTAAAATGCACAGTATAAAGTTTGTATACTGAAATCTGGTGACAGATTTGCTTTAAGTCTTGTGAACATTTTCGAGATCAATGTTGTATGACTCCAAAATTGAGTGGCCATTGCCTGTAGTGGGCCGATACTGAAAACATAACATGTCAAAGGGGTAAAAAGTTTGGCTAGCTCAATCGCATTCCATTAGATCAGATGAAGCTAGTGTACTTACTATGAACATCCAAATTACAATGGCTTTATAATTCTAATATTAGGATGATAATTGCATGAGTCTAGCTATACAATGAAAGAGCTCATCAGTCCAAGTGTGTTAATGCCCTACCCAGCCTGCTTGACTGACTGCTGCAGCTTGTACTGAGCAGGTTAAGATCTCAGCAGGAAAGAGGAACACTGAGGAATTGTCAATCAGACTAAGTGGGAAGAGGCGGAGTTTAAACTTAAAAAAAAAATAGTATACAACCATTTTGACATGGATTGGTAAAGTAAGTACACCAGCCACGTCAGATTTAAGGCATCTGTTTAATAATTTATGCAGCTACAGTATTATGAAGTGTGGTGAGAGATCTACTTTATGAACTAGAGGGATTCATTAAAAAAGGATTCTACAGCTGTTGTAACTTGAATTTTCAAAGGAAGTTCACCAGTCTCATCAGTTTCTAATGCTTCTATATAATAGTACAAGTAGTTTTAAATCATGAAAATTTGATGTCAGAGTCTCTTCAAGGTTCTAAAAATTAATAAAATGTTTCCTTTGAGTACTATATGACAGACGTCTTGGCTTATGGCAGATCTGTCACCAGATTTCACAGCGGAAACTGTATACATTGTAAAAGAAATCACTAAGACCTGATGAGGCTGGTGTTCTTCTTACTTTTAAATCCAAGTTACAATGACTGTATATTCTTGATTTTAAAGATATCATCTATAGAATGAAAGAGCTTATTTATTCATTCATTCTCCACCCACTCATTCAGCCTCACTGACCGCAGCAGCTTGTCATGAGCAGTGTGAGAAATCAGCAGGGAGGAGGGACACTGAGGAGCTGTCCATTAAGCTACTTGGGCATAGAATGATTTAATGACAGCCAGTTTGACATGGATTTCCTAAGTAAGTACACTAGCCTCATGAGGTCTCGGAGATCTAGTTAATGGTTGTATCATCAGGACGGCTCCTGTCTATTTGCCATATTAGAGAGCGCACCTAAATCTGCTTATTACAGTACAACGGGGTCCAGTCATTTGAATGACCGCCATTTAAAGCCTCGGACAGATATAACGAGATAGCCCCTTTAAATTTAAGATCATGTAGTTAAATAGGAAAAAAAGAATACAAACTACCGTATATCTATAGAATAATCCTATATAACTAATTGCCAGAGCGAAACACTCCAACAAGCTCGCTTCTAACCTGCCATTACCAACGCTAATTTCATCCATTGTAATAAAAACTGATTAAATGTGTTGCGCAGCCTCCTGTAAAAAAATAAAGCTGCACCGATACTCATTGTGTGTTACTGTCCAATATCTGGCGCAGAGTCCGGCTAGAATGTGGAGCTTCCTTCAGGGACACATTGAAATAAACGGCACGTGATGATTTCTTCTCCGAGCTATTGTCAGATATTGGACCCGCTCCAGAGTGATGTGAAGGAGAAGAAGGAGCGCTATTATTAGATGTGTTTGCTACGAGATACAGAATCCCACCTACAGACCAATGATTCCTGAAGCTTCTGTGAACAACTGTGCAAATCCGAGTGGGAGTCGATGCGAAACATATCGGATCAGATCACTGCTCTTCTTACAGATCGCTGGATGCAATAGGCAGTGAAGAAATAGTTAGAAAGTGTCATCTATAAGGAAATACTAGAATGCTGCATATAGAGTTTAGCGGGATCCTGAAGAGCAGAGTTTTCCTAGGAAATGGCGGAAACAGGGTTCACACAGTTCCCATAACGAAGATTTTGTAGCACAATTTTCATTCTTGCAAGAAGTTGTCCGTTTTAGCAAACTTACATAAAAATACTAGCAAAAAGTGGCTACAAGAAATGCCTTTGGTCTGGTGGATCCGCCATGTCAAGAACAGCATGTTGATTCCAACGAGAATCATTGAAATCCCCCCCCCCCCAGTGTTTTAATTCTTTATTGCAGCCCTGGAGTGGAGCTACTGACGTAAGATCCCTGCACCTAAAGGAACTTTTGTCCGTGGGAAAACCCATTTTAATCAATAGTTCTCGGAATAATAATAATTTCGATATTTTTTAAAAAAAATGTTCCTGTGCTGAGATAATCTTATAAATGTGCCCCTGCTGTGTGCTGTGTAATGGCTGTGTCTGACCGTGCAGGAACATGATCTGATCATACCATAGCTCCTGGGCAGAGGAGGAAGCAAAAGATTATACAGAGGAAGCAAAAGAGTATACAGACATTACAGCACAGGATCACAAATGATTCTTACTTTGGGGTAAAGCATGGCAGGGAAATGCTTTACCTCCCAAAAAGAATCAACTGTGATACTGTGCTGTCCTGTCTGTTTACTCTGTTTTGTTTCCTCCACTGTCCAGGAGATGTAGATGATCAGACCATGTTTCTACACGTGAAATACAAAAGAAACGGAGCAATATGTCCAGGATGTAATATATAAAAAGGTATAAGGTAAATGTATTCAGTAAATCAAAAAAGACATATACAGGTCCTTCTCAAAAAATTAGCATATAGTGTTAAATTTCATTATTTACCATAATGTAATGATTACAATTAAACTTTCATATATTATAGATTCATTATCCACCAACTGAAATTTGTCAGGTCTTTTATTGTTTTAATACTGATGATTTTGGCATACAACTCCTGATAACCCAAAAAACCTGTCTCAATAAATTAGCATATCAAGAAAAGGTTCTCTAAACGACCTATTACCCTAATCTTCTGAATCAACTAATTAACTCTAAACACATGCAAAAGATACCTGAGGCTTTTATAAACTCCCTGCCTGGTTCATTACTCAAAACCCCCATCATGGGTAAGACTAGCGACCTGACAGATGTCAAGAAGGCCATCATTGACACCCTCAAGCAAGAGGGTAAGACCCAGAAAGAAATTTCTCAACAAATAGGCTGTTCCCAGAGTGCTGTATCAAGGCACCTCAATGGTAAGTCTGTTGGAAGGAAACAATGTGGCAGAAAACGCTGTACAACGAGAAGAGGAGACCGGACCCTGAGGAAGATTGTGGAGAAGGACCGATTCCAGACCTTGGGGAACCTGAGGAAGCAGTGGACTGAGTCTGGTGTGGAAACATCCAGAGCCACCGTGCACAGGCGTGTGCAGGAAATGGGCTACAGGTGCCGCATTCCCCAGGTAAAGCCACTTTTCAACCATAAACAGTGGCAGAGGCGCCTGACCTGGGCTACAGAGAAGCAGCACTGGACTGTTGCTAAGTGGTCCCAAGTACTTTTTTCTGATGAAAGCAAATTTTGCATGTCATTCGGAAATCAAGGTGCCAGAGTCTGGAGGAAGACTGGGGAGAAGGAAAT
This sequence comes from Ranitomeya imitator, assembly GCF_032444005.1. Lineage (NCBI taxonomy): Eukaryota > Metazoa > Chordata > Amphibia > Anura > Dendrobatidae > Ranitomeya > Ranitomeya imitator. Next base: position 38,836,574 of record NC_091288.1, on the reverse strand, counting down.
GCCAAAATGCCTGAAGTCCAGTGTCAAGTACCCACAGTCAGTGATGGTGTGGGGTGCCATGTCAGCTGCTGGTGTTGGTCCACTGTGTTTCATCAAGGGCAGGGTCAATGCAGCTAGCTATCAGGAGATTTTGGAGCACTTCATGCTTCCATCGGCTGAAATGCTTTATGGAGATGAAGATTTCATTTTTCAGCACGACCTGGCACCTGCTCACAGTGCCAAAACCACTGGTAAATGGTTTACTGACCATGGTATTACTGTGCTCAATTGGCCTGCCAACTCTCCTGACCTGAACCCCATAGAGAATCTGTGGGATATTGTGAAGAGAAAGTTGAGAGACGCAAGACCCAACACTCTGGATGAGCTTAATGCCGCTATTGAAGCATCCTGGGCCTCCATAACATCTCAGCAGTGTCACAGGCTGATTGCCTCCATGCCACGCCGCATTGAAGCAGTCATTTCTGCCAAAGGATTCCCGACCAAGTATTGAGTGCATAACTGAACATTATTATTTGTTGGTTTTTTTGTTTGTTATTAAAAAACACTTTTATTTGATTGGATGGGTGAAATATGCTAATTTATTGAGACAGGTTTTTTGGGTTATCAGGAGTTGTATGCCAAAATCATCAGTATTAAAACAATAAAAGACCTGACAAATTTCAGTTGGTGGATAATGAATCTATAATATATGAAAGTTTAATTGTAATCATTACATTATGGTAAATAATGAAATTTAACACTATATGCTAATTTTTTGAGAAGGACCTGTATCAATACATACTGTATATTACACCATGAATACGTTTCATAAGATTCCAGAGAAAAGATCAGGCAGAGAATGGCAAAAGCATCAATATTACATCAACAGGGTATTTAACTACTCATAATAGGAAAGTGCGCAGTGCATATGTAAACGTATGAGTCATTGTATAGTGGGGGAAGGAGATATAGCAGGACTCCATTATAAGTCAGTACTCGGAATCACAAAACCTCCCAAGAGCCCACCCCACCCCATCACAACAGACTCTTACCCATTGTACGATGTAGGAGAGATGCGCCACTAGCCCCAATGTGCGTTAAACAAATAAATCATAAGCAAAATAACGTTCAGAATCTGAGAAGAGCAGAAACAATAAAATGTTGATCCAGGGTTATTCACGAAAAAAATGCTAATAACCTGCAGATATGGGGTTAATATGCAATCTACTAGCATTCTGAACCTACCCCGCACCCGACCTTTGAGTCCCGCTGCTGGGAGGAAATTAACTTTATCCCCCCCTGGCATTGTTCGAGTTTCAGTCGTTGGGGCAGCAGTGGAGCGGATTCAGTCACCTCTCTGAGTAAAGCAAGCAGCGGCTGTAACCGCACCCCGAGACTGACTGACAGCAGCTCATTAGTAGGGCCGGCTGTCAGTCAGTGACTGGGGCGCGGTTACACCCGCCTCTCTCTATACTCCATACGCTGCCCCGTGACTGAAATAATCAATCCAGTGTTCCTTAAAAGAATTATGCATCTCCGTGTGTGCAGCCCCACAAATCTTACTCCAGTTCGGAACTAGAGTAAGAAATATGGTCCAAGGAACGTCGCCACTCATAAATTTGATGAGCGGAAATTGAACTGACGCCATCCTGTCCCACCTCTGCCGACTTTGTCAGACCTTTGCAAAAATGATATGACAATGACAAAAGTCTCAATTTTAGCGCAGCTTCGTATTACCACTTAGGTACTTTCAGAATGAATACACCTTTCAAACTAATGCATCCGCATTGCAAGGTGTACTGTAGTTTTATGTATAGGTGAAGGCGCACGGTTTTGTTTTTTTCAATGCAAATATTGCAGTTGCTCGTCACTCACAGACAGGTGACACCACACAGACATCAGTCTGTAAACTACAGCATTGTTCCAATATGAGGAGTGAACACCCTGCCACTTATCCTCTTGTCCTCATTAAATGCCTGAGTGAGCAAGAATCCCATTTCCATAGGTATCAGACATAGATTCCAGTCAGTGTCACCATCCACAATCAATATTCTACTTGTGTGTATGAGTCTTCAAAATTCCACTGTCAGATCTGATTACCTGAGTTACATACTCGTATCTATCTATCTATCTATCTATCTATCTATCTATCTATCATCATCTATCTATTGTATATATCCATCAACTATCTATCTCTCTCTATCACATATCTATCTATCTCTCTCTATCACATATCTATCTATCTCTCCAATTTCTATCTCTCTCATATCTATCCATGGACGGACATACCACCTGTTCAACTGGTGTGGCTGCATCGGGGCCCGGAGACTCCGGGGTTCCCTGCAGGGCAGCTAATAATGAGGACAATCAGGCCAGGGGGTCCCTGGCCAGATTGCCCTCATGTGGGGCAGGCAGGGAGCAATCCCTGCAGCTCTGCTGGCTGCAAGAGAAAATGGCAGCGGACCAGAGCTGCAAGAGGGATCCATCCCGCTTCCTGCCCGCACTTTCTGTCTCACCCAGCAGCGGCTGAATGACATCATCATTCAGCGCCACGGCTGTGCGAGACAGGAAGCTGCCAGCGATGGTACGGTTTCAGGATACCGTGCACAGAGGTGAGGTGTGTGTGTATGCAGAGAGGTGAATGGTGCTGTGTGTCTGTGTGTTTGTGTAGTTGGAGAAGAGGGCAATGATGGGGGTGATGGGGCAGAAGGCAGTGATTGGGTTGATGGAGAGGGCAATGATGGGGTGGTGGGGGAGAAAGCAATGATGGGGTGGTGGGGAAGGAGGAAATGATGGAGGCGGTGAATGAGTAATAATGGGGGTGGTGGGGAGGAGGAAATGATGGAGGTGGTGTAGTGGGCAATAATGGGGTGGTGGGGGAAAAGAATGATGCTGGTGGTGGAAAGGGCAATGATGGGGATGGTGGGGGAGGAGGAATTTATGGATGTCATGGAATGGGTAATTGATGGGGGTGGTGTGGGGAAGGCAATGATGGTGGCAGTGGAAAGGACAATGATGGGGATGGTGGGGAGGAAGCAATGATGAAGGTGGTGGAATGGGCAATAATGGGGTGGCGGTGAGAAAGCAATGATGGAGGTGGCGAAGAAGGCAATCATGGGGGTTGGGGAGAGGGCAATAATGAGATTCGGGGGGAGGAGGACAATATCGATTATTATGTCTAACACAGTCCCTTAGTATATAGTGTACTCACTTATTATGTATAACACCATCCTATGGGAGGTGGAGCCACATATTCATCAATGTAATGTGCGGCACCACGTGACTGCTCATACAGGACAAGCAGCGACACTGAAAGGATGTAAGCGCCGAGGGAGCTGGGTATTTTAATCCCAGGGGGCGGGCGCACAGGGGGTGGGAGGGGGCAGATTACTGGCAACTTTATTTTAAAAACAAAAATAAATTAAAAAAAAAAAGATTATTCATTCCTTCTTTCCAGCAAACGCTGCTGGAGAGAAGAAATGAATGGGGCTTCAGCACCACATGCAGGGGGGACAGCGCTTACAGTAGCGCTGTCTCCTGCACAGCACACGGACTGCACACAGACATCTGTGTGCGGTACGTGTTTTACACGGACCCATTGACTTTAATGGGTCCGTGTGATCCGTGTGCTCCCACGAACACTGACATGTCTCCGTGTTTTCCAAACGGACACACGGTCCGTGAAAACACGCTGACATGTGCAGAGACACATTGATTTTAATGTGTCTATGTGAGTCAGTGTCTACGGTACGTGAGGAAACTGTCACCTCACGTACCGGAGCCACTGACGTGTGAAACCGGCCTTATAGGGAACCTGTCACTAGAAATAATGATGTTAACCTACAGATTATCAGCATATCTGCAGGTTATCAGCATTAGTATACTGTTTGGCGCCTGCATGCAACATCCGGATTCAGTCATGTGGTCGGGGTCTGTTGTGAATTCTGTTGTTGAACTCCCTCCTGTGGTCGTGAATGGTACTTCGGCGAGTTCTGTCCATGGACTCCCTCTGGTGGCTGTGAGTGAAGCTGCTGCTTCTGAGGTTCCTTAGACAGGTGACGTGGTTTATCCTTTGGTTGGCTGCTCTATTTAACTCCACTCAGATCGTTACTCCATGCCAGCTGTCAATGTTCCTGCATTGGTTCAGTTCGCTCTTGGATCTTTCTGGTGACCTGTCTTCTCCAGCAGAAGCTAAGTTCCTGATAGTTATTATTTGTTCATTGTTTCCTTGTCCAGCTGGTTATCATGATTTTGTCTTGCTAGCTGGAAGCTCTGGGATGCAGAGTGGCATCTCCGCAACGTTAGTCGGTGCGGAGGTCTTTTTGCACACTCTGCGTGGTCTTTTGTAGTTTTTTGTGCTGACCGCAAAGATACCTTTCCTATCCTCTGTCTGTTTAGTAAGTCTGGCCTCCCTTTGCTGAAACCTGTTTCATTTCTGCGTTTGTGACTTTCATCTTTACTCACAGTCAATATATGTGGGCGGCTGCCTTTTCCTTTGGGGAATTTCTCTGAGGCAAGGTAGGCTTTATTTTCTATCTCTAGGGCTAGCTAGCTCTTAGGCTGTGAAGAGGCGTCTAGGGAGAGTCAGGAACGCTCCACGGCTATTTCTAGTTGTTGTGATAGGATTAGGGCCTGCGGTCAGCAGAGCTCCCACATCCCAGAGCTTGTCCTGTGTGAGTTTAACTATCAGGTCGTGCCGGGTGCTCCTAACCACCAGGTCATAACAGGGGTCCCCCGGGTTCAGTCATTAATCTGAGAATACAGAACCTCACGTTACCGCGCCCCCGCTCCTGACTGATGATCGGCCCCAATGTAGAGGGATTGTCAGTCAGGACCGGGGGCGTGGTTACAATGACCGCTCTGTATACTCAGGTTCCCTTTAATTTTGTAGTACAATACTTCAATAAAATGGTGCCGGAGTCAGCACATGCGCATGCCGCGCATCCAACGCCATTTTATTGAAGAAACTTGCAAACACAGGGCCTTAAAAATAAAAATGGCGCCATAAATGTACTAATAGAAATGCTCACCACCCAGAAGTAGAACGGGTTCAATAGCTAGTAATGCAATAATGCAGTTTAATTTTCATCTAGTCAATGTTTGCAGACAGCGCTTACAGAGGCTGCTGCATTATTTTCTATCAATCCATCCCATATGACCAATGCACTAGGCCACTAAATTCCATCAACACAATATTTCATGTACGACACTTTTAATCATGTTCCAAGTCATACAAGTGACATGATGCGTCCGTCCTATCTGACATTACCACTAAGACTCTGCTAACATTTAATAATCCGTCCAGAAGGGGCATTCACAGTATTAGCCACTCTCATTGGTATTAAGTCTCACAACTGGCAGCAGATCTAGAATGCTTAAGTGACAGCATGGTCTGAGCCTCGGTACAGATGGTCACCTCTCAGCCAACCCACTTTCTCTTTACACCTCGAATGTATATGTCACACTTGCCTAAAATAAATAAATAAATTATATATATATATATATATATTTATATTAATTACATATATACACACACACACACACTGTATATCAATACTTATGTATTTACACAATATAACTGAACATTCTATGTGTATAAACTATATCTTACACTTAGTATAATTTGCGGTATGAAGCCTCAGCAGCAATATTCTATATAAGATGCAACTTTAGACAGATCTCCTAATACAAACTGATTATTGCACTTGCAGGCAAAGGAATTCTCACCCCTCTGACCTTTATCCATCCAGTTCTAGATATATATCTTTACTCAACAAATTATAATATTACTGACAACAAGGACACTCTCTTATAGTACATTACACTAGGACAATTGACTATGATCATACACAAGAGAAACCAGTGCACTATGCAAAAGTCATATAGGGCGATTATTGGGCTGTATACACACACACACAAACATGGACAGACACGAATAAAAATAAATTTATTACAGCAAAACATCTATCGATTTCCAAAGTACAGCTAATACAGCGATGATTAAGGAGCGATCTTGCCTCCATGGGTTAATATCACACTAAGTATGAATACGATGAAATCGCCTCCAGTTATTCCATAAAGCACCAAACATATTCGCTCATACGCCGACATTCTACAGTTTCACGAGCATTTAACGCTGATCATTATATTTTACTATTATTTTTACATTAGGATCATTATCATTTTTCTGGTTACATTATTATTATAGTCATTGATAATTAGTAATGATTTCACTGCAATGTTTTTTTTTTTTTTATTTGCCACTATTTTCCCAACAAATTAAAAATTTAAAAAAATAAATAAATAAAATACAATCCCCTGGCTTGACTGGGGAAATGCAAAGAAAAAAAAAAACAACAAACAAACATAAAAACAAACATTCCAATCTAAGTTGTTCAGTTCACCCTCCCCCCCACCAAAAAAAAAAAAATCTAAAAACTTTCAAGGAGGACTTCAACTTCATGTAACAATTTTTCTTTTTTTTTTTCTTTAACCATAACTCCACATAAATAAGAACAGCAGTATTGCACAGCATGGCACACAATGCAGACAGAGCTGATCTTTGAGGTCCCACATTCTTCTAGAGAGGTAACATAATATCAGCCTGTCATTGTATCAGTGGACAGCAATGGTGAATCACATCCATGCATCCATCCACCAATCTATTCATCTATCTATCTTGTGTCTGTTTCATGTTTATCAAACAAATGCAACATTCTATAAAGTCACAACAAAAATTCCAACAATCTTCACAAACAGCCACAACTTCTATGTAACTGGCATCCAGAACTGTTACTTGCTCTCCTAATATTATTATATTGGGTAAATCATGGCTGTCATTGCCATCCTTTCCATGAGATTTGGTAAATCTATAGGTTTCTCATTAGCAATAAGGGGCCTGCAAACTAAAGCCTCTGTCCCCTGGAGAAACACTGAGTGATCCACACATGGTATGCAAGGAAGCAAATCAGAGTTGATGGGATGCACTGAAGGAAAAGCCAGGCATAGCAGCTACCATTTTCTGATTAATGTCACCAGCCTAGAAAAATCTGTAATGGTAGCAGCTCTGTGCCTGTGACATTATTAGCCAGAGAAGGACCAGAGGGAGAGAGGAAGAGCAAGTGGGGGGATGCAGGGAGCAGAATGGAGCAGCTCACCCCAGGATGATGCAGCCTTCCTCCATGCATTTGCAATAAGATACAAAGCTGGCAGCACATACCATCAGTGCAGGATGGATCCTTTCTAGGTCCTGAGAAATCACTGCAGAGGTTGTTGTCACCAGCAGCCTTTGACACACAGAGCTTGGTATCCACATGCAAGTGATGCTGCTGCCTGCAGCTGCAAGAGGCAGAGCACAGCAATGAGAAGGGGCCTCCCTTGCCAGGCAGTGGCTGCCTTCAGTGCACACAAGCCCAGCCTTCCATCACAAGCCACACACACACCCAGAGTCAGGATTACTCAGTGCAAAGAGAAGCTGGAGCCTGGCAAGTCAGTGCCCCTGATGTCAGAAGCCCCTCCTGCTGCACTGCCTGTATAGTGAGAGGATACCCCCAGTGCACAGATGGAGAGAGCAGTAGTAGGTGGCAGCTATTTAATACAGAAAGGCTTTTTTCCTGCTATAGCATTTATTTAGTAGGACATATCACGCTCCCACATAGCGTATACCTCCAGGTTGCCGTAAAATGTAATTAGGTTTCTGATCCAATGTATAGGTAAAAAAAAAAACTTACAGTAAGGCATGAGATTAGAATACTAAGGCTATGTGCACACGTATTCTGGTCCACTACGGATTTTTCCGCAGTAGATTTGATAAATCCGCAGTGCAAAACCGCTGCGGGTTTATCGCGTTTTTTCTGCAGATTTCACTGCGGTTTTGCAACTGCGGTTTTCTATTGGAGCAGCTGCGGAATCCGCAGAAAGAAGTGACATGCTGCGGAATGTAAACTCATGGGAAACTGCTGCGAACCCGCAGCTGTGGAAACACTGCGGATCCGCAGCAAAATCCGCAGCGTGTGCACAGAACCTAATGACTCACAAGAAGGCTCGGACTGGCACATAGGGTAACAGGGCAATCCCCCGGTGGCCCCCAACCCCACTGGATGGCAGTACTTGGCATAATTCACTTGATTCACTCTGTACGGAAAAAAAGCAGCATCTCATCATTCATTATCCAAACTACCCAGTTCATTATCATATAGAGATATAGGTACATTTGTGAACGAGGGTAGTATAATATTTGTATGCAGGTGAAAAGTGGGCCCCGCAAAGTCAATGTTACTGGTGGGCAGGGCCAGCATCAGCACCCGGCTCACCCGGGCAAGTGCCGGGGCCCTGGTGAGACTGGGGGGCGCATAACGGTAAGACACTTATTCACACCTCCCAACCGTCCCAGATCCAGCGGGACTGTCCCGATTTTGACAGTCAGCCCCGCGATCACGGGCGGGACATTAGTTGCCCCGCACTGGTTGGGAGGTGTGTAATATCACCCAGCTCCCTGAGTCCTTGCACCCGCAGAGCAGCACAACACATATTGGCTGTGCGCACAGGACCTGTGATGAGGTCACAGGATGGGAGGAGTCAGGGGTCACATGATCAGGAGGACCTCCGTGTACAGGACTCTGCTGGTTGTCTTGGTGCTGGACGAGGGTAAGCGTATGTGTGAGGTCAGGAGGTGTTTGTAGTGTGGATGTAGCAGAGCCATGTGTATACGAGGTGTATGGATGGGAGCAGCGTGTGAAAGGTGTATAGAGTGGAGTCGTGTGTGTAAGAGGTGTACGGAGCAGAGCAGTGTGTGTAAGAGGTGTCTGGAGCAGAGCCGGTTGTGTAAGAGGTGTACGGAGCGGAGCCACGTGTATAAGAGGTGTACAGAGCGGAGCTGTGTGTGTAAGAGGTGTACGGAGCGGAGCTGTGTGTGTAAGAGTTGTACGGAGCGGAGCCATGTGTGCAGGGCCGCCATCAGGGCATTACAGGCATCACTGCCGTATGGGGCCCGGTGATGAGGAGCAAAAAGGGGGGCCCGAGTGAGCACGCTGGCAGCCGGTCCGGTCCGCGCTCTGCTCGGGCCCCCCCTGACATTTTTATTGCGGCTGCCAGTGCCACTGTGCTGTGCCTGCTGTCCCTAAATGTGCCTTGTACCTTTAAGGCGGCCGGGCCCGCGGTGCATCATGGGCCCGCCCGCCGCAAGTTAGTGACGTCACACGCTGCCCTGCTCCACTTCCGGGACCAGAGCAGAGCAGCGTGCGGCGGTGTGACACCACGTGGACGGCGGAGGGAGCAGAGAAGAGGCAGCGGGGGACCACCGGACGACGAGGGACCCGGCGGAGGAGAAGAGGCAGGCGGCTGCAGCGGGGGACCGGCAGAGGAGAGGGCAGAGGCAAGCGCCGGCCCGGCGGCAGCGGGGCCCGGGGCCAGAAGAGGCAAGCACCGGCGGGCGGCGGCAGCGGGGGACCGGCGGGCGGCGGGGGACAAGTCAGACGGCGGAGGAGAAGAGGCAGGCGGGGGAGGGGACCACCGGACGACGAGGGACCCGGCGGAGGAGCAGACGGCAGGGGGGGACTAGAATGCTGGCCACACAGGGGCAGAAATGCTGGACACAGTGGGGCAGAATGGTGGACACAGTGGGGCAGAATGCTGGACACAGTGGGGCAGAAATGCTGGACACAGTGGGGCAGAATGCTGGACACAGTGGGGCAGAATGCTGGACACACAGGGGCAGAAATGCTGGACACAGTGGGGCAGAATGCTGGACACACAGGGGCAGAAATGCTGGACACAGTGGGGCAGAAATGCTGGACACACACAGGGGCAGAAATGCTGGACACAGTGGGACAGAATGGTGGACACACACAGGGGCAGAATGCTGGACACACAGGGGCAGAATGCTGGACACAGTGGGGCAGAAATGCTGGACACAGTGGGGCAGAAATGCTGGACACAGTGGGGCAGAATGGTGGACACAGGGGCAGAAATGCTGGACACAGTGGGACAGAATGGTAGACACACAGGGGCAGAAATGCTGGACACAGTGGGGCAGAATGCTGGACACAGTGGGGCAGAATGCTGGACACACAGGGGCAGAAATGCTGGACACAGTGGGGCAGAATGCTGGACACACAGGGGCAGAAATGCTGGACACAGTGGGGCAGAAATGCTGGACACAGTGGGGCAGAATGGTAAACACACAGGGGCAGAAATGCTGGACACAGTGGGGCAGAATGCTGGACACACACAGGGGCAGAAATGCTGGACACAGTGGGACAGAATGGTGTACACACAGTGGGGCAGAATGCTGGACACAGTGGGGCAGAATGCTGGACACAGTGGGGCAGAAATGCTGGACACAGTGGGACAGAATGCTGGACACACAGGGGCAGAAATGCTGGACACAGTGGGACAGAATGATGGACACAGTGGGGCAGAAATGCTGGACACAGTGGGGCAGAATGGTGAACACACAGGGGCAGAAATGCTGGACTCAGTGGGACAGAATGGTGGACACACAGGGGCAGAAATGCTGGACACAGTGGGGCAGAATGCTGGACACAGTGGGGCAGAATGCTGGACACAGTGGGGCAGAATGCTGGACACAGTGGGGCAGAATGCTGGACACAGTGGGGCAGAAATGCTGGACACAGTGGGGCAGAATGGTGGACACAGTGGGGCAGAATGGTGGACACAGTGGGGTAGAAATGCTGGACACAGTGGGGCAGAATGCTGGACACAGTGGGGCAGAATGCTGGACACACAGGGGCAGAAATGCTGGACACAGTGGGGCAGAAATGCTGGACACAGTGGGGCAGAAATGCTGGACACAGTGGGGCAGAATGCTGGACACAGTGGGGCAGAATGCTGGACACAGTGGGGCAGAATGGTGGACACACGGGCAGAAATGCTGGACACAGTGGGGCAGAATGATGGACACAGTGGGGCAGAATGGTGGACACACAGGGGCAGAAATGCTGGACACAGTGGGGCAGAATGATGGACACAGTGGGGCAGAATGGTGGACACACAGGGGCAGAAATGCTGGACACAGTGGGGCAGAATGCTGGACACAGTGGGGCAGAATGCTGGACACACAGGGGCAGAAATGCTGGACACAGTGGGGCAGAAATGCTGGACACAGTGGGGCAGAATGCTGGACACACAGGGGCAGAAATGCTGGACACAGTGGGGCAGAAATGCTGGACACAGTGGGGCAGAATGGTGGACACACAGGGGCAGAAATGCTGGACACAGTGGGACAGAATGGTGGACACAGTGGGGCAGAATGCTGGACACAGTGGGGCAGAAATGCTGGACACAGTGGGGCAGAATGGTGGACACACGGGCAGAAATGCTGGACACAGTGGGACAGAATGGTGGACACAGTGGGGCAGAATGCTGGACACAGAGGGGCAGAAATGCTGGACACAGTGGGGCAGAATGGTGGACACACAGGGGCAGAAATGCTGGACACAGTGGGACAGAATGGTGGTCACACAGGGGCAGAAATGCTGGACATAGTGGGGCAGAATGCTGGACACAGTGGGGCAGAATGCTGGACACAGTGGGGCAGAATGCTGGACACAGTGGGGCAGAATGTTGGAGACAGTGGGGCAGAATGCTGGAGACAGTGGGGCAGAATGCTGGACACAGTGGGGCAGAAATGCTGGACACAGTGACAGGGGCAGAAATGCTGGACACAGTGACAGGGGCAGAATGCTGGACACAGTGACAGGGGCAGAATGCTGGACACAGTGACAGGGGCAGAATGCTGGACACAGGGGCAGACTGTGAGACCCAGGGGCAGAATGCTGGACATTGGGGCAGAATGGAGATACGGGGCATGATTGGAGACACGGGGCAGGATGAAAGACATGGGGGCATGACTGGAGACAGATGGGGCAGGATTGGAGACAGATGGGGCAGAATGGAGACACAGGGGGCATGATTGGAGACAAGTGTCAGGATTGCAGACATGGGGGCATGGTTGGAGACATAGGGGGCAGAATGGAGACATGGGGCATGATTAGAGACACTGGGGGCAGAATTGGAGACAGATCGTGCAGGATCATGGGGCAGGATGGATATGATGGAGACAGATGGGGCAGGATGGAGAGATCACATGGGGCGATCATATGGGGCAGGATGGGGAGATCATATGGGGCAGAATGGATACTCATGAGGGCAGGATGGGAGAACATCTGGCTGACGCCAGGAATGAGACACACGGGGCCAGGCTGGGGGATATTATTAATACCATAGGGGCTAATTTAGGGATATTATTACTGCAGTGATGTATTTATTTTATTTTTTGAGTATACTGTTTTAAATGGGGGGCGGTCCTGTTACTGTATAGAGTGATACTATGTCGCCTTCTTCATGTGGTGTAATGTAGAAGTTGTGAAAACTTAAGTAATGTGTTCTGCAAGCGGAGCTCGAGATAACTGTGTTATTTCCTGCAGAGAGAAGTCCTGGCTGGATGAAATGATGGCGGTCTGTGCTGGATGAAAGATGAAGGACTTCACCTAGAGACATCACTGGTGAGTCAGTGTGTTACCTATACACTGACACTATACACTGTATACAGAGCTCCTGTGTATAATTTCACTAGTGATCACTATATTATCTGTACACAGACACTGCATACTAAGTACAGATCTCCTGTGTATAATGGCACTTATGGTGATAGTATGGTGCTTTTTTTTAAATTACTGATCAGAATTGTAGTATTCAGTCACTATGTGGTGGTAGTATGTGATCTGGTCATGGTGTTGTGGTATTTGTTCCTTCTATGTGATATTATTGGGCATTTTAAAAATTGAAAAATAAATAAAAATATACCTAAATTGTATTGCATATTTTAACAAATATTTAATAGGTTACAGTAGAGTAGGGCCCGGCCAAAAGTATCTACCATGTTATGGTGGCGGCTTAAAAAATCTTTTGGCCAAAACAAAAGCTGCCTGCTATGTATGTGATCTGGTGATGGGAACTGTCAATGTGTGATTGGTGAGAAGTGGAGTTTTTCCAAGAGAGAGCGGTGGGACTGTGGACAGTTCGAGGGGTGGATCCCGGAGGCGGGCCTGGGGTGGAGCCTGGGCGGAGTCTCAAGGGGGCCCCGAAAATTTTGCCAGTATGGGGCCCCGAAATTTCTAGTGGCAGCCCTGCATGTGTGTAAGAGGTGTCCGGAGCAGAGCCGTGTGTGTAAGAGGTGTCCGGATCGGGGCCGGGTGTGTAAGAGGTTACGGAGCGGAGCCACGTGTGTAAGAGGTGTACGGAGCGGAGCCACGTGTGTAAGAGGTGTACAGAGCGGAGCCACGTGTGTAAGAGGTGTACGGATCGGAGTCATGTGTGTAAGAGGTGTATGGAGCCGAGCCGTGTGTGTAAGAGGTGTACGGAGCAGAGCCGTGTGTGTAAGAGGTGTCCGGAGCGGAGTCGGGTGTGTAAGAGGTGTACGGAGCGGAACCACGTGTGTAAGAGGTGTACGGAGCGGAGCCATGTGTGTAAGAGGTGTACGGAGCGGAGCCATGTATGTAAGAAGTGTACGGAGGGGAGCCAGATGTGAAAGGTATATGGAGCGGAGTCGTGTGTATATGGAGCGGAGCCGTGTGTGTAAGAGGTGTATGGAGCGGAGCCATGTGTGTAAGACGTGTACGCAGCAGAGCCGTGTGTGTAAGGTGTACGGAGCGGAGCTGTGTGTGTAAGAGGTGTACGGAGGGGAGCCGCATGTGAAAGGTATATGGAGCAGAGTCGTGTGTGTACGAGGTGTACGGAGCGGAGCCATGTGTGTAAGAGGTGTACGGAGGGGAGCCGCATGTGCAAGGTATATGGAGCGGAGTCGTGTGTGTACGAGGTGTACGGAGCGGAGCAACGTGTGTACGGAGCGAAACCGTGTGTGTACAAGGTATACAGAGGGGAGCAGAGTGTGCAATGTGTATGGAGCGGAGTCGTGTGTGTACGTGGTGTATGGAGCGGAGTCGTGTGTGTACGTGTTGTATGGAGCGGATCGGAGGAGATATTGCTCCTCGCTCTGACACTGACTGGCACAGGAGACATGGAGAGGTCATTATCAGTGGCGTATCACAGCTGCAGGGACGTGAGCAGTTCATCATTCAGCGCCACGGGAGTGGAAGCTGCCAGCTGCTGCGAGGGAGCACGGTGAAAGGTGTGCAGTGATCGAGAAGGCAATGATAGGGGTGGGGTAACCATGTGTGGCCATTATACTGTACCCAGCAGGCTGCCTGTGTTATATACTACGTGGCTGGGCAATATGCTACGTGGCTGGGCAATATGCTACGTGGCTGGGCAATATACTACGTGGATGGGCAATATACTACGTGACTGGGCAATATAATACGTGGCTGGGCAATATACTACGTGACTGGGAAATATACTACGTGGCTGGGCAATAAAATACGTGGCTGGGCAATATAGTATGTGGCTGGGCAATATACTACGTGGCTGGGCAATATACTACGTCGCTGTGCAATATACTACGTGTCTGTGCTATATACTACGTGTCTGTTCGATATACTATGTGGGCTGTGCTATATACTACGTGGCTGGGCAATATACTACGTGGGCTGTGCTATATACTACGTCGGCTGTGCTATATACTACGTGGGCTGTGTTATATACTACGTGGGCTGTGCTATATACTGCGTGGCTGTGTTATATACTACGTGGGCTGTGCTATATACTACGTGGCTGTGTTATATACTACGTGGGCTGTGCTATATACTACGTGGCTGTGTTATATACTACGTGGGCTGTGCTATACGCTACGTGGGCTGTGCTATATTTCTCTGCTGTATCTGTGCATCATGAATCGTGGGATGTGTTTAAGGCTACTTTCACACTTCTGTCTTCTGACGGCCGTCGCAATGCATCGTTTTGGAGAAAAAAACGCATCCTACAAAGTTGCCCGCAGGATGCGTTTTTTCTCCATAGACTTGCATTAGCGACGCATTGCGACATATGGCCAAATGTCGCATCTGTCGTGCGATGGATGCATCGTGTTTTGGCGGACAGTCGGCACAAAAAAAGTTCAATGTAACTTTTTTTGTGCATCGTGTCCACCATTTCCGACCGCACATGCGCGGCCGGAACTCCGCCCCCTCCTCCCCACTCATCACAATGGGCAGCGGATGCGTTGTAAAACTGCATCTGCTGCCCACGTTGTGCTACATTTAGCACAACATTCATCGGGCCGACGGTTTGCGATGGCCCCATACCGATGGAGGTGTGAAAGTAGCCTAAGAGGGGGGCCCACTGAGACTCTTTCGCCCGGGGCCCTCAAAAACCTGGAGCCGCCCCGGGGGAGGACTATATTTACCTGCGCCTGTGCTGTGCCCGTTGTCAGTTATACATCCGATCTCGGCTGAGCAGCTGACACCGTGAATACCTGAGTGTATTGCTTATTCCTGTTTGCGTGCTTGTGTATTACCCCGTCTGTTTCCCATTTTCGCATTTGTCTCCTGATTCGGTACTTCTCATGATACTCCTGGTTTTGATCTCTGCTTTATCCCCGGGCTTCCTGCTCGTTAGTCCTTCTGGTACCTCGTGTCTCTCTCTGGCTTCTGACCCCAGCTTGTCTCTTACCACGCTATTAGTATCTCCCCTTGGCTACCGCACTGTCCTCTGATCTGACTTTGGCTCGCCTGACACTTCTCTCAACTTCCCCGTCTCCTGTCATCATCCCTGAGAGTGCAGGACCTAGACCTGCCTCCAACCACTCCCACGGTGGTCACGTGCTGCAGGTCCTGTTCACCTGCACATGTCACAGCAGGAGTTCCAGGCTCTCTCAGCACATCCCTGGACACTCGTACACACCCAGGGGGTAAGTCTGTTACGGTGTCCATTACAATAGCTTTCCACAGACTGGTAGCTGCACAGTTGGGGCCCGGTGCTGCTCTGACCTTATTTATTTGGACATCTGCTGACACATAGTGAAGAGAACAGCAAGAGTTAAGTACTGTCCAGATTGGGTACACTCAGGCTTGGACTGGCTCACTGGAGAAAAGCAGAATCCTCCGGTGGGCCCATGTGCAAGAGTGGGCCACCACCCTCATATATGAGCAGTACTTTGCATAATATACTAGAATCACTATGTACAGACAGAGGCAGCATCTAATTCATCGATCAATCTACCCAGTTCATTGATATATAAATGTGTGATGGAGGATAATGTCATATTCGTATGTAGCTGAAAAGTGGGGCCCTGGAGTTGGTTACTGGTGGGCCATTGGCACCTGAGATTCATACTAAGGCTAAGTTCACATTTGCGTTGTGCGGTGCAGCGTCGGCGACGCAACGCACAACGCAAATGTAAACGCATGCACAACGCAGCATTTTGTGACGCATGCGTTAATTTTTGCATGATTTTTGGCACACAAAAAACTGCATCATGCAGCGTCCTCTGCGCCCTGACCGTTGCGCCAAAGTGACGCATGCATCACAAAACGCAAGAGCAACGCATGTCCATGCACCCCCCATGTAAAATATAGGGGCACATGACACATGCGTCGCAGCGGCTGCCCCCGACGCAACGCTAATGTGAACGTAGCCTACGTACAGCTGGCCAAGGTGAAGGTGGGATGGATTTTATGCTTTTTGATCAAAATAGTGTTATCTATGTTTTTCTATCCATGTATCCTGCTTTTTTAATTGTCATAGTTTGAAGAATTAATAAAAGTTAACGTGACTTTTCCAGAACAAGATTAAAAGGAGAGGCTCCATAAGAGCTTTGTATAATAAAAATGGATTTTCCAGGACTTATTATTTAGGTGCATGGGGCTAAGAACTAACAGGCAGGTACTTGTTTGTTAACTACCTGTTCTATACAGGGACGATCTCTTCTAGGTCACTTTTGATCCTGCTGCATCAATTTGCCACTCATCAGACAAGCAGCTCTTCCTTTCCGGTCTTTTTTGTCCATGGGGCATCACTGCAGAGGTCATGTTGATTGACAGCCAGTTCCCTGCAGT
This sequence comes from Ranitomeya imitator, assembly GCF_032444005.1. NCBI lineage: Eukaryota > Metazoa > Chordata > Amphibia > Anura > Dendrobatidae > Ranitomeya > Ranitomeya imitator. Next base: position 38,819,625 of record NC_091288.1, on the reverse strand, counting down.
TAGGCAGCACAGGGCCACTGACGTTGTCTGAATACAGTGACCTGGCCAGCCTCAAAGCAGCGTATACATGCTCTATTGCAAGAGCTTGTAGGCGCTGATCTCCTTGCCTACAAGATTGGCCATGCTAATAGACTGTAACCAAGACAAGGAGCAGTACCAAAAAAAATGAAAAATTCCTCTATTCTTGAAAGTGGAGATGAATTTTAAAAGAAGTAGATTTTAAAATTGCTTATTTTTCCAAGCACTTTGAATATTAACCATTTCTGATGATGGGAAAACCCCTTTACCCTAGGTAAAGATGTAGAAACCACTATAAAAATAGAAGTTTCTAGGATTCAGTTTAAAGCTGGTGAAAATAAGTAATGCTTAGCGTGTGGTTTCCAACAATCTCCAGTGGCTTGCTAGAGTGTTGGTATAGTTTATACTCTTCATATATAGCTGCATTATTAGTGAAAGACGCTCCTTGTGTCCACCCAGCTTTGTGACACCCCACAACAAGTCTTTGTTCCAGAGTTCTTGTTAGAGTCAGCACACGCTGAGGACTCGTGCACACAAGTGATTTTATTGTATGAGTGCAATCTGCGGTTTTCACAGATAGCCCTCATACTGTCACAGGTTTACTGTGACAGAGAGGAGCCAGAAGACCACAGCATCTGATTTCTCCTACTCATGCACTGTTTAGAAGGACTTCACTTTCAAATTAAATGGTGCAGGTTTCTTTCAGCAGTGCAGGGGTTAATCTGCTCAGTTGAGAACTCTTGGAAGCTTTACTGCATTAAGGTTCTCAGATGTTCACTGTTGGTCACTCCCCTCACCTATATATTCTGGGCACTGGGAGCACTCATTGTCAGAGCTAGATTCATGCTGCATAGTTAGGAGATGGTGGGTTGTTGTTTAAGAAGGCGTTGGTGGATTTATCTGAGACTGTTGCTAGGTTTTGGTTGTGTGCTAATTCCCTTCCTTCTCTTACTTTGGTTTTACCCCATCCTCCACTCCCCGGGGATATACCTCTATTGTTTGCGTGAGTATATTTGTGGGATTGGTATTTTACTGAATCCCTGTTTGTATTTCCTTGTTAGTTTGGTTGGTGTATTACAGTAAACTTCTACTCCCCTCTTGTCAGGCATCCCTGACCACTGCCACCAATTTGTCACGATTCACACCGTGACCGTCACCCCTACGTCACAGATCGGGGTGACTTTAGGCCAACAGACGGCTATCACATGTGCAGGGGGGCTTATCTTAGTTATCCCTCCACTGCTAACAATGTGAAGAAAAAAACACACACAAGGCTATTGACCTCTTAGCTTACAGCAGGGGCTTATTCTAGGTATCCCACTGCTCTTCAATATACCACAAACTGCAGGGATTTATGTATATCCCGCTTACAGTTCCACTTAAAACTTGCAGCTCTCTGGCGCCCCCCTTACTCTCAGGTCAGATGAGGTACTGCACCTGGGGTAATTAGTCACCAGAAAGGCTGCCTGCTATGTACTGGCTACTGGGCACGCTGCAGCGACACGATAAACTACTCCCACTCAGGCAGGAACAATAATTATCAACACCGCAGTCGCATCACCCCAAATGCCTGCACACTATCGCTGCCACCAGCTTCGATTAAACGGGTCCGAAGCTAACCCAAAAACAACAGTAGCGTATTTCCCTTCAGGAGACTTAGGGTACGGTTTAGAACAGGAGAAAGAACTAGTATTAAATAGTATACCCCATCAAAAGTTTCAGGCAGTGTTTTATCAAAATATTTTACAAAGATGTTACAAATGAGACAATTGCAAATATGTACAAGGTAATTATAACATAAAGGGGATTAAAGGAGAAAAGATAACACTCACATGTTCTCAGTTCATTGCATTGCAGGCAACCATACGTCCCAGTTCATTGGACGTGCTCAGGGCTCTCCAGAAGAAAAAAGTCAAGAAGACTGAGCTGGGGATCTGGGCAGACAGTTATAGCTTCAGCCTGTAAAATCCCAGAAAGGGGTTGGATCACCTCGTCCCTCCTACCTCTTCAGTCTAACTAAACTTTAAACTATTTTCTCTAACTTCTATAACTTCGCTACAAACCATGTCATAGTCATAACAAACCCAGCATTCATCTCGGATTAACGTGGGCATTCTAATGAGATCAAATATGTCCTATCTGTGATATATATTTACAGAGAAATCCCTACTTCTTTACCAGATGGATTTAGAAGCAGATGGGCAGATCCACCGAGGGAGAGTAAGAATATATATTTTCGTGTTCTTAACGTAAACGGTTTGCATAATATCTTACAAAAACAGAACAAAGAACTTCCATGGATTTCTGGAAACTTCTAGACACTTCTAAACAGTTCTCTGCTAGAGGAAGATTTGAGCCTAGTCGTAAATACCTTTCGGCCATAAAACTCCCCCCAGTACATTGACACGGCAGCTCTTGGCTGAGTGAAAGGGAAAAGGGAAGGGGGGGGGGCTTTTTTAGCCCGCAGCCTGCTAACAAGAGAAACTACTTATATGATATTTCATACCATATCGTTACACCTCTCCCATGGGTGGGGGAATGGTGCAGACTGATGGCGGACTCAGGAGCTAAGGCAAGGTACATGGCACCAGCATCTTCAACATTAGAAGTAACCTGGAGAACAGGGCGAGCTAGGGCACCCCTTGCATTAGGGACAGGGAAGGAGCCTCTTGTCCCAGAACACCCGACAACGAAGTCGTGACACATATCTATGAATATCTATGATATTCTACAGGCCTGTGCTCATGTCCTAATTTTTTTTCCTCGGACCACGTGGTCTGAAAAAATATCTGAGACTTGTCCAATTTTGATCAGAGTGTCGGCAGTGCAAATATATGGGTCAATGAAAAAATTGAACTGCATTCGGATGACATCAGAGTGCAGTCCAATTTTCACAGACTAACAGAATGGAGAAGATGGAGCAACCTATTTTTTTCATCTCCATGTCTGAGAAAAACTGATGCCACTCTGGTCAAACTCTGATCAAAATCTGATCAGAATAATTGGACTGTTTTTCTTGGATGTGGAGAAATCGATCCCGTAAGCGCGTGGCTTTAGGCCGGCATCACACTAGAGAGTTTTACGGATGTATGAGAGGCGCAAAAACTACGCATTGCACACGGACCAATGATTTTCTATGGGGCAGCTCCTATCTGCCGTATATTTCGCAGCTGTATTTTATGGGTGAAGAAAATCGCAGCATGCTGCGTTTGTCAGCGTATTGCGCAAAAAATCCACCAATGAAAGTCTATGGGGGCGAGAAAAATATGGATTACACACAGACCAACAGTGTGACTTGCGAGAAATACGCAGCGGTGTTAGAGAGAAAAGCCGGCAATTCAGTGCGGTGTACAGTAAAATCACACTGACAAGTTAGAAATTAGAATAGATAAATAAATGTCTACACATCGTGTGTATATATATGCAGTACAGCCAAAAGTTTGGACACACCTTCTCATTCAAAGATTTTTCTGTATTTTCATGACTATGAAAATTGTACATTCACAGTGAAGGCATCAAAACTATGAATTAACACATGTGGAATTATATACTTAACAAAAAAGTGTGAAACAACTGAAATTATGTCTTATATTCTAGGTTCTTCAAAGTAGCCACCTTTTGCTTTGATGACTGCTTTACACACTCTTGGCATTCTTTTGATGAGCTTCAAGAGGTAGTCACCGGGAATGGTCTTCCAACAATCTTGAAGGAGTTCCCAGAGATGCTTAGCACTTGTTGGCCCTTTTGCCTTCACTCTGCGGTCCAGCTCACCCCAAACCATCTTGATTGGGTTCAGGTCTGGTGACTGTGGAGGCCAGGTCATCTGGCGTAGCACCCCATCACTCTCCTTCTTGGTCAAATAGCCCTTACACAGCCTGGAGGTGTGTTTGGGGTCATTGTCCTGTTGAAAAATAAATGATGGTCCAATTAAACGCAAACCGGATGGAATAGCATGCCGTTGCAAGATGCTGTGGTAGCCATGCTGGTTCAGTATGCCTTCAATTTTGAATAAATCCCCAACAGTGTCACCAGCAAAGCACCCCCACACCATCACACCTCCTCCTCCATGCTTCACGGTGGGAACCAGGCATGTAGAGTCCATTCTTTCACCTTTTCTGCGTCACACAAAGACACGGTGGTTGGAACCAAAGATCTCAAATTTGGACTCATCAGACCAAAGCACAGATTTCCACAGGTCCCATGTCAATTTCTTGTGTTCCTTAGCCCAAACAAGTCTCTTTTGCTTGTTGCCTGTCCTTAGCAGTGGTTTCCTAGCAGCTTTTTTACCATGAAGGCCTGCTGAACAAAGTCTCCTCTTCACAGTTGTTGTAGAGATGTGTCTGCTGCTAGAACTCTGTGTGGCATTGACCTGGTCTCTAATCTGAGCTGCTGTTAACCTGCGATTTCTGAGGCTGGTGACTCGGATAAACGTATCCTCAGGAGTAGAGGTGACTCTTGGTCTTCCTTTCCTGGGGCGGTGTTGTGAATTCCGCTCTTGGGCTCCCTCCGGTGGTTGTAAGTGGCACTTTTGTGAGTTCTGCTATTGGGCTCCCTCTTGTGGTTTCTAGTGGTATGGCTGCTCCTTGGAGTTAGCTGTCATCAGCTGCCTCCACTTATTGTCTGCTATTTAAGTCTGGCTCTAGTCTTCAGCCTATGCCACTTGTCAATGTTCCTAGCTGGATTCACATCTCTGCTTGGATTCTCCTGGTTTCCTGACCAGTTCTGCAAAGATAAGTTCTGGCTTTGCTCATTTCAGACCACATGTTGTGGACTTATTGTTCTGTGCATTCTATATTTGTCCAGCTTGTCAGTGTGGATTTTTTCTGTGTTGCTGGAAGCTCTGGGAAGCAGATTTACCCTCCACACCTTTAGTCAGGTGTGGAGATTTTGTAAACTCTGTGTGGATTGTTTTTGTAGTTTTTATACTGACCGCACAGTATCCTTTCCTGTCCTGTCTTGTCCTGTCTATCAAGCTAGACTGGCCTCCTGTGCTAAAATCTGATTTCATTTCTGCGTATGTTATTTTCCCCTCCTCTCACCGTCAATATTTGTGGGGGGCTATCTTTCCTTTGGGGATTTTCTCTGAGGCAAGATAGGTTTCCTGTTTCCATCTTTAGGGGAAGTTAGATCTTAGGCTGTGCCGAGGGGTCTAGGGAGTGTCAGGTACCCCCCACGGCTATTTTTAGTTGCGCTGCTAGGTTCAGGGTTTGCGGTCAGTACAGATACCACCTCCTTCAGAGCTTGTCTCATGTTGTTCCTAAACCACCAGATCATAACAGGGCGGTCCTCATATGAGCCAGTTTCTTTGTAGCGCTTGATGGTTTTTGCAACTGCACTTGGGGACACTTTCAAAGTTTTCCCAATTTTTCGAACTGACTTAAAGTAATGATGGCCACTCGTTTTTCCTTACTTAGTTGTTTTTTTCTTGCCATAATACAAATTCTAACAGTCTATTCAGTAGGACTATCAGCTGTGTATCCACCAGACTTCTGCACAACACAATTGATGGTCCCAACCCCATTTTTAAGGCAAGAAATCACACTTAATAAGCCTGACAGGGCACACCTGTGAAGTGAAAAACATTCCGGTGACTACCTCTTGAAGCTCATCAAGAGAATGCTAAGAGTGTGCAAAGCAGTCATCAAAGCAAAAGGTGACTACTTTGAAGAACCTGGAATATAAAACATATTTTCAGTTGTTTCACACTCTTTTGTTAAGTATATAATTCCACATATGTTAATTCATAGCTTTGATGCCTTCAGTGTGAATGTACAATTTTCATAGTCATGAAAATACAGAAAAATCTTTAAATTAGAAGGTGCGTCCAAACTTTTGGTCTGTACTGTATATATATATATATATACACATACATATACTGTATATTAGATTTCAAGAACATTTGAGCCAATGGATCGATTAGATCCATTATATGTCCATTTTGCAAGGTTGCGAGAAAAAAAACGCAGTACGGATGCCATACGGATTACATACGGAGGATGACATGCGTAAAATACGCAGCCACACCCTGCCTACGGATGACATACGGATCACTGTTTTGGGATCATTTCTGCATATTACGCCTGTAAAAAAGAGGACCGTATTTCCCTACGCTAAGTGTGACGCCGGCCTTACTGTGAGATTTGGCAGTCTTGAAGACACTAACACCTTCATTACTCTAACAAAGGAATGGGTACTCTGGTCAGTATTCAGAGTGGATCTTTAAAAAATTCTAAAAATTCCTTATTTTTTTATTTATTTATATATCTTTCCATAAAAACAGAGATAATATGCAGGTAGACAATTCCTAGTAAACATATAAGATATATTGTCTATGATTCTCTTTTTATGATCACATAGAATAGTAGTTAGTTCACAACGTGCTCCATGTTGAGATAAGGAGAAACGATACCCCTTAGACCCCAGTCCAGAGCCTCTCACCTAGCCAAATCAGTTCTCATGCTTCGCACTGACGAGGGCCAACAGCCCGAAACACCGTGTCTGCGAATTGAGATATTGATTTGGCTTTTATCCTAAGTCATATTGCACGACTCGTTAAAGGGTTGATTATGACTTGTAGGATCGCTACTTCCAACAGGTGGCGCTATAGAGTTTAAGTCCTCTTTTTCTCAGAAGAGGCAATTTGCATATAACCCATTGATGCAATAATTTGTTGTGTATATTGAGCCTTTTTCATGCCATTACTCAGAGCTGGATCACCGATTTGTGTGCAGAGCAGAAGAAAAGTTGAGTTGAGAAATTAGTTTTAGTGATAATTCATGTTTTCTTAACTCTTTTGGGAAATTATAGATTTCTTGAACACTGTTAATTAATATCTTTATGCTAAAGAACATAGATATCCAACTGTGTGACTATCTTGCATGGTAAATCATGGGATGCAGATATTCCACACAGTGGTCTCCATATGAATAAACCATGAATAACTGTGATTAAACATAAACTGATCACAGAGAAATATATTAATTACATAGTTAATTGCCGTCTCCAAATTGGATGTAATATTGGCACAGCAAGTGTATTAACTGCAACAATGAAACAAAAGTCGAAATTTTTCCAGGCTTAGCTGTCAATATGAGGAGGATCAAGATTTTTTTCCTCATGTGTTATTATTTGATAAAACTAGGGGTTAAGGAACGGAAAACGTTACTGTATTGAAGAGTGTTTTTTATAAAGACTGATAATCTTAAATTGATTATTAAATAAATTGATAAAAATCTTTGTGTAGAATTTTGGATATTTTGTTGAATAAACTTTCACTATTTTTGCAAATTATCTATTAGAGTGTGCTGTGAATTATGGCTCTTTGTTCCAGGGACTCTAGTAATCCATTCCACCAGCACCTTGCTTTTTTGGCCTGAGTGCACACCAATTCTTTCCCTATTGTAGAATAAACAACACTCATCAACTTAATTAAAACATGTTTCTGATGTCATTTTCAGCCTTACTATTTTTAAATTTGCCATCTAATTCATACACACATGCTAGCCACCTTAGGTCTCTCCCTAAGGTGGCTAGCATGTGTGTATCGCTTGCTCACCGAGCCCCACTCCATACAGCCAACCAATTCCAGCCCTGTGCTGATGAGGGCCTAAAGCCCGAAACACGTGTCCACAGGTAGGAATTGGTTGGCTGTGTAAATTTAGAAACTAATCTGCAGCATTGCACGCTTGGCGGTTCCAAGCGCTGTGGATTAGACTGGGGTGGAAAGAGATGATTTGCATAGCTCCGCCTACTGCAAAGGATTCTGGGTAAACCAGCTATTCTTTGTATTATGCTGCTTGCAAGTACTTTCCGTTTCAGGAAAGCATCCACTATGTATTTCCTTTAAGTAGAGGGCTTTTCGGTCTCTTTCGTCCCGCTACATTTAGCCCAACTTGGGTCTCTCCCTAAGGTGGCTAGCATGTGTGTATCGCTTGCTCACCGAGCCCCACTCCATACAGCCAACCAATTCCAGCCCTGTGCTGATGAGGGCCTAAAGCCCGAAACACGTGTCCACAGGTAGGAATTGGTTGGCTGTGTAAATTTAGAAACTAATCTGCAGCATTGCACGCTTGGCGGTTCCAAGCGCTGTGGATTAGACTGGGGTGGAAAGAGATGATTTGCATAGCTCCGCCTACTGCAAAGGATTCTGGGTAAACCAGCTATTCTTTGTATTATGCTGCTTGCAAGTACTTTCCGTTTCAGGAAAGCATCCACTATGTATTTCCTTTAAGTAGAGGGCTTTTCGGTCTCTTTCGTCCCGCTACATTTAGCCCAACTTGGGTCTCTCCCTAAGGTGGCTAGCATGTGTGTATCGCTTGCTCACCGAGCCCCACTCCATACAGCCAACCAATTCCAGCCCTGTGCTGATGAGGGCCTAAAGCCCGAAACACGTGTCCACAGGTAGGAATTGGTTGGCTGTGTAAATTTAGAAACTAATCTGCAGCATTGCACGCTTGGCGGTTCCAAGCGCTGTGGATTAGACTGGGGTGGAAAGAGATGATTTGCATAGCTCTGCCTACTGCAAAGGATTCTGGGTAAACCAGCTATTCTTTGTATTATGCTGCTTGCAAGTACTTTCCGTTTCAGGAAAGCATCCACCATCTAATTCATTAATAAACCTTTGATTCTGTTTTTTTTTTCAGCCTGATTTTGGTTACCCGCAGATACTACTGCACGCCTGGTTGGTTTATATCTAGAACCTTTGGTCCGCTCAACCAATATATTTCCCATGACTTTGAGTTCTTGCCTCACAGTCAGTGCTGTTACAGTCCCTCTAAGCCACACAACAGCTTCCCAGCACCATCTTGAGACTCAATTCTCAGAGCATTTCTATGCTTAAGTCACCCCTCACTCTTCTTGCCCACTCACTACACCCGGCCAGAAAAGCCTTCTTGGGACTCCAGTCTCAGAACGCGTCTATACCAAAGTCACCTTTCATGCTTCTTGTCCACTTCCTACACCCAGCCAGAACATCCTTCTTGACACTCCAGTCTCAGAGTACTTTTATGCCTAAGTCACCTCCCACCCTTCTTCCCCATTCACTACACCCAGCCAGAACAGCCTTCTTGAGACTCCAGTCTCAGAGCGCTTTTATGCCTAAATCACCTCCCTCCCTTCTTCCCCATTCACTACACCCAGCCAGAACAGCCTTCTTGAGACTCCAGTCTCAGAGCGCTTTTATGCCTAAATCACCTCCCTCCCTTCTTCCCCATTCACTACACCCAGCCAGAACAGCCTTCTTGAGACTCCAGTCTCAGAGCGCTTTTATGCCTAAGTCACCTCCCACACTTCTTCCCCATTCACTACACCCAGCCAGAACAGCCTTCTTGAGACTCCAGTCTCAGAGCGCTTCTGTGTCTAAGTCACTTCCCACAATTCTTGCCCACTCACTACACCCAACCAGAACAGCTTTCTTTAGACTCAAGCCTGAGATTGCAGTCCCCCAATCAGGTCTCGCACCCACATCACTCATGCACACAGTCTGTGAAACCAAGTTGTACACTGGAGGAGTGGAAAGGGCTGTATGTAAATGAACACATTGATGCAACAACTAGAGTGAGTACAGATCAATTTGCAGGACCCAGTCACCACTGCCTGGTAAATTGAAAATTACTGCTCAAGGGATCCACATAGGAGTAACGTCCATGTGATATCAAAGTGATTAAATAAAACAGAAATAACAAACACAGTGATCTTACAGTATATATATTATAATGAGTCCAGTAAAGTCACAGGAAATAGTTATTGCACATGGTGACATCACAGTGCAAAGAATAAACCATACTCCTCTTTTTTTCTAGTGCTAAAAGTGGCCCTAAGGCACAAATGCAATTGCAAGCAGGTTATTGGATTGGTCATTTACTTAATTACACCTGCATTCTTGTTTCTGTGAAAACTCCTGGGAGTAAAGGTACCTTCACACTAAACGACGCTGCAGCGATCCAGACAACGATCCGGATCGCTGCAGCGTCGCTGTTTGGTCGCTGGAGAGCTGTCACACAGACCGCTCTCCAGCGACCAACGATGCCGGTAACCAGGGTAAACATCGGGTTACTAAGCACAGGGCCGCGCTTAGTAACCCGATGTTTACCCTGGTTACCATCCTAAAAGTAAAAAAACCAAACGCTTCATACTTACCTTCCGCTGTCTGTCCCCGGCGCTGTGCTTCTCTGTACTGGCTGTGAGCATAGAGGCCGGAAAGCAGAGCGGTGACGTCACCGCTCTGCTTTCTGGCCGCTGTGCTCACAGTGAGTGCAGGAAAGCAGAGCGCCGAGGACAGACAGCGGAAGGTAAGTATGAAGCGTTTGGTTTTTTTACTTTTAGGATGGTAACCAGGGTAAACATCGGGTTACTAAGCGCGGCCCTGTGCTTAGTAACCCGATGTTTACCCTGGTTACCAGCGAAGACATCGCTGAATCGGTGTCACACACGCCGATTCAGCGATGTCAGCGGGAGAGCCAGCGACCAAAGAAAGTTCTGGCCTTCTAGCCCTGACCAACGACATCACAGCAGGATTCTGATCGCTGCTGCATGTCAAACACAACGATATCGCTAGCGAGGACGCTGCAACGTCACGGATCGCTAGCGATATCGTTTAGTGTGAAGGTACCTTAAGGCGCTGTCAGTGTCACTATACAGGACTGATGTGACTGATATTTGTCTTTTGCATAAAACACTAATAAAAGTTCTAAATACCTAGCCAGAACAGTATCAATTATAGAAGCCGGAGCCATAGAGACACAAGGGACCGATTCATGATTTTCTATTTTTTATATGACACTTTTACTTTTTTTTTGTAAAGTGGTGTTTGTTGACAATTTTTACTCTAAATTCTTCAAAATGGGGCATGTGGTTTATGAATTTTGCACATAGTAAAAAATGGTCTTTATTTTTGATTTTCAACATTTGAGGTCAAAAAGTCAAATGTTCCATTTTTTTTTTATTTTCAGGTATTCAAAAAAAAAAAATCAAATGGGGGGGATAGAGACTGGAGTACATTTGCACACAAATTTTGCAAGTTTTATAAAATGTTGCACTTGATCAATTAATCTAAAAGATCTGGAAAAGCCACATTGATGTAAAAAAAAAAATTACTTATCAACTAAAATAAAAAAAGGCTCAAATCCTTTGAATTTGTTGCAAATCAAAAAGTCACTAATTGATAATTCACACTAAAAAAAACAGGTAAAAATGCAATGATGAATTTGGTGAATAGTTTGCACTTCTTATTTTAATGGGAATATCTTATCTAGGGCTAACATGTTGATGACTTACAAAAAAGAAAAAAAAAGAGCATGAACCGCACATCCCAAAATCATACGTTGATCTAAAGCCGCTAGGCAAAAATTAATATAACTGAATATGAGGTTTTCAGTTTAACATTCTGATCAGACTGTATGAAGCCCACTGCCCCTTCACGGCAAACCTCGTAGTGGGTCCTAACGCCCTAACGGTGCGGAGCCGTGCGGCGCCCACCGCCACAGCGGCCATGCACCAGCAGGGCGGACGGCCTGTTGCCCCACAGCACCCATGCTGCAAGACTGAGTCCCCAAGACTCCAGACCGCGCCGCCCCACCAGCACAAAGCCACAGCAACAATGGCCGCCACACAGCACCAACACCAAAATGAAAGGAGCACTTAAACTCACCTTCCTCCAGCTCTTCAGTGAGAGCCAAAATGGGCTAGACCCCTTACTTTGCAGTCTCCTGCTAATTAAAATCACCTGAGCCAAATGGGAGGAGTGCTGGTCCAAGAAGAAGACTAGAACATGCTTTGCAAAAAAGTAAAAAAAAGGAGCATGAACCGCACATCCCAAAATCATACGTTGATCTAAAGCCGCTAGGTAAAAATTAATATAACTGAATATGAGGTTTTCAGTTTAAAATTCTGATCAGACTGTATGAAGCCCACTGCCCCTTCACGGCAAACCTCGTAGTGGGTCCTAACGCCCTAACGGAGCGGAGCCGTGCGGCGCCCACCGCCACAGCGGCCATGCACCAGCAGGGCGGACGGCCTGTTGCCCCACAGCACCCATGCTGCAAGACTGAGTCCCCACGACTCCAGACCGCACCGCCCCACCAGCACAAAGCCACAGCAACAATGGCCGCCACACAGCACCAACACCAAAATGAAAGGAGCACTTAAACTCACCTTCCTCCAGCTCTTCAGTGAGAGCCAAAATGGGCTAGACCCCTTACTTTGCAGTCTCCTGCTAATTAAAATCACCTGAGCCAAATGGGAGGAGTGCTGGTCCAAGAAGAAGACTAGAACATGCTTTGCAAAAAAGAAAAAAAAGAGCATGAACCGCACATCCCAAAATCAAACTTGATCAATTAATCTAAAAGATCTGGAAAAGCCACATTGATGTAAAAAAAAAAATTACTTATCAACTAAAATAAAAAAAGGCTCAAATCCTTTGAATTTGTTGCAAATCAAAATGTCACTAATTGATAATTCACACAAAAAAAACAGGCAAACATGCAATGATGAATCTGGTGAATAGTTTGTACTCATTTTAATGGGAATATCTTATCTAGGGAGAAAATATATTGATGACTTATTTAATAGCTACGGCAGAGTACTGCAGTTTATCACTAGTGATGAACGAGTGTACTCGTTGCTCGAGTTTTCCGGAGCATGCTTGGGTGGTCTCCAAGTATTTATGACTGCTCGGAGATTTAGTTTTCTTTGTCGCAGCTGGATGATTTGCAGCTACTAGACAGCTTGATTACATGTAGGTATTCTCTAGAACCCAGGCAACCCCCACATGTACTCAGGCTGGCTAGTAGCTGTAAATCATGCAGCTGCGTCAATAAAAACGAAATCTCCGAGCAGTCAAAAATACTCGGAGACCACCCGAGCGTGCTCGGGAAAACCCGAGCAACGAGTATACTCGCTCATCAATATTTATCACCCATTCACAATACCATTTGCAATACTTGGCAGCGGCCACAAAACAATGTATGGCGCTGCTCAGTTCTGCTCTGCATATTACTGCCATCTGTCCACTGATGGGTGTCTTACAGATTAATTATCAGGTTGTTAACCCCAGACATCCTCACCCCGATCAAAAAAAGTCTAACACATCTCAGAGATCCGAAGCAGAACCCAAAAAAAATCAAAGTATCTGAAATATCTCTATGAAATGTCAGAAGTTTTCTTGGTCATTATATACCAATGTAGGGTATACAGTATAGTGATATCAGCCAAGTTCTGCCTCAATATTTATCCATCAGTGGCCTCCATTAACTTCAGGCGCATAACTAGAAACTAGCGCATGCGCAATGCCATGCACAGTGTTGGTCAATGGAGCCAACTAATAGATCGGTCAAGTTCCCTGCCCATTTATCATATTTTCCATATTGTTATGGGGATGTACTTATTAGGACATCAGCCATGCTCCAATTATTACTTTTTATCAGTTTCCCGAATAAAAAAATTCTTCCTGCAAAGACTTTACGTACAACAGTGTCTTGTTTTAAGTCCACGCAGTAGTTCCTTTTTTTCCATCATCTGAATTGAACTTTCTTTCTGGGATTAGAGGACCAAGGAGCAATGGGGTTTATAGCAGATGATTAATCCCACTAATGATGAGCTTGACCTGGCATGGTTTATGGGACTGAGCAAGACCAAAAAAACCCTACCCAATGCATAATAGGAGAACAATAGCCAGTGTATCATATGCTCAGATCTCCCGTTATATATTTAATATTTGAGTATCGTTTTATTTGTGTGATCAGTTTTTGCTACATACATGGATGAAAGCAGCTATACTGCATATGTTTAACAAGTATTCACTCGTGTCCTTATGTCCTTTACCAAAGTTATCCTTTTTCTCATTAGTATACTGCAGAATGCATATATTTATATGTGCATATATTTGCATATTGCATCTATATCAGTAAGTGAAGCTTGCACATTGTAGGTTGGCATCATGCCAAGAAGAATCTGCTTTATATTGAGAGAGCTATATACAGGAAACATCCAGAAAACTGTTTACTCCTAGTAAACCTAGCAGTTGGAACAAGGTAAGGGCAAAATATTTTCCATTAGGTTTAAGGAATAAACAAAAGTGTCTCCAATAAACACTTTGCTGCAATAAATGCAAAACCAGGTTGAAAAAATAAGCAAACGCAGTGCAACATGGAAGTTCTAAAAACAAACAACCAAAACAATAACAAATATACTGTATATTTATATGTATGCATATCTAAATATCCTGTCAGTGGGAATGCCATTCCCGACACCTTATAAGCTGATTACAAGGGTCATAAGGTGCTCCAGTAAGTGTTACATCAACTTCATTATTTATCTGGGATTGTGCCATCTAGTTTGTGCAATATTCTTTTGTATGCACAGTGACAGTGCGCTCCCTCCCTGTCTCTGATGAGAAGTAATGACCAGGCAAAAGAGCAATCTGTCAGTGGGCATTGTAAGAAAAAAAAAGACGTCAAGCAGGGAGAACAGAGACCATCCACGCCCCCAAAAGTAACGTTGGTTCTGAGGGCAGGTCTCTGCTTTTCCTGCTATTGGCTTATCTCCTTACAATGCTCACTGGCAGTGCGCTCTCGTCAGCTCGTTCCTTTTCAACAAAGTCACAGAGGGAGCACACCGTCACTGTGCATTAGAAAGAAAATTTCACAATGACAAGATCTTGCTGGCCATGTGTCAGAATTGACAACCAAGGTATACTCAGTAGGGCCTGAACTAGCCCAGCTCCTGAAGCAGATGCCACTGATGTTTCTTTTTAGAGTAAAGGCAGAGGCTGTGGCAGTGCCCACAGCCTCTGCACCTTGACGAAATCTTAATGAGTATCTCAGCATGCACTGAAGAAAAATGTCATTAAACATGAAGTTGGTAAAAAAATAAAATAAAAACGTTAGATAAAGTAGAGAGCGAATGATGGGGAATTTTTATTAAAGTATATTAGAAGGTAAATTAGATTATTGCATTAAATTAGTTTCGGACCACCCCTTTAATGTCATAAATGACATACCTAACAGTTGGAGTCTGAAGTACCAAATAATCTTAACCTATCATCTCCTGAGCTGTAAATCCAGTAGTGAATTCGTTACTCATAGAAACACCAATATTTGTGCATTTTTTCCATTGACTTTTAAAGGATGCAACTGTTGATACTGAATCATATAAAAGTAATAGTCAATAAAAGCTCAGTCTGATTCATATAGAACACAACTCATAATAGTTTCAGCTATTAATGCCAGATGCCAACGTCATGCTTTAGCCTACATCCCTAATGTTAAGTCTTTCAGGAAGTATGACAACTGCTGGAAATGTACAAATGCCATGATACATTGAGAACAATAGAGATTTTACCTTAATATTTTTTTATTCCAAATACAATGTCTTGCAAAAGTATTCGGCTCCCTGGAACTTTTCAACCTTTTCCCACATATCATGCTTCAAACATAAAGATACCAAATGTAAATTTTGGGTGAAGAATCAACAAGTGGAACACAATTGTGAAGTTGAACGAAATTTATTGGCTATTTTAAATTTTTGTGGAAAATCAAAAACTTAAACGTGGGGCAGGCAATATTATTCGACCCCTTTACTTTCAGTGCAGCAAACTCACTCCAGAAGTTCATTATTATTATTATTATTATTATTTATTGTTATAGCGCCATTTATTCCATGGCGCTTTACATGTGAGGAGGGGTATACATAATAAAAACAAGTACAATAATCTTAAACAATACAAGTCATAGCTGGTACAGGAGGAGAGAGGACCCTGCCCGCGAAGGCTCACAATCTACAGGGGATGGGTGAGGATACAGTAGGTGAGGATAGAGCTGGTCATGCAGCGGTTTGGTCGATCGGTGGTTACTGCAGGTTGTAGGCTTGTCGGAAGAGGTGGATCTTCAGGTTCCTTTTGAAGGTTTCGATGGTAGGCGAGAGTCTGATGTGTTGTGGTAGAGGGTTCCAGAGTAGGGGTGATACGCGAGAGAAATCTTGTATACGATTGTGGGAAGAGGAGATAAGAGGGGAGTAGAGAAGGAGATCTTGTGAGGATCGGAGGTTGCGTGTAGGTAAGTACCGGGAGATGAGGTCACAGATGTATGGAGGAGACAGGTTGTGGATGGCTTTGTACGTCATGGTTAGGGTTGTGTACTGGAGTCTCTGGGCAATGGGCAGCCAGTGAAGGGATTGACAGAGGGGTGAAGCTGGGGAATAGCGGGGGGACAGGTGGATTAGTCAGGCAGCAGAGTTTAGAATAGATTGGAGGGGTGCGAGAGTGTTAGAGGGGAGGCCACAGAGCAAGAGGTTGCAGTAGTCAAGGCGAGAGATGATGAGGGCATGGACTAGGGTTTTTGCAGATTCTTGGTTGAGGAATGAACGGATTTGTGAACTATTTTTGAGTTGAAGTGGAAAGGGCTTGGATATGTGGTTTGAAGGAGAGATCAGCGTCAGGGATTACCCCGAGGCAGCGAGCTTGTGGGACTGGGGAGAGTGGGCAGCCATTTACTGTAATGGATAGGTTCGTTGGGGGGGGTCGCGTGAGATGGGGGAAAGATGATGAATTCTGTTTTGTCCATGTTAAGTTTGAGAAATCTAGTGGAGAAGAAGGATGAAATAATGGACAGACATTGAGGGATTCTGGTTAGTAGGGAGGTGATATCTGGTCCAGAGATGTAGATTTGTGTGTCATCAGCATAGAGGTGATACTGAAAGCCATGAGATTCTATGAGCTGTCCCAGGCCAAAGGTGTAAATGGAGAAGAGCAGGGGCCCAAGGACTGAACCTTGTGGGACTCCGACAGATAGGGGGCGAGGTGAGGAGGTGGTGTGTGAGTGGGAGAAGCTGAATGTCCGGTCTGTTAGGTATGACGAGATCCAGGATAGGGCCAAGTCTGTGATGCCAAGGGATGAGAGGGTCTGTAATAATAGGGAATGGTCCACTGTGTCAAAGGCAGCCGACAGGTCAAGGAAGAGGAGGACAGAGTAGTGTCGCTTGCTCTTGGCGGTTAAGAGGTCATTGGTGACCTTAGTAAGGGCAGTTTCAGTGGAATGGTGTGACCGGAAGCCAGATTGTAAGCGGTCAAAGAGGGAGCAAGAAGAGAGATGGGAGGACCGTTCAAGGTAAACGTGTTGTTCCAGTAGTTTGGATGCATAAGGAAGAAGTGATATAGGGCGATAGCTAGATACAGAGGTTGGGTCAAGAGAGGGCTTTTTGAGGATAGGTGTGATGGAGGCATGTTTAAAGCTTGAGGGGAAAATACCAGTTGTTAGTTCATTGTGGATCTCTGAATGATCCAATGTTGTCCTAAATGCCTAATGATGATAAATATAATCCACCTGTGTGTAATCAAGTCTCCGTATAAATGCACCTGCTCTGTGATAGTCTCAGGGTTCTGTTTGAAGCACAGAGAGCATCATGAAGACCAAGGAACACAGCAGGCAGGTCCATGATACTGTTGTACGTCGGGTTTGCTGTCACATCGTGGACAAGAGGAGACACAATATGGGTAATTAACCCTTGATTTATTGATGCATATCTTATGTCTGATACATTGTAATTGTTTTCAGCAATGCATGCTAGCACTAAACATGGTGATAGTTATTATAGGTGGAACTAATTAGTCTAGGTACAAACAAGTGACTAACTGATTGTCCTACCTATTTAAGTTACATTGCTTATGTGCATTGCTTTCTACATGTATATGCAATTATTTAGTATAATATGTTGTCCTGATCCACCCTGTGACTGTTACTCCCTTTTTTGGGGGATCACACTATTTTATCATATCCTATTGTATGTATTTGCATTTAGTCTGTGGTAAATATCTACCCTTAATAAAATATTTATATTTTGAGATACGTTATGACTCAAATTCTCCTCATATTTAATAGATTAGTAATGGGGTTGTCTGATAGACACCTCTCCATTACCAACATATTTGACCAATCATCAACACCAACTACCATTACCCTGATTGCTACTGAACCATTCCTTCTATAGGTATATTGCTACTGCAACCTAAAAGCAAAAGTCCTTTTCAGGGAAACATTTTCTTTTCCCTATTAATAGCAGAAAGTTTGCAGGCATAAAAAAAAAAACTAATTTAAAATGCGCAAGGCGTGCAGTAAGAGAAAAGTAAGTGGACGTTGCTGATGGTGCACGTAGAGGCAGAGGGAGTGAGCCAGGAGAAACTGTGCCTGTTGTGGAAGCACAACAGACAAGCTCATCCACTAGACCTAGCTTCCAGTCCCACTTTTTAGAGGGGTGCAACACACCACTCTTGAAGCCAGAATATTGCAAACAGGTGGTCGGTTAGATGACAGATAATGCTTCCAGTATGTTTCCTAGCACCATCCTGTCTTCCACATGGTCCAGTCTCACTAGTCAATAGTCTGCACTAGGGTTGAGCGACTTTTTTTTTTATAGGATCGGGTCGGGTTTCACGAAACCCGACTTTTTCAAAAGTCGGGTCGAGTGAAATCGGCCGATCCTATAGAAAAGTCGGGGTTGGGGCCGGCCGAAACACGAAACCCAATGCAGTGCATTGGGTTTCTAATGGTTCCCAGGGTCTGAAGGAGAGGAAACTTTACATTCTGTAATGCTGTTGATAAGCCCCCGATGTTACCTGAAAGCGGAGAAAAAGACGTTAGATTATACTCACCCAGGGGCGGTCCCGCTGCGGTCCGGTCAAATGGGTGTCTCAGGTCCGCTCCGGCGCCTCCCATCTTCATTCCATGACGTCCTCTTCTGGTCTTCACGCCACGGCTCCGGCGCAGTCATTATATAATAATATTACTGAATCTCTGTTTCCCCCTAGTAAAATAATACTTGTAAAATTTGGCATTTTCAAACAGCTAATTAAAGTAATGTAATAGGATGGAAAAGGAAAAGAAGCTGTATTTATGGTCAACCTGCATTAAAGGGAGTGACTTTTTTTTTTTATAAAACTCTGCAGTCACTCCATGAGACTGCATACTTCTGAATCCTTAAAGCGCGCACACAAGACGCTGTCAATATTCTCTAGTCTCGAGGTCAAGAGTGGACTCTTATATGGATACAAGTTTTCAACTTTCATACTTCTGGCTGCATTCCAATGAGATGTGCTTGGCCTTGCTCAATATCAGTTAATCGAGTAAGGTCAAGCACGCCTAGTTGGCATGTGACCGTATGTATGTAAATTGCTCTTATCAGCAACACCATAGAAACTTGACAGTGTGAGTTGTGCACGCTGTAAGGACTAAAGGTACCGTCACATTGATACGTTCACATTTGCGCCGCTCCCGGCTACGTCGGGCGCAGCCGCGGCGACGCACGCGCCATGCGCCCCTATATTTAACATGGGGGCGCATGGACATGCGTTGCATTTGCGTTTTGCGACGCATGTGTCGCTGCAGCGCATGCGTCAGGGCGCAGGGAACGCTGCATGATGCAGTTTTTCCTGCGCCCAAAACCATGCAAAAAGCGACGCAAGCATCGCAAAACGCAGTGTTTGTGCATGCGTTCATATTTGCGTTGTGCGTTGCGTCGCCGACGCAGCGCCGCACAACGCAAATGTGAACGTAGCCTAAGCGACGCTGCAGCGATATAGGCAACGATGCCGATCGCTGCAGCGTCGATGTGTGGTCGCTGGAGAGCTGTCACACAGACAGCTCTCCAGCGACCAATGATGCCAAAGTCCCCTGGTAACCAGGGTAAACATCGGGTTACTAAGCGCAGGGCCGCGCTTAGTAACCCGATGTTTACCCTGGTTACCATTGTAAATGTAAAAAAAAACAAACACTACATACCGTATATACTCGAGTATAAGCCGAGATTTTCAGCCCAAATTTTTGGGCTGAAAGTGCCCCCCTCGGCTTATACTCGAGTCACGGTAGCGGTGGGGTCGGCGGGTGAGGGGGTGAGGGCGCTGGGGTATACTTACCTAGTCCCAGCGATCCTCGCGCTGTCCCTGCCGTCCCACGGGCTTCGGCGCTGCAGTTTCTTCCTCTCTTCAGCGGTCACGTGGGACCGCTCATTACAGAAATGAATAAGCGGCTCCACCTCCCATAGGGGCGGAGCCGCTTATTCATTTCTCTAATCAGCGGTGCCGGTGACCGCTGATAGAGAAAGAAGCTGCGGCACCGAAGACAGGAGGGGACAGCGCGAGGATCGCCAGGACTAGGTGAGTATAGCATATTCACCTGTCCTCGTTCCAGCCGCCGGGCGCCGATCCATCTTCCCGGCCGGCGCCTCCATCTTCCCGGCGTCTGCGCTCTCTGACTGTTCAGGCAGAGGGCGCGATGACGCATATAGTGTGCGCGGCGCCCTCTGCCTGATCAGTCAGAGCAGAGACGCCGGGAAGATGGAGGCGCCGGAACGAGACGCCGGGAGCTGCAATCAAGGGAGGTGAGTATGTGTTTTTTTTTCTTTATTGCGGCAGCGGCGGCACAAATTTATGTGGAACATCTATGGGGCACAGTGAACGGTGCAGAGCACCGTATATGGCACAGCTAGGGGGCACAGTGAACGGTGCAGAGCACCGTATATGGCACAGCACAGCTATGGGGCACAGTGAACGGTGCAGAGCACCGTATATGGCACAGCACAGCTATGGGGCACAGTGAACGGTGCAGAGCACCGTATATGGCACAGCACAGCTATGTATGGGGCACAGTGAACGGTGCAGAGCACCGTATATGGCACAGCACAGCTATGGGGCACAGTGAACGGTGCAGAGCACCGTATATAGCACAGCACAGCTATGGGGCACAGTGAACGGTGCAGAGCACCGTATATGGCACAGCACAGCTATGGGGCACAGTGAACGGTGCAGAGCACCGTATATGGCACAGCACAGCTATGGGGCACAGTGAACGGTGCAGAGCACCGTATATGGCACAGCACAGCTATGGGGCACAGTGAACGGTGCAGAGCACCGTATATGGCACAGCTATGGGGCACAGTGAACGGTGCAGAGCACCGTATATAGCACAGCACAGCTATGGGGCACAGTGAACGGTGCAGAGCACCGTATATAGCACAGCTATGGGGCACAGTGAACGGTGCAGAGCACCGTATATGGCACAGCACAGCTATGGGGCACAGTGAACGGTGCAGAGCACCGTATATGGCACAGCACAGCTATGGGGCACAGTGAACGGTGCAGAGCACCGTATATGGCACAGCTATGGGGCACAGTGAACGGTGCAGAGCACCGTATATGGCACAGCTATGGGGCACAGTGAACGGTGCAGAGCACCGTATATGGCACAGCTAGGGGGCACAATGAACGGTGCAGAGCACCGTATATGGCACAGCTAGGGGGCACAATGAACGGTGCAGAGCACTATATGGTTCACACCTATGGGGAAATATGAACGGTGCAGAGCACTATATGGCACAGCTATGGGGAAATAATGATCTATTTTTATTTTTGAAATTCACCGGTAAATGCTGCATTTCCACCCTAGGCTTATACTCGAGTCAATAAGTTTTCCCAGTTTTTTGTGGCAAAATTAGGGGGGTCGGCTTATACTCGGGTCGGCTTATACTCGAGTATATACGGTACTTACATTCCGGTGTCTGTCCCCCGGCCTCGGCTTCCCTGCACTGTCTCAGCGCCGGCTGGCCGTAAAGCAGAGCGGTGACGTCACTGCTGTGCTTTACGGCCGGCGCTCACAGTCAGTGCGGGAAGCTGACGGCGAGGGGACAGACACCGGAATGTAAGTATGTAGTGTTTTTTTTTTTTTAACATTTACAATGGTAACCAGTAGGGTTGAGCGAAATGGGTCGTTCATTTTCATAAGTCGCCGACTTTTGGCAAAGTCGGGTTTCATGAAACCCGACCCGATCCCTGTGTGGGGTCGGCCATGCAGTCGGCGATCTTGGTGCCAAAGTCGCGCTTCGTATGACGTGTTTAGCGCCATTTTTTCAGCCAATGAAGGAGCGTGGGCAGAGTGATGACATAGGTGTCAGGGGCGTGCACATCTATCGGCATTTTTTTTGCTTGTGCGCTGTAGCGATTTGCAATGTGTAAACCCAGCTTTTCTGTGTAGGGAGAGAGAGAGAGAGAAGAAAAAAAATAAAAAAAATAAATAAATAAAAATAAAAAATAAAACCCACTGACTTTGCATTGGGTTTCGTGTTTCGGTCGATCCCCGACTTATTGCGATAATCGGCCGATTCAACTCGACTCGACTTTTGAGATAGTCGGGTTTCGCAAAACCCGACTCGACCCTAAAAAAGTAAAGGTCGCTCAACCCTAGTAACCAGGGTAAACATCGGGTTACTAAGCGCGACCCTGCGCTTAGTAACCCGATGTTTACCCTGGTTACCAGTGAAGACATCGCTGAATCGGCGTCACACACGCCGATTCAGCGATGTCTGCGGGAGATCCAGCGATGAAATAAAGTTCTGGACTTTCTGCTCCGACCAACGATGTCACAGCAGGGGCCTGATCGCTGCTGTGTGTCAAACACAACGATATCGCTATCCAGGACGCTGCAATGTCACGGATCGCTAGCGATATCGTTGTTAAGTCGCTCAGTGTGAAGGTACCTTTGGAAGTCTGCAGTCACATGGAGTGATTGCAGACATAACAAAATACCAGATAACCCCTTTAAATATAAGATGAGGGTGAGAAAAAAAAAAAAACCATGCATATCACTAGATTAACCCTTGCCTCCTCATGGGCACCATCCTTTGTTGTTTATTGCAACCATTCTGTATTTTATGGTCCTTCTTCTTTCATACATTGTTGAATTCTGAATTTTATTTTTTCATGGATGATCGATTGTTGCTATATTTTCTACATTGTCTTTGTTGAATTATTTTGTATAATTTCCACTTTGTAGAACTTTTGAGATGTTGCATACAGCTGTGGGTGCGTTTTCATATAGTCTTTTCTTCTTTTTTTTTTACCGGGATTTTATTAGGGAGGTTGGCTTAGAGGGAGGTCACTTATCAGGGGGTGACATCCTCTGATACTATGTCTTCACCATGGATGGATATGGACAGTGAAGGGTGCAGTGCAGAACTTGAGCCTCACCTCTACATTCTGAACATCATGCACATTTATCATGCGTTGTCACATCAGTCAAACATTTATATAATATCCACATGTAAAACACTATACATGAATTAACACATTATATACGCATACATGTCGTACAAACAGGCAAGCAAAAATAAAAATACCTATATACTTGATAACACTTTTGCGATGCATTCGTGAAAATGACCACATTTTTTTGGGTCATGCGTGCACAGTTTTAAAAATCCACATTTTTTTTATTTTTGTATAAGATTCACTGGTTGAAGTCTTTATTTTGTTTAAATGCCACTTTGCCAAACATGTCTCTTGTTCATGACTTTTAGTTGCTTTTTTGTAATTTTATAGGGAAAAAAATACCTTACTTTTATCTTACCCCTAACATAAAAGTATGTAAAAATGTATTATCAAAGAGATCTAAGTACCAGTACAATGTGCCTGTAAAGAAGAAAACTATTTAGATAATTAGGTAGATAAAATCCATAGCCTAAAATTAGCAGTGTAGCCTGCTAAAGTTACTGTCTGCCATGTTACAGGTTGTGAGTTTAAATCCTGGGAAACTATACATCAAAACAAAGCAAGTTAACTAACTAAGGGCATCAACTGAAAATAGGCAGCTCTTACCCCAGCATCAGAGGGTGAGATCTACACCAGGGAAAACAAAATGATCGTAGTATGGTCCTCACTGAGATACACATGGTAAGACTGACCCCGATCCCCACAGGCCCTAGTGCAGCTGCAAATACAGTATTTCCGTCCCTAGTTTGCCAATTTTTTTTTTATTACTGTCATTGGTTTTATTCTTTTATCTTTCTTCTGTAAAAACATTTTTTTTTATTGAAAATGTTACTTTTGTGACTTGAGTGTTTCTTTCCATGCATGCACACCATCTCTAAGTGCTTTACACAGTAATTATGCATTTCTATGGAACAGAGCTCTCATCTAATGTATGGCTAGATGCCATTTTCATACTCTATCCTAGAACCTTGGCATTAAAGTTTTCCAGGAAATATAACAAATCGTCGTATTTCTGTGCCATGATTCATGGCCACCAACGGAGATGTTTATTATTTAGATTTTTTTTTTTAAATTCTGAATATATTGAAAGATTTTATAATACAATAAATATAAAACTGGGTAGTGCAGATTTACTGTGCACTTATTTAATTTCATTATTAATATATGAGAAATTTCCAGTAATAGGAAAAATACATAAAACAAGAATAGAAATGCCTAGATGCATAAATGCAATTACCATACATCAATGGAGATCGTCTGAACAAACTGTAAATTCAAACTATTTTCATTATCTATTTTTTTTATTACAAGTGAAATATTAAGATGGGAAGAGCTCAATCTAATAGTCAAATATTAAAGCATTTCAAATTAGATGTTCCCATGATTTAGTTGTCGAAGTTGATGTTTTGGATTGTCAAGCGAAAGGATCTAAGCAACTTTGACAAAGGCCAAATTTTCATAACTAGATGATTTGAAGAGAACGTGTCCAAAATAGTAGATTTTGCGGGGTCTTCCTGGTATGCAGTTCTTAATACCCACCATAAGTGGTCCAAGCACAGACGGCCCATGAACTGGTGACAACAAGGTCATAGACTCCTTTATGTACAAGGGGACTAAGAACTAGCCCATTTGCACAGAAAAGCTACGATAGTGCAAATTGCACACAAGGGTAATGCTAACAAAAGGTACATAAGATGCCACTTCTTATGGGGCTGCGTAGACTGACTGGTCACTGTGTCCATGCTGACCAATGCCCACTGTTGAAAGTACCTACA
Source organism: Ranitomeya imitator (assembly GCF_032444005.1). Taxonomy (NCBI): domain Eukaryota; kingdom Metazoa; phylum Chordata; class Amphibia; order Anura; family Dendrobatidae; genus Ranitomeya; species Ranitomeya imitator. The sequence continues at coordinate 38,794,806 of NC_091288.1, read as the reverse complement.
ATGGGCCTCGGAAATGGAAGGAGTTGGTCTGATGAATCATGTGTTCGTATTCTGTACTCGGTGGGTTGTGTATCTGCTACTTACGCATAAAAGAAGAAGACACACTAAGAAATGGTCTACAAGGAAATTGTGTGTATTGGCATTCATGTGGATGTTACTTCAACACATTCCATCTAACTAAATATTGTCGCTGACCAAGTACAATCCTTCATGGCAGCAGTATTGCCTAATGGCAGAGTCCTCATTCAGCAAAATATAATCCTCTCTCATATACTACAAGAATTGTTCAGAAATTGTATGAGTCGAAGGAAATGACTTAACCTCCATATTGTTATGTTATGGCTAATTGTTGTATCATGTACATGGAAACTTGATTCACAATGTGGCATCAGCTACTTATCGAGCAAGTAACGTATTTGGCTTCCATTCCATTGTTGGGGTTGCAGAGCGCCTCAGCGGACTGTGAGTAATGAGACAAGTTTAATCTACCACAACTTGTAGAAGTTCATCATTCCAATCTCTTTGTTCTCCTACTGGTCTTAACCAGATGCTAATAATAAATTAAATAAAGATATCATTGGTGTTAAATAGATGTCTGAACCCTATCCTACATCCTCTGACATAGGCACCATCACGCCTGCACTGCGGACAGTGCAGGGGGATGCAGGCCCTGTTTTACATTATTGTGGCTAGGACTTGTGCCTACCAGACAGAAAGTCTAGGTCTTACTGCAGTGTGAAGATTATCTGTTGTAATCAACTTATTGGCGTGATCCTTTTGTGGGGCCCAGAGGCATAGCAAGGGTTTTGGTTCGGGGGGGGGGCGAAGCTTCTCAGTGGGCTGCTAACCAGGTGCCCTTGTTTACAACTGGGTGACGCACCCTAATAGTGGAGGAGAACCTCAGCAGATGACAGCGCTGTTACTGAAGATAATCTCTATATAAAGACCAACATAGATATTACCAACATATGGTCAATGGTAGATACCAGTCCTACAGAACATATAAGAGATCACAGCACAGTTACAGATAATGTCTTACCGCTGACGTTCTTTCTGATGGAGTCGTTCATTTTTCCCGTCTTTTCCATCTGGCCCAGACCAACACAACTTCTTCCAGCTAGGACTGGTCTGCAGAGAATACAACAAAGACACATTTCACTTCTCATATTCCAGCCATCACCATCTATTCCCAACCTGCAAAACCCCTTATTCTGCTGATATCCCAATACTGAGCCGCTGCTGCCGTATGTGTCCCTATTACTGCACCTGATACCCCAATACTGAGCCGCTGCTGCCGTATGTGTCCCTATTACTGCCCCTGATACCCCAATACTGAGCCACTGCTGAAGTATGTGTCCCTATTACTGCCCCTGATATCCCAATACTGAGCCGCTGCTGCAGTATGTGTCCCTATTATTGTACCTGATACCCCAATGCTGAGCCGCTGCTGCCGCATGTGTCCCTATTACTGCCCGATACCCCAATACTGAGCCGCTGCTGCCATATGTGTCCCTATTACTGCATCTGATACCCCAATACTGAGCCGCTGCTGCCGTATGTGTCCCTATTACTGCATCTGCTACCCCAATACTGAGCCGCTGCTGCCATATGTGTCCCTATTACTGCCTCTGATATCCCAATACTGAGCTGCTGCTACCGTATGTGTCCCTATTACTACACCTACTGTGTGGTTTTCTGTTCCCTCTAAATTCTAAAGAACCCCTCTAGAATATAGTAATGTTGGTGCAAGTGCCCTAGAAAACAGTGCCCATTTTGCCCCCTAGAAAGAAATAATGTTGTGTGTGTTTCCCTTTGATAGTAACAGTAACCTGAGTTCCCCTATAACAATAAGTGCCCACATTACATTTAATAATGTCCCAAGTCTCCCCCCTGGAAAGCTCCTCTATACACAGTATGATGCTCTCTTATACACAGTATAATGCCCCCTCACTGTATTGTACCACCCACACAGTATACTGACCTTTTTAGTAGCCTCCAAATGGTTTCATGGCTCCAGCACTGTACGATAGCCCCCTCACTGTAATCTCCACACTGTATGATGGCCCCCTAGATAGCCTCCATATAGTATAATGCACCATAGTCTTAAATGTAGTATAATGCACTCCCCATAGGCCTACTCTATAATATATAATGCATCCCCCTTAGGCAGTCTCTATAGCACAAGGCAGCCCCCATAGGCAAACTCTATACTGTATTATGCATCCCCCATAGGCAGACTCTATTGCACAAGAAAGCACCCATAGGCAGACTCTATAGCACAAGTCAACACTCATAGGCAAACTCTGTTGTATCAAGCAGCACCCCCATAGGCAGACCCTGTAGTATAAGACAGAACCCTCATAGGCAGACCCTGTAGTAAAAGGCAACGCCCCCATAGTCAGATCCTGTAGTATAAGGCAGCACCCCCATAGGCAGATCCTGTAGTAAAAGGCAGCACCCCCATAGTCAGATCCTGTAGTATAAGGCAGCACCCCTATAGGCAGACCCTGTAGTATAAGGCAGCACCCCAATAGGCTAGGCTGACCCTGTAGTGTAAGGCAGCTTTATAAGCAGACCCTGTAGTATAAGGCAGCACCCCTATAGGCATACCCTGTAATATAAGGCAGCACCCCTATAGGCAGACCCTGTAATATAAGGCAGCACCCCCATAGGCAGATCCTGTAGTATAAGGCAGCACCCCTATAGGCAGACCCTGTAGTATAAGGCAGCACCCCTACAGGCAGACCCTGTAGTATAAGGCAGCACCCCTATAGGCAGACCCTGTAATATAAGGCAGCACCCCCATAGGCAGATCCTGTTTTATAAGGCAGCACCCCCATAGGCAGATCCTGTAGTATAAGGCAGCACCCCTAAAGGTAGACCCTGTAATCTAAAGCAGCACCCCTATGGGCAGATCCTGTATTATAAGGCAGCACCCCTATAGGCAGATCCTGTAATATAAGGCAGCACCCCTATAGGCAGACCCTGTAATATAAGGCAGCACCCCTATAGGCAGACGCTGTAGTATGAGGCGGCACCCGTAAAAAAATCAATAAATAAATACCTCTCTTCCTCCGCAGCTCTGAGTGCCCGCTCATCTCCTGACAGCGGGCACCGGCTAGTGACATCATCGCGCCCTTGTCAGTGTCTGCGTCGGTGAGAGGGGGATGATGGGAGAAGGAGCATAACACTCCTTCTCTCATCAATGCGATCAGCTGTATTGGCTAAATGCCAGTACAGCTGACCTTCCGATGATGGGCGAGGGCCCACTGCTGGCACCGGGGCCCCTCGCCTGCTCAGGGGCCCAATGGCGGCTGGGCAGCAGAGCAGGGAGATCGATTCTCCCTGCTCTGCCACAGAATGTAACAGTTTACAGAAGCGTAGCTCTGGGTCGCCCCCTCAGAGTGTGGGGCCCTAGGCGACTGCCCCTTCTGACCCCCCAATAGCTACGCTACTGGTGGGGCCACACCTTATTTAAAGCCCCAGCTCCTTTTGATGCCAGTTACAAGTTGTTACATCCCTGCCCTGGTCTGCTTCTTAGTTTAACCTGCTCCTGGCATTTCCCTAATTAGTTTCTGACTTTGAGATGTATTCTGACTACCCAACAGTATCTCAATTTCATCCCTGACCTTAACCTCCAGATTTTAACCAGCATCAAGACCAATCTTCCAGCTCTTTCCATCAGCCACTTCATGGATGTACTGTATGTCAGGGGTTCCTGTCAAAAGTGCAAATCCCTATAGGGGGCTAAAGGATGAAGGCCAGTGTTGCCATGTGACATGTTAAAGAGAATGGATTATGCAAAACCTATCTGTGGAAGTCCTATTTAGAGTCACAAGGATTTCCCTTACAGTGCACCTTTAAAAGTGGATCACATCACTAAAAATAGGAAATAAGCATAGCTCATCTCTCATCCTCACTGCAGAGCAATCTCTGCACACACCAAGGTGCATGCTCACAACAATTTCCCGTGAAGTATTCGTATGTTTAAATAACTAAGGGGAACCTCATTAGGTTTTTGTACCTATTCTGAGAGCAGCCTGATGTACAGTAGGCAAAGAGAAGCTGAATCCAACCTAGATTACTTTGTACACCCGTTCTCACACAGAGATTTTAGATTTAGCAATGAAGCAAAGCCAAGAAAGCTGCCACCGCCCACACCAAGCTCTGTATATACAATGTCTATAGAAAGTGAGGTGCTCATCACAGGAGGGGCCATTGCTGGACTAGGAGGCACGCACTGCTGTGTCCGAGCTACTGCTGTTAAAACAATCATTGCAAGCATACAAAACAATGGCGTTGATAAGAGAAACATCCCTGATATCTGTGTTTTAAGTCCCAATTGTCTTTAGATTACAAATAAAAAAATCCGCTGACAGATTCCCTTTAACCCCTTTCCGACATCGGGCATAATAGTATGCCGATGTCAGACTCCCCTGTTTGGTGCGGGCTCTGACGCTGAGCCAGCACCGCTCCAGGCACATGTCAGCTGATATATACAGCTGACATGTGCCTGCAACAGCTGTGGGTGGAATTGTGTCACATACGCAATTGTTAACTAGTTAAATGCCGCTGTCAATCTCTGACAGCAGCATTTAACTCACGCTTCCTGCAAGTGCACTGTAAATCCTGCCCATCAGTGACCCCGTCACGTAATCACAGGTCACCGATGGGTCGGCATGACAACCAGAGGTCTGCAGCAGACTTCTATGGTTGTCATAGCCATATTGCTATGAGAGCCGCCTGGTGGTCGGCGCTCATAGCAAGAGAGCATTTCTGCTACATACAGGCAATCTGAGCATTGCTCCTATGTAGCAGAGCCGATCGGACAAGTGCAGCTTCTAGTCTTCCATGGAGACTATTGAAGCATGCAAAAAGTAAAAAGAAGTTTATAAAAATGTTTAAAAAATAAAAAAATATAAAAGTTCAAATCACCCCCCTTTTGCCCCATTCAAAATAAAACAATAAAAGAAAAATCAAACATACACATATTTAATATTGCTGCATTCAGAATCACAAGATCTATCAATATAAAAAAAGAATTAACCCGAACGTTAAATGGCGTATAGAGAAAAAAAGTCAAAACGCCAGAATTACATTTTTTGGTCACCGCAACATTGCATTAAAATTCCACAACAGATGATCAAAAGATCGCATCTGCACCAAAATAGTATCATTAATAACATCTGCTCAGCATGCAAAAAATAATTCCACACTCAACCTGAGATCATGAAAAATGGAGATGCTACGGGAATCGGAAAAATGTGCAACTTTTTTTTTAAACTTTTGATTTTTTTATACCACTTAAATAAAAAAGAACCTAGACACGTTTGGTGTGTATGAACTTGTAATGACCTGGAGAATCATAATGGCAGGTCAGATATAGCATTTAGTGAACATGGTAAAAAACAAAATGTGGGATTGCACTTTTTTGCAATTTCACCACAATTGGAATCTTTTTCCCATTTTTCCAGTGGACGATATGTTAAAACCAATGGTGTCATTCAAAGTGTACAACTCGTCCTGCAAAAAACAAGGCCATTTTGCTAAAAAAATATAAAAGTTATGGCTCTGGGAATAAGGGGATCAAAAAATGAAAATACAAAAACAAAAATACCACAAGTCGTTAAGGGAGGAAGATCTCTGGAACTGATGCTGTTTTTTGTAATTAAGGCATGATGTTTACTTTTTAAACATGTAAAGAAAAAAATGCAATCAGAAAATAAAAACTGGTTGGAAAAAAGTAATTTTCTCAAGTATGTATCTCTCAACATGTTAAAAAAACCTTTTTGTATAGAATCCTTCTATATTATTACAAAACACTCTTTTCCGGTGATTACTTTCTATCTCCGTTCATATCGCACCAACACACAAATGATACACCATTTGAAAGGTAAACTTGCCCCCTTCAGCAAGAAAATAGCCAAACAAACCAGACATCCACTATGTGATCACAAAATACAGTTTAAACATTAATTTTCATAAACCTGCAGTAAGGAAAAATGACCTGCAGGTGGCACCACACTACCCTAAAGCCCACTACCACAGAGCTGCTAACAGACATCACAAACAAATCCTAACATTTGCCTTGGGGGCTTTCCAGCTTGCCGAACTCCTTGCCCAGCCGATTTCAGGCACATTGGAGAATTGCACACTACACTGCAAGTGAGTCACATATGCAAACACATTTGTAAACATGCACTGCCTATTCAATTGTACACTTGCTCTCTTTATACTCCATCGACACACACAAATGATACACCATTTTAAAGGTCAAAGTACCTTCAGGTGGCATTTGCCTTGGGGTCTTTCCAGCTTGCTGAAGTGCTTGCCCAGGGTATTTCAGGCAAATTCGAGGATTGCACACTTGACTGCAGGTGAGTCACATATGCACACACATTTGTAAACATGCACTGCTTTTTCAGTGATTACTTTGCCCCACACACACAAATGGTGAGTCACATATGCAAACACCTTTGTAAACATGCCACTGCTTTTTCGTTGATTACTTCCCCCCACTCACACAAATAATACACCATTTGCAAGCTAAACTTGCCCCCTTCAGCAAGAAAAGGCACAAACAAACCACACATTCACAATTTGATCAATAAATACAGTTTAAACATTCATTTTCAGAAACCTGCAGAAAAAAAACAATAACCTGCAGGTGGAACCACAACCTCAAGACATTTTTTTTAGCCTCTACTTATCAAACCAATTTATTGTATTACCAATCTACATATATACATACCTCTCTGTGTTCATCATCTCATTAAATACATTAACATTTGACCAGCTTGATTTTCCTGATATTGCCTGCTCCCCTGACAACCAATGTGCGAAAATTTCGCAAGGGCCATCTAGTCTTAACATACTGAAATATCAGGCTGAGGTGAGTCCTGGACTCCTTATCTTTTACCTAGAATTGTTGCTAGATTCACAGGCTGCCTATGCACAGTCTGCAGCAGTAGTCAGAAACATTTCCCTTCATCCATCAGAGCTGGTCTACCATAAAGTAGGAGGAAGTGTCTCAGACAACTGCTGAGATTGTGCATATGGCTGTGTAAGACATCCCGCCTGCCCCAACATCTATAGTTAGGGTTTTGACTCAGACTACCACAGCGTGTAAGAAGCACATAAAACTTGCATGATGAGCCGCAACTTGAATATTACTGGCTGGTAATACCTCTCTCATGTGACAACTGTAATCATGGATGCTTCAAGTTTGTGCACTCACACACAGTTGTCCCCTAGGCCATCATCTTTCGGGCACTCATGGGAAGTCACTTTACTAAACTGGACTTTCACTCAACAGTTCCTTCCGGTAGCAGACACCCTTCAATCCCTCATGGTTATTACACCTTGGTGTATCAGAAGGGGTCAGCTTCTCCTCGCCCTCTCTCACAACTCCATCTTGGACACCATGGCAGATCTCTTTTTTTCCCCAACTCTGAATGTCTAGAAGAGCAGCTATCAATCAGAGCAGTTTTATCCTCCTCTCCATATCGGTGGGCAAGGCTTCCACTGTCCATAACCTGGGATGACACCACTTCACTTGTGCCCTCTTCCTATTCAAAAGTTGTGGGTTCAACCTGGTCAGTGTAGCTCTTTGCCTCTCCACATGGCTTCTAAAAGTGACTCAAGATGGAAGGAACCCATCCTTTAAATAGCATCTATCCCTCCTAGTTTAACTCAGATAACAAAAAGAGTATGTTTAATTTCTAACTAACTGAGCTGCTGCAGAGTCAGAACTTTTCATATAAATATACAGAATACATAGACAAACATGCACAGACAGTTAAACATAAACAAGTGCACTGAGCATAAGTTCAGGTGGAGAACGGAATTCACACGAGTTAAAGTGGTTGTCTGGTCTAAAATTGCAATCCTCACATCACTATTAGTTTTAAACTGGACAAACCCTTTAAAGTGCTATCTTCTCTTATAAGAACAGTCATTTTCAATAGTCTCACATGTGCAAAAGATAGCATGAGACTCCTGTTTATTTACACAGGTACACCAGAAGACAGGGGGTATGGGAGTTAGACTATCTCTGCTTATTTAGAGTCTGAGAAGTGTGTGGCTATCACAGGTGTATAAAGAGGGATCTGGGAATCAGTTGATCTGCAAAGTCATAGGGATGTCAGAAGGTCCATTTTTAATGCATTTCCCAGATCAAGGGTTCTTCTCAACATTGAACTCATTATCTATCCTCAGGATCATGGGAATCGAATTGGCACTATGCCATGAGTTATGACAGGCACACATTTTAGAACTCAATTTTTGGGATCTTTGTAGTCCAAGAAGTCAGACCCCCATCAGTCTGTAAGTTGTCACCTATCCATTGATAAAATTAAAATGTTTTTATGTAAAACTTTAGGATAGCTGTACATGGTTGGTCTGAAATTTAAATTTATTTTAATCCTAAATCTCTAATTACTGTCATAATCTAATCCTTTTTCTAATATACTTTAATTAAAAAGTCCCAATCATTTCCTCATTCTGCTATCTAGCTGCTTTATTTTTATTTTTTACTACTTCCTGTGTGATGACACTTTGAGTATCCCATTGCATGCTGGGATACTCAAATACATCGTAATCAGGGGGAAGAAGCTGCGGTCACTGCTGTGGCCTCTGCCCCCACCCTAAAATGAAGAGTCATTAGTAATGTCTGTTTCAAGGGCCATGCTAGTCCCTGCTCTTCTGAAAATGCATCAGTTGTCAATTCGTCAATACTGACATATGCTCAGTAGGATGTTGTCACTGTTCACTATTCTTTTTAATGCACAGTGACAGTGCGCTCTCTTGCCTGCTCTGATGAGCAGTTCACATTGTAAGGCGAGAATGAGAGAGCAGAGACCAGAATCGCCCCCGGTAGTGATGAAACCTGCGGGGGTGGGGCTGATCTCTGCTTGCTGAGTTTTTTCCTTACAATGCTCACTGACAGCACTCTCTTGCTGGCTCATCACTCCTCATGAGAGCCATAGAGAGAGCGCACTGTCATCGTGCATTGAAAGGAATACTGCACAGTTACAAGATACTACTGCGCATTCATCAGAATTGATAATCGACACATTCTCAGTAGAGAAGTGACTAGTCCAGTCCCTCAAATGGACATCACTGATGATGCTTCATTTCAAGTTGGGGGCAAAGGCTATGGCAGTTAGATAGAATAGTGAGGGAATGATGGGGACTTAAAATGTATTAGAAAAAGATTACCGTATATACTCGAGTATAAGCCGAGATTTTCAGCCCAAATTTTTGGGCTGAAAGTGCCCCTCTCGGCTTATACTCGAGTCAAGGTGGGTGGCAGGGTCGGCGGGTGAGGGGGAGAGGGCGCCGAGGCATACTTACCTAGTCCCGGCGATCCTGGCACTCCCCCTGCCGTCCCACGGTCTTTGGTGCTGCAGTTCTTCCCCTCTTCAGCGGTCACGTGGGACCGCTCATTAGAAAAATGAATAGGCGGCTCCACCTCCCATAGGGGTGGAGCCGCGTATTCATTTCTCTAATCAGCGGTAACGGTGACCGCTGATAGAGAAAGAGGCTGCGGCACCGAAGACAGCTGTGACAGGCAGAGGGAGCGGGACGCCGGGAGCAGGTAAGTATGTAATATTCACCTGTCCGCGTTCCAGCCGCCGGGTGCCGCTCCATCTTCCCGGCGCCTCCATCTTCCCGGCGTCTCCGCTCTGACTGTTCAGGTCAGAGGGCGCGATGACGCATATAGTGTGCGCGGCGCCCTCTGCCTGATCAGTCAGAGCAGAGACGCCGGGAAGTTGGAGGCGTCGGAACGAGACGCCGGCAGCTGCAAGCAAGAGAGGTGAGTATGTGTTTTTTTTTTTTTTTATTGCAGCAGCAGCGGCACAGATTTATGTGGAGCATCTATGGGGCACTATGAACGGTGCAGAGCACTATATGGGGCACAGCTATGGGGCACAATGAACGGTGCATAGCACTATATGGGGCACAGCTATGGGGCACAATGAATGGGGCACAGCTATGGGGCACAATGAACGGAGCAGAGCACTGTATATGGGGCACAGCTATGGGGCACAATGAACGGTGCAGAGCACTGTATATAGGGCACAGCTATGGGGCACAATGAACGGTGCAGAGCACTGTATATGGGGCACAGCTATGGGGCACAATGAACGGTGCAGAGCACTGTATATGGGGCACAGCTATGGGGCACAATGAACAGTGCAGAGCACTGTATATGGGGCACAGCTATGGGGCACAATGAACAATGCAGAGCACTGTATATGGGGCACAGCTATGGGGCACAATGAACGGTGTAGAGCACTGTATATGGGGCACAGCTATGGGGCACAATGAACGGTGCAGAGCACTATATGGGGCACAGATATGGGGCACAATGAACGGTGCAGAGCACTGTATATGGGGCACAGCTATGGGGCACAATGAACGGTGCAGAGCACTGTATATGGGGCACAGCTATGGGGCACAATGAACGGTGCAGAGCACTGTATATGGGGCACAGCTATGGGGCACAATGAACAATGCAGAGCACTGTATATGGGGCACAGCTATGGGGCACAATGAACGGTGCAGAGCACTGTATATGGGGCACAATGAACGGTGCAGAGCACTATATGGGGCACAGATATGGGGCACAATGAACGGTGCAGAGCACTGTATGGGGCACAGCTATGGGCACAATGAATGGTGCAGAGCACTGTATATGGGGCACAGCTATGGGGCACAATGAACGGTGCAGAGCACTGTATGGGGCACAGCTATGGGGCACAATGAACGGTGCAGAGCATTGTATATGGGGCACAGATATGGGGCAATAATGAACGGTGCCGAGCACAGTATGGGGCACAGCTATGGGGCACAATGAACGGTGCCGAGCACAGTATGGGGCACAGCTATGGGACAATAATGAACGGTGCAGAGCATTGTATATGGGGCACAGATATGGGGCAATAATGAACGGTGCCGATCACAGTATGGGGCACAGCTATGGGACAAAATGAACGGTGCAGAGCATTGTATATGGGGCACAGATATGGGGCAATAATGAACGGTGCCGAGCACAGTATGGGGCACAGCTATGGGACAAAATGAACGGTGCAGAGCATTGTATATGGGGCACAGATATGGGGCAATAATGAACGGTGCCGAGCACAGTATGGGGCACAGCTATGGGACAAAATGAACGGTGCAGAGCATTGTATATGGGGCACAGATATGGGGCAATAATGAATGGTGCCGAGCACAGTATGGGGCACAGCTATGGGACAAAATGAACGGTGCAGAGCACTATATGGGGCACAGCTATGGGACAAAATGAACGGTGCAGAGCACTATATGGGGCACAGCTATGGGACAAAATGAACGGTGCAGAGCACTATATGGGGCACAGCTATGGGGAAATATGAACGGTGCAGAGCACTATATGGCACAGCTATGGGGAAATATGAACGGTGCAGAGCACTATGTGGCAGAGCTATGGGGAAATATGAACGGAGCAGAGCACTATATGGCAGCTATGGGGCAATAATGAACGGTGCAGAGCACTATATGGCACAACTATGGGGAAATAATGAACGGTGCAGAGCACTATATGGCACAGCTATGGGGAAAAAATGAATAATTTTTATTTTTGAAATTCACCGGTAGCTGCTGCATTTTCCACCCTAGGCTTATACTCGAGTCAATAAGTTTTCCCAGTTTTTTGTGGCAAAATTAGGGGGGTCGGCTTATACTCGGGTCGGCTTATACTCGAGTATATACTGTAGATTATGACATTAAATAGATAGAGATTTAGGATTAAAATAAGTTTTAGTTTTGGACCATCCATTTAAGCTTACAAATAGATATGCAGACTATATTTCCTTATGTAGAATCATATAGCACAAACAGTTCTTTATCTGCCATACAACAATGTTCTGCTAGATTAATATATTAATAGGATCTTGGTACATTTAAACATCATTACCAATGAATAATAAATCATGGAATCCAGCTATGGTGTGAGGATCATTAAGTTCCAATCACAATCTGAGGTCCAAAGACTCAAGCAGCAATAAAGCGGTTGGACTATCATAATAATATAAATTATGTATTGTGCTGTACATAGCCAATACACAGTAGAGGAGAAACACATTTGTGAGTTGGAATAGGTACCATCATGCACGTATAAGGGTCATGGACAATGACTGTCCCATTCCAACCACTGAAGACACCAATTGCATCATATGCATTGTGCAATGTTTTGTGTTATTATTAGTGATGAGCGGGTGTGCTTGTCACTGCTAGTTACTCGCTCGAGCATCAGTGTGCTCAAGATGCTTGTTACTCGGTGAGTATTTTTGAATGCTCACGCACAAGCTCGAGTCCCTGACCCTCATGGTCAGAGCTTCTTAGATATCCAATAAACATGCGGGGATAGCCTGCCAGTCACTGTAATGCCGAAGCTATTTTGGTTGTGGCATTACTGTGATTGGCTAGCCGCATAGCGTCATAGGGTCTATATAAGGTCCCTGATGCCATGGCACAACAAACACACGTCGACCTAGCTTTCTGTCCTACTTTGTAAGGGGGTGCGGAACACCACTCTTGAAAGCCATACCACTGTGAAAAGGTTGTTGGATGGATAGCAGATAATGTTAACAGTCAGTGTGCTAGCACCACCCTGTCTTCCACATGGCCCAGTCTCAGTAGCTGTGATTCTGGACCACATAATTCTAACCCTTTTCCTCCTTCCTCTCACCATGCCAAGTGCCCGGAGACAAGTGATCCCATAATTGGACACTCCGAAGAGCTATTCATATTTTCATTTATAGATTCCGGCCTCTCGCCCTGCCCGTTTCAAATGGGACATAAAGAGATCACACGTAGCAATGATCAAATATTTGAGCAGCCAAGCTCACAAGAAGGCGACGGTGGGAATATGCAATTACTGTTGCAAGAGGTGAATGATGTTGACACACAATTGCCAACAAGTGATTTTCTTACTTCAGCTAGTCAGGAGGAGGACCAGGGTGCGGAAGTGGAAGACAAGGTAGTGGACCATGAAGTCACTGACCCAACCTGGGAAGTTGACAACATGGGTGAAGTTGCCTGGCCAAGGATTAGGTGTTTCTGTGTCTGACTCTTTTTTTAAAGACAGTCCAGTTAACACAAAAAGGCTATTTTCAACATCTGCCATGCCAGCATCATCAGGAGCAGCCCAACTACCAGGCTGACCACCACCAGCATGCTCAGGCACATGACCGCAAAGCATCCGACTAGTTGGGCCAAATGCCAGGGTCCATAAACATTGTTTTCAGGTGACACCACTCCCCTTTTCTACATGCACGCCAATCCCCTGTCCATGACGCAAGTGAAGATACCTCCCACATTGCACCTGTCATTGCACATTTGCAACCACGTCCATGTCCTTGTCCCTGCTCAAAGTTGAGTTGCCCCTACCCCAGTCTATGGAATGCAAGTGTAAATACGCAGCCACAACACTAAATGGCTACATTTCCAAACTGCTTGCCCTGAAAATGTTGCCATTTAGGCTTTTGGAGATGGAAGCTTTCTGCAACCTCAGTACTCGGTCCCTAGCCGCCACCATTTATGCAGGTGTGCTGTCCCCACCTTACACAAGCACATATCTCATAACATCAGCCATGTCCTAACCAACACTGTTACTGGGAAGATCCACTTAACCACGGACAATTTCTTGTGGCCAGGGATCCCACATTTTCCTGATGGCACACTGGGTGAACATTGTGGAAGCTGGGACCCAGTCGGACCTTGGGACAAAACATGCGCTATCGACACTGAGGATTGTGGGCCCTGGTTCAATCAGAGTTCCCCCCACCTTCTGCAGCAGTTCCTGCACCTTCTCCTCACCCTCCATTTCCGAAACATCAACATCAGTCGCAAACTGAATCACTGCCGCACTACCTCGGCCAAGCGGCAACAAGCTCTGCTGAAGGTAATCTGCTTAGGTGACAAACTGCACACTGCCGCAGAGTTGTTGAAAGGTTTAACAGACCAAACTAATCTGTGGCTGTCACCGCTAAACCTATAACCAGGCATGGTCGTGTGTGACAATGGTCGTAACCCAGCGACAGCACTGAAGCTGGGCATCCCCACACTCGCACCATGCCTGGCTCACGTGTTCATGTTAGCGGTTTCTCAAAACCTACCCAGATCTGCCTGAACTACTTGTGAAAGAATGCCGCTTGTGTGCCCATGGCAATGCTGCAGCAGAATTTGCAACTTTCAGCTTACCGACTGGTGTGCAATGTCACGAGGCATTAGAACTCAAGGTTACATATGTTGGCAAGGCTTTGTGAGCAACAGAAGGGCACTAGTTGAATACCAGCAGCAACAGTAATGACCTGAAGACGAGGAGGAGAGGGAGGAGGAGGATGAGGATTGTTGCCCTCTGGGTGGGGACAGGGAAGTCTTGGCTGTTGGCAGTCTGGCACACATGGCTGAGTTTATGTTCCGCTGACTTTTCTGTGACCCTCGCGTTTTGGCCAACACTAAGTACTGGTTGGTCACCCTTCTGGAACCATGCTACAAGGAAAACTTTACATCTCTCCTTCCCGTGGCAGAGAGGTCTAATACAATGCTGCAGTACCAAATGGCCCTAGTTAAAGAATAGTTAAAAAATATCCCATCTGACCACTCTGGTTCGCACAGTTCCTTGCACAACCAAGGAGTAGAGATGAGGGGACACACACGAGATGCAGCAGAGGCAGGGGAACACTATGAAATGCCTGGGACAGTTTTCTCAGAACCTCCTATTGCCCAGGCCCTGAGCTGCGGGGTAATCTGACAAGGATGGAAAAGTTTTGGAAGATGCAGAAAGAGTACCTTGCCGACCATACTAGTGTCCTCCTTGATTCCTCTGTGCCTTACAACTATTGGGTATCCAAGCTAGACAAAGACACATAAATTTTCCCTCTACGACTTGGAGTTCCTGACAAGTGATGGTGTCTCCGCGCCTTTTCTACATGCATTTGCATATTTCCCATAAGGGATGGGGGCAGAGTTCTGGATCACTGTGTTGAGAAACACGTGATGGTGTCTCCGCAGTGTTGGATGTTTTGATCTCCCCGAGGTCATTCATCCTTATGTTTGTAGTCCTTTTACTAGGCACTGCTCCTAATAGCCAGTTTCCTACTCCACACTGATGAGGGGCAAATACCCGGAAACAGCTGTCTGTGGATGGATACCATGTTTTGGCATAGGTGGTTTTCCTTTTGGATGCTGCCCTTCCCATGGTTGTTCCTTCCCGGTGAAAGACCTGGCTATTTATTGCTTGCGTTGAGAAACACGTGATGGTGTCTCCGTGGCTTTTCTACATGCATTTGGAGTTCCCGGCATGACCTGCCACTGAAGTTTTGTCAGAGCAGATTTTTAGTGCCGCCTGGAGCATTATAACCGATAAGCACATTCACCAACTGAATATGCTGACAGGCTGGCATATCAAAATGAACAAGGGCTGGATTGGCCCAGACTTCTCAACACAATCGGATAGCAGCAGTGGAACATAAACTCAACTCCAGTATTTTTTTGTTTTATCTGGTCTATTCCCATGAACCCCTTCCCACCCAAACATGGGTATACACATCAAAATTTTTGTCTTTTTTGTGTCATCCTCTTCCACCACCACCATATTGACAGGGTGATCATGCTACCTTTGCTATACATTTTTTAAGGTTGTTTATGATGTCCGTGCTAAGAATTTTTAGAGGTCTACCTCTAACATTCTTTAATATATATGTATACCCCGAGGGGTAAATGTTTTTCAGCCCATGCACTTAGTGCATGTGCATTACCAGTCTAGGATACCATTCCTTAATAATGGAAAAAAAATGTTTTCTGAGGCTGTCCTCTAAGTCTCTTCAAAGGGATATATGAGTACCTCCTAATTTTTGGCATTCCTTGCATTTAGTGCATATGCTTTACCAGTGTAGGAGCCCACTCCTTAGTAATGGGAAAAAAATGCTTTTCTGAGGCTACATCTTCTAGTTCAGGGATCACTTTTGGAAACCAAGAGAGTGGATGGGTTCTATTAGTATATTATACAGTGCCTTATTATGGGTTGTCAGGTGGTCGTCATATAGGCAGTTCTTACACTGCATACAGGATTTCACAGCAAGGACTTTGTACAGTAAGTACAGAAGATCCTGGTCTCCTCCATATCAGGCAGAGTAGATGAGAGAACTCCTCTATTATATCCCCCAGCAGGGTTGATGAAATAAGAGTCCTTGATACTACTACGCTAAAATAATCGCTTTTTTCAGGGCTAATTCAAATAGATTCTCTTTAACCCCTCTGTGACCTTAGACGTACTATCCCGTCGAGGTGCCCTGGGCTTATCTGACCCTGGACGGGATAGTACGTCATAGCCGATCGGCCGCGCTCACGGGCGGAGCGCGGGCGATCGCGGCCGGGTGTCAGCTGCTTATCGCAGCTGACATCCGGCACTATGTGCCAGGAGCGGTCACGGACCGCCCCCGGCACATTAACCCCTGGCACACCGCGATCAAAGATGATCGCGATGTGCCGGCGGTGCAGGGAAGCACCGCGCAGGGAGGGGGATCCCTGCGGGCTTCCCTGAGACCCCCGGAGCAACGCGATGTGATCGCGTTGCTGCGAGGGTCTCACCTCCCTCCCTGCTCCCTCCAGCCCCGGATCCAAGATGGCCGCGGATCCGGGTCCTGCAGGGAGGGAGGTGGCTTCACAGAGCCTGCTCAGAGCAGGCACTGTGAAGGCTGCAGCGCTGCATGTCAGATCAGTGATCTGACAGAGTGCTGTGCAAACTGTCAGATCACTGATCTGTGATGTCCCCCCCTGGGACAAAGTAAAAAAGTAAAAAAAAAATTTTCCAAATGTGTAAAAAAAATAAAAAAAAATATTCCAAAATAATGAAAAAAAAAAAAAAATATTATTCCCATAAATACATTTCTTCATCTAAATAAAAAAAAAACAATAAAAGTACACATATTTAGTATCGCCGCGTCCGTAACGACCCGACCTATAAAACTGTCCCACTAGTTAACCCCTTCAGTAAACACCGTAAGAAAAAAAAAAAAAAACGAGGCAAAAAACAACGCTTTATTATCATACCGCCGAACAAAAAGTGGAATAACACGCGATCAAAAGGACAGATATAAATAACCATGGTACCGCTGAAAGCATCATATTGTCCCGCAAAAAAAGAGCTGCCATACAGCATCATCAGCAAAAAAATAAAAAAGTTATAGTCCTGAGAATAAAGCGATGCAAAAATAATTATTTTTTCTGTAAAATAGTTTTTATCGTATAAAAGCGCCAAACCATAAAAAAATGATATAAATGAGGTATCGCTGTAATCGTACTGACCCGAAGAATAAAACTGATTTATCAATTTTACCAAACGCGGAACGGTATAAACGCCTCCCCCAATAGAAATTCATGAATAGCTGGCTTTTGGTCATTCTTCCTCACAAAAATCGGAATAAAAAGCGATCAAAAAATGTCACGTGCCCAAAAATGTTTTCAATAAAAACGTCAACTCGTCCCGCAAAAAACAAGACCTCACATGACTCTGTGGACCAAAATATGGAAAAATTATAGCTCTCAAAATGTGGTATTGCAAAAAATATTTTTTGCAATAAAAAGGGTCTTTCAGTGTGTGACGGCTGCCAATCATAAAAATCCGCTAAAAAACTCGCTATAAAAGTAAATCAAACCCCCCTTCATCACCCCCTTAGTTAGGGAAAAATAAAAAAAAATGTATTTATTTCCATTTTCCCATTAGGGCTAGGGTTAGGGCTAGGGTTAGGGCTAGGGCTAGGGTTAGGGCTAGGGTTAGGGCTAGGGTTAGGGCTAGGGCTAGGGTTAGGGTTAGGGCTAGGGCTAGGGTTAGGGTTAGGGCTAGGGCTAGGGTTAGGGCTAGGGTTAGGGTTAGGGCTAGGGTTAGGGCTAGGGTTAGGGCTAGGGTTAGGGCTAGGGTTAGGGCTAGGGTTAGGGTTAGGGCTAGGGTTAGGGCTAGGGTTAGGGCTAGGGTTAGGGTTAGGGTTGGGGCTACAGTTAGGGTTGGGGCTAAAGTTAGGGTTAGGGTTTAGATTACATTTACAGTTGGGAATAGGGTTGGGATTAGGGTTAGGGGTGTGTCAGGGTTAGAGGTGTGGTTAGGGTTACCGTTGGAATTAGGGTTAGGGGTGTGTTTAGATTAGGGTTTCAGTTATAATTGGGGGGTTTCCACTGTTTCGGCACATCAGGGGCTCTCCAAACACGACATGGCGTCCGATCTCAATTCCAGCCAATTCTGCGTTGAAAAAGTAAAACAGTGCTCCTTCCCTTCCGAGCTCTCCTGTGTGCCCAAACAGGGGTTTACCCCAACATATGGGGTATCAGCGTACTCAGGACAAATTGGACAACAACTATTGTGGACCAATTTCTCCTGTTACCCTTGGGAAAATACAAAACTGGGGGCTAAAAAATAATTTTTGTGGGAAAACAAAAAGATTTTTTATTTTCACGGCTCTGCGTTATAAACTGTAGTGAAACACTTGGGGGTTCAAAGTTCTCACAACACATCTAGATAAGTTCATTGAGGGGTCTAGTTTCCAATATGGGGTCACTTGTGGGGGGTTTCTACTGTTTAGGTACATTAGGGGCTCTGCAAACGCAATGTGACGCCTGCAGACCAATCCATCTAAGTCTGCATTCCAAATGATGCTCCTTTCCTTCCGAGCCCTCCCATGCGCCCAAACGGTGGTTCCCCCCCACATATCGGGTATCAGCGTACTCAGGACAAATTGGACAACAACATTTAGGGTCCAATTTCTCCTGCTAACCTTGGAAAAATACAAAACTGGGGGCTAAAATATAATTTTTGTGGAAAAAAAACATTTTTTTATTTGCATGGCTCTGCGTTATAAACTGTAGTGAAATACTTGGGGGTTCAAAGCTCTCACAACACATCAAGATGAGTTCCTTAGGGGGTCTACTTTCCAAAATGGTGTCACTTGTGGGGGGTTTCTACTGTTTAGGTACATTAGGGGCTCTGCAAACGCAATGTGACGCCTGCAGACCATTCCATCTAAGTCTGCATTCCAAATGGCGCTCCTTCCCTTCCGAACCCTCCCATGCGCCCAAACGGTGGTTCCCCCCCACATATGGGGTATCAGCGTACTCAGGACAAATTGGACAACAACTTTTGGGGTCCAATTTCTCCTGTTACCCTAGGGAAAATACAAAACTGGGGGCTAAAAAATTATTTTTGTGGGAAAAAAATTGTTTTATTTTTATGGCTCTGCATTATAAACTTCTGTGAAGCCCTTGGTGGGTCAAAGTGCTCACCACACATCCAGATAAGTTCCTTAGGGGGTCTACTTTCCAAAATGGTGTCACTTGTGGGGGGTTTCAATGTTTAGGCACATCAGTGGCTCTCCAAACGCAACATGGCGTCCCATCTCAATTCCTGTCAATTTTGCATTGAAAAGTCAAACGGCGCTCCTTCCCTTCCGAGCTCTCCCATGCGCCCAAACAGTGGTTTACTGCCACATATGGGGTATCAGCGTACTCGGGACAAATTGGACAACAACTTTTGAGGTCCAATTTCTTCTCTTACCCTTGGAAAAATAAAAAATTGGGGGCAAAAATATAATTTTGGTGAAAAAATATGATTTTTTATTTTTACGGTTCTGCATTATAAACTTCTGTGAAGCACTTGGTGGGTCAAAGTGCTCACCACACCTCTAGATAAGTTCCTTAGGGGGTCTACTTTCCAAAATGGTGTCACTTGTGGGGGGTTTCAATGTTTAGGCACATCAGTGGCTCTCCAAACGCAACATGGCGTCCCATCTCAATTTCTGTCAATTTTGCATTGAAAAGTCAAACTGCGCTCCTTCCCTTCCGTGCTCTCCCATGCGCCCAAACAGTGGTTTACTGCCACATATGGGGTATCAGCGTACTCAGGACAAATTGGACAACAACTTTTGAGGTCCAATTTCTTCTCTTACCCTTGGAAAAATAAAAAATTGGGGGCAAAAATATAATTTTTGTGAAAAAATATGATTTTTTATTTTTACGGTTCTGCATTATAAACTTCTGTGAAGCACTTGGTGGGTCAAAGTGCTCACCACACATCCAGATAAGTTCCTTAGGGGGTCTACTTTCCAAAATGGTGTCACTTGTGGGGGGTTTCAATGTTTAGGCACATCAGTGGCTCTCCAAACGCAACATGGCGTCCCATCTCAATTCCTGTCAATTTTGCATTGAAAAGTCAAATAGCGCTCCTTCCCTTCCGAGCTCTCCCATGCGCCCAAACAGTGGTTTACTGCCACATATGGGGTATCAGCGTACTCAGGACAAATTGGACAACAGCTTTTTGGGTCCAATTTCTCCTGTTACCCTTGGTAAAATAAAACAAATTGGAGCTGAAGTAAATTTTTTGTGTAAAAAAGTTAAATGTTCATTTTTATTTAAACATTCCAAAAATTCCTATTAAACACCTGAAGGGTTAATAAACTTCTTGAATGTGGTTTTGAGCACCTTGAGGGGTGCAGTTTTTAGAATGGTGTCACACTTGGGCATTTTCTATCATATAGACCCCTTAAAATGACTTCAAATGAGACGTGGTCCCTAAAAAAAAATGGTGTTGTAAAAATGAGAAATTGCTGGTCAACTTTTAACCCTTATAACTCCCTAACAAAAAAAAAAATTGGTTCCAAAATTATGCTGATGTAAAGTAGACATGTGGGAAATGTTACTTATTAAGTATTTTGTGTGACATATCTCTGTGATTTAATTGCATAAAAATTCAAAGTTTGAAAATTGCGAAATTTTCAAAATTTTCGCCAAATTTCCGTTTTTTTCACAAATAAACGCAGGTACTATCAAAGAAATTTTACCACTATCATGAAGTACAATATGTCACGAGAAAACAATGTCAGAATCACCAGGATCCGTTGAAGCGTTTCGGAGTTATAACCTCATAAAGGGACAGTGGTCAGAATTGTAAAAATTGGCCTGGTCATTGACGTGCAAACCACCCTTGGGGGTAAAGGGGTTAATAATAATAATGCTGCTCTTATCTGCAATTTGTGTAGGGTGAACTGTCGCAGTAGGGATAGTGTATTACAGCCATCTAGTCATGGATTATTGCCTTATAAGTTATAATTATTGCCGCTGATTTTTTTCCTACATACATTGACAGCTTCACGTTTTGTGATCTGTGGTCGGAAATTCAGCAAAGATGGTAGTGTTGCTTTAATTCCTCCAGAGTTTGTTGCTGCCACATACAAGAAAATATATTTTTAGGACTGGTTCAAACCCCTTCTATATTCTACAATAATAGCCCTCTTATCTGCAATTCGTCTAGGGTGAGTTGTGGCAGTAGAGATAGCATACTACAGGCATCTAGTCAGGGATTATTGCCTTATATAAATTAAAATATTTGCTGCTGCTTTTTTCCATACACGCATTGACAGATTCGTGTTTTTTACTGTTTTTTACTGTGATCTGTACTCAGAAATTCATCAAAGCAGGCACAATGAACTCATTTAATGTGTACTTTCACAGTTTCACTGTAGCAAGGATATGCAAGAGGAGGTGGTAGGAGACTTTACGCTACTGGAGCTGTAATTACCACTTCTGAACTCTCCAGTGCTTTTGTTTCCATCCATTTCTGGGAGCTTCTTGCAGTATGTTTGGGGTCATTATCCTGCTGGAAGACCCTTCACCTAGGATGCAAATCCAGCTTTCTGACCCCGGGCGCTACATTGTGACTCAAAATTCTTTGGGAATCTTCAGATTTCATAATGCCTTGCACACAGTCAAGGTACTTAGGGCCAGAATAATATTTTATTTATAGGCCTCATTCCACTTACAGTAAACAGTAGAATTATGTGATTTACCAAAAAAACTAAATCTTGGACTCATCTGTCCACAAGACATCTGCTGGCCCTCTAAAAATAGAAAGGGCCACCTGATGGACCTCTACAAATAGTGATGACCAGCTGATGGCACTGAAAAAAAAATGTGACTTTCAATATGTCTGATCATGTTCCACACCCCACATGGCCAGATAAGGTATTAAAATGATAAAATTACATTTCCTGTTGAATGTTTTTTTCACCATTGAAAGCAATGCAATCATGGAAGAACGCAGCAAAAACACTGCTTGTGAATATAGCCCAAGGTGTGGAGGAGAATTTTTTTTTGTCTTATTAATTTTGCTTGATTTACAAGTCATTATCCTGAAAATAATATTTCTTACGTTTTTTTCCAGTAAATTTCATTTTAACTTCGGTTTTGTATGTTTTAATTTTCAGTTTGTAACCGTGGAGTAATACTCTAACAACATTGTACCCAACAGTGACCTGGGATTCAGATATGCTCCAGGGGTTATAAGATTATCTGGTGATTGATTTATAGTCTGAATAGTTATTTTTATATGATCCAGCAGATGCTTACATCAAGCTGGCACATATGCTGAAACTTTTACAGGTCTGTCCTACCCGTGAGGTGATAGCTCGTTGAAAAAGTTTGTTTATACACGATCATAAAGCTACCATGAAGTGTGCACCTGTTTGGCAGTCACTTTCCAACACTGTCCATTAGTGTTTCCCAAGTAAATGTTGTAGATTATGGAGTTGGGAGAGAAGCGACAGTCATCAAAATCACATTGATTGCTTTTGGACGGACTGGCACAACTGACAAAACACTGAGATTATACTGGAATAATTTAATTATGATTAACCCCTTAAGCCCCGAGGGTGGTTTGCACGTTAATGACCAGGCCAATTTTTACAATTCTGACCACTGTCCCTTTATGAGGTTATAACTCTGGAACGCTTCAACGGATCCCGGTGATTCAGACATTGTTTTCTTGAGACATATTGTACTTCATGATAGTGGTAAAATTTCTTTGATATTACCTGCGTTTATTTGTGAAAAAAATGGAAATTTGGCAAAAATTTTGAAAATTTCACAATTTTACAAATTTGAATTTTTATGCCCTTAAATCACAGAGATATGTCACACAAAATACTTAATAAGTAACATTTCCCACATGTCTACTTTACATCAGCACAATTTTGGAAACAATTTTTTTTGTTAGGGAGTTATAAGGGTTAAAATTTGACCAGCAATTTCTCATTTTTACAACACCATTTTTTTTTAGGGACCACATCACATTTGAAGTCATTTTGAGGGGTCTATATGATAGAAAATACCCAAGTGTGACACAATTCTAAAAACTGCACCCCTCAAGGTGCTCAAAACCACATTCAAGAAGTTTATTAACCCTCCTGGTGCTTCACAGGAATTTTTGGAATGTTTAAAAAAAATGAACATTTAATTTTTTTTCACAAAAAATGTACTTTAGCTCCAATTTGTTTTATTTTACAAAGGGTAACAGGAGAAAATGCACCCCAAAAGTTGTTGTGCAATTTATCCTGAGTACCCCGATACCCCATTTGTGGGGGTAATCCACTGTTTGGGCGCATGGCACAGCTCGGAAGGGAGTGAGCGCCATTTGACTTTTCAATGCAAAATTGGCTGGAATTGAGATGGGACGCCATGTTGCGTTTGGAGAGCCACTAATGTGCCTAAACATTGAAAGCCCCCACAAGTGACACCATTTTGGAAAGTAGACCCCCTAAGGAATGTATCTAGATGTGTGGTGAGCACTTTGACCTACTAAGTGCTTCACAGAAGTTTATAATGTAGAGCCGTAAAAATAAAATATAATATTTTTTACAAAAATGAACTGTTCGGCCCCAATTTTTTATGTTCCCAAGGGTACCAGAAGAAATTGTACCCCAAAAATTGTTGTGCAATTTGTCCTGAGTATGCTGATGCCCCATATGTGGGGGTAAACCACTGTTTGGCTGCAAGGCAGAGCTCGGAGGGGAAGGAGCGCCGTTTGACTTTTCAATGCAAAATTGGCTGGAATTAAGATGGGACGCCATGTTGCGTTTGGAGAGCCCCTGATGTGCCTAAACATTGAAACCCCACACAAGTGACACCATTTTGGAAAGTAGACCCCCTAAGGATCTTATTTAGATGTGTTGTGAGAGCTTTGAACCCCCCAAGTGTTTCACTACAGTTTATGACGCAGAGCCGTAAAAATAAAAATTCTTTTTTTTTCCACAAAAAATATTTTTTAGCCCCCAGTTTTGTATTTTCCCAAGGGTAACAGGAGAAATTGGACCCCAAACGTTGTTGTGCAATTAATCCTGAGTACGCTGACACCCCATATGTGGGGGTTAACTACCGTTTGATCGCATGGCAGAGCTCTGAAAGGAAGGAGTGCCATTTGGAATGCAGACTTAGATGGATTGGTCTGCAGGCGTCACATTGCATTTGCAGAGCCCGTGATGTACCTAAACAGTAGAAACTCCCCACAAGTGACCCCATACTGGAACGTAGACCCCCCAAGGAACTTATCTAGATGTGTTGTGAGAACTTTGAACCCCCAAGTATTTCACTTCAGTTTATAACGCAGAGCCGTGAAAATAAAAAATAATTTTTGTCCCACAAAAATGTTTTTTTTAGCCCCCAAATTTTTATTTTCCCAAGGGTAACAAGAGAAATTGGACCTCAGAAGTTGTTGTCCAATTTATCCTGAGTACGCTGATACCCCATATATTGGGGTAAACCCCTGTTTGGGCGCACGGGAGAGCTCAGAAGGAGCACTGTATTACTTTTTCAACGCAGAATTGGCTGGAATTGAGATCGGACACCATGTCGCGTTTGGAGAGCCTCTGATGTGCCTAAACAGTGGAAACCCCCAATTATAACTGAAACCCTAACCCAAACACACCCTTAGTCATAACCACATCCCTAACCCTGACACACCCATAACCCTAATCCCAAACGTAAATGTAATCCAAACCCTAACCCTAGCCCTAACGGGAAAATGGAAATAAATACATTTTTTAATTTTTTTAATTTTTCCATAACTTAGGCTGGTTTCACACTTGCGTTTTAAAATGCATGTGTTTAAAAAAAAAACGCATGGTGAAAAACGCATGTAAACACGTGCAAACGCTGCGTTTTTTAGTCGCATGCGTTTCTGCATGTGGTGAAAAATATGCAGCGTTTTGACGCGTTTACATGCGTTTTTTCATGCGTTTGCGGTTTTTAAACGCATGATGAGAAATGTGTGACAGCTGCCAATCATCAAAATCAAGTAAAAAAAACACTATAAACAGAAATAGCTAGGGTTAGGGTTAGGGGTAGGGATCCTAACCCTAACCCTAAAGGGATCCTAACCCTAACCCTAACCCTAACGGGATCCTAACCCTAACCCTTAGGGTTAGGGTTAGGGGTAGGGTTAGGGTTAGGATCCCTAGGGTTAGGGTTAGGGTTAGGATCTCTTTAGGGTTAGGGTTAGGATCCCTTTAGGGTTAGGGTTAGGATCCCTTTATCACCCTTATGGTGAGGGGTGGCATATCAGTGTGTTTTGTTTTTTTTCTATAAAAACGCATGCGTTTTTAACGCAACCAAACGCATGTGCTTAAAAACGCATGCGTTTACATAGACAGCAATAGTATTTTTTGCCGCAAAAAAAAAGCATGCTTTTTTGCGGCAAAAAAACACCGCTAAAAATTACTACATGTTGCATTTCTGCAACACAACGCATGCATAGAAAAGACGCATGCGTTTTTAATGTTAAGTATAGGAAAATAAAACCGCATGCTTTTTTTGCGCAAAAACGCAACGGCAAAAACACAAATGTGAAACCAGCCTAAGGGGGTGATGAAGGGGGTTTGATTTACTTTTATAGCAGATTTTTTACCAGATTTTTATGATTGGCAGCCGACGTTTTTTATTGAAAAAAATATTTTTTTGCATTACCACATTTTGAGAGCTATAATTTTTCCATATTTTGGTCCACAGAGTCATGTGAGGTCTTGATTTTTGCGGGACGAGTTGACATTTTTATTGGTAACATTTTTGGGCACGTGACTTTTTTGGTCGCTTTTTATTCCGATTTTTGTGAGGCAGTATGACAAAAAAACAGCTATTCATGAATTTCTTTTGGGGAGGGGCGTTTATACCGTTCCGCGTTTGGTAAAATGGATAAAGCAGTTTTATTCTTTGCATCAGTACAATTACAGCAATACCTCATTTAGATTATTTTTTTATGCTTTGCGCTTTTATACAAAAAAAACTATTTTATAGAAAAAAGAATTATTTTTGCATCACTTTATTCTGAGGACTATAACTTTTTTATTTTTTCAGTGATGGCGCGGTATGGCAGCTCGTTTTTTGCGGGACAAGATGATGTTTTCAGTGGTACCATGGTTATTTACCGTAAATACTCGAGTATAAGCTGACCCGAGTATAAGCTGCCCCCCCTAATTTTGCCACAAAAAACTGGGAAAACGTAATAACTCGAGTATAAGCCTAGGGTGGAAAATGCAGCAGCTACCGTTAAATTTCAAAAGTAAAAATAGATACCAATAAAAGTAAAATTAATTGATACATCAGTAGGTTAAGTGTTTTTGAATGTCCATATTGAATCAGGAGCCCCATATAATGTTCCATAAAGTTTGATGGGCCCCATTAGATGCGATAGTCAGCTGACACCCGGCCACGATTGGCCGCACTCCCCCCTTGAGCGCGGCTGATCGCACTGGACGTACTATCCCGTCACTGGAAATTAAGTCCCAGGTCACCTTGACTGGATAGTACGTCAAATCGGATTAAGGGGTTAATCAACACAGTAGAGCCAATCCTCTGGAATGCTCTACTCCAAGATATTAGGACCATCCACAATTTGCATATTTTTAGGCGCTCGCTCAAAACACATTTGTTCAGAGCGGCCTATCACATTCACTAATCAAAGTCATTTTATGTTTGTGTGTGTGTAGCCCATTCACTATCTCCATCTATCCTCCACCCCCTGAAGATGGCTGGACCCTCATTGCAAATACATCATTGTAAATACACACCTGTACTTTGTATCTCCCCCACCTCATTGTAGATTGTAAGCTCTCACGAGCAGGGTCGTTTTATTTCGCTTTAATTATTGTATTGTTAACGTTGTTACTTATGACTTTTGTGTTTGAAACTGTTAAACTGTAAAGCGCTGCGGAATATGTTGGCGCTATATAAATAAAGATTATTATTATTAATATTTATTAGAGGAATCTTGAAAATATTTAAAAATATTGAATGTTTTCAGTTATGTAACATAATGATGGATTTGAAAACAAAAACACTATTTGTTCACTGCATAAGGAATTGTTTTCAACTTTTCTCTAATATGCCTTTACAAAAAAAATCATACTTACCGTATATACTCGAGTATAAGCCGAGATTTTCAGCCCAAAATTTTGGGCTGAAAGTGCCCCTCTCGGCTTATACTCGAGTCAAGGTGGGTGGCAGGGTCGGCGGGTGAGGGGGTGAGGGCGCTGAGGCATACTTACCTAGTCCCAGCGATCCTCGCGCTGTCCCTGCCATCCCACGGGCTTCTGTGCTGCAGCTTCTTCCCCTCTTCAGCAGTCACGTGGGACCGCTCATTACAGAAATGAATAAGCGGCTCCACCTCCCATAGGGGTGGAGCCGCCTATTCATTCCAATAATCAGCGGTGCCGGTGACCGCTGATAGAGAAAGAAGCTGCGGCACCGAAGACCAGGCAGAGGGACAGCGCGAGGATCGCCAGGACTAGGTAAGTATAGCATATTCACCTGTCCTCGTTCCAGCCGCCGAGCGTCGCTCCATCTTCCCGGCCGGCGCCTCCATCTTCCCGGCGTCTGCGCTCTGACTGTTCAGGCAGAGGGCGCGATGACGCATATAGTGTGCGCGGCGCCCTCTGCCTGATCAGTCAGAGCAGAGACGCCGGGAAGATGGAGGCGCCGGAACGAGACGCCGGGAGCTGCAATCAAGGGAGGTGAGTATGTGGTTTTTTTTTTTATTGCAGCAGCAGCAGCGGCGGCGGCAGAGATTTATGTGGAGCATCTATGGGGCACAGTGAACGGTGCAGGGCACCGTATATGGCACATCTATGGGGCACAGTGAACGGTGCAGAGCACCGTATATGGCACATCTATGGGGCACAGTGAACGGTGCAGAGCACTGTATATGGCACATCTATGGGGCACAGTGAACGGTGCGGAGCACTGTATATGGCACATCTATGGGGCACAGTGAACGGTGCGGAGCACCGTATATGGCACATCTATGGGGCACAGTGAACGGTGCGGAGCACCGTATATGGCACATCTATGGGGCACAGTGAACGGTGCAGAGCACCGTATATGGCACATCTATGGGGCACAGTGAACGGTGCAGGGCACCGTATATGGCACATCTATGGGGCACAGTGAACGGTGCAGAGCACCGTATATGGCACATCTATGGGGCACAGTGAACGGTGCAGAGCACCGTATATGGCACATCTATGGGGCACAGTGAACGGTGCAGGGCACCGTATATGGCACATCTATGGGGCACAGTGAACGGTGCAGAGCACCGTATATGGCACATCTATGGGGCACAGTGAACGGTGCAGAGCACCGTATATGGCACATCTATGGGGCACAGTGAACGGTGCAGAGCACCGTATATGGCACATCTATGGGGCACAGTGAACGGTGCAGAGCACCGTATATGGCACATCTATGGGGCACAGTGAACGGTGCAGGGCACCGTATATGGCACATCTATGGGGCACAGTGAACGGTGCAGGGCACCGTATATGGCACATCTATGGGGCACAGTGAACGGTGCAGGGCACTGTATATGGCACATCTATGGGGCACAGTGAACGGTGCAGGGCACCGTATATGGCACATCTATGGGGCACAGTGAACGGTGCAGAGCACCGTATATGGCACAGCTATGGGGCACAGTGAACGGTGCAGAGCACCGTATATGGCACAGCTATGGGGAAATATGAACGGTGCAGAGCACTGTATGGCACAGCTATGGGGAAATAATGATCTATTTTTATTTTTGAAATTCACCGGTAAATGCTGCATTTCCACCCTAGGCTTATACTCGAGTCAATAAGTTTTCCCAGTTTTTTGTGGCAAAATTAGGGGGGTCGGCTTATACTCGGGTCGGCTTATACTCGAGTATATACGGTAACTAATTTACTTGATTTTTTTCATTTTTCGACAGGTCACTTTGTAAGAAAAGCCCCATGTTACTACAATCGCAAAGACATGATGATGCCCAAAACAGTCACTGGTCAAATGGTGATTTTGGACCACAATTTTCTTCTTTCCTGTGATTTCCTATACATTCTTCTTGGCCTACCCTACTAGCTTGTGTAATGTACAAAGCATAAATGTTTTCCAAGGAGAAGCTGGGTTTCCTCTAAGCATGGCCAGTGGCATCTTTTAGCTTTGCAGGATGGTGTGAAGAGATGGATTGGGAAAGCTAAAAGATAACAGGCTTTGAGTAAAGTTAATACCTGCTGGAAGTAGTTGGCAAAATGCTGGAAACTGTAATGACTGGTAGCACCGCTTTTAAACAAATGGTGATAATGGAATCAGGATTCCTGGAAAGCCACAAAATCCTGAAAATATTGTTTCAGAGACGTAACGTAGAAGGGTTTTTCAAATGGGAATTCTGTGAATAATCACAATAGTGTCAGAAAACTCCATTATGGGAAAAACTGCTTCTCCACCGTATTCTAAAATCTGATTAATCCGCCAGTCAGTGAAAATGGTAAATTGGCATATTAGGCTAAATTAATTTTTAATATTAATTAGATTTACATTTTTTTTCCCATCTAATAGCCAAGATTTAAATGTTCTTCATAAAACATGTGAATTTGGAGCATTCCCCAAACATTGGACCGATGGCTGTGTCTGACTCAGTCAATAATAATGTAATAACCCTCCCTAATCATTAATTATTTGTGTCATGGATAGTCTCGGATACATACAAGCCATTTTCCAGTCTCTAATTCTTTACATAGTCTTTGATTAAACACGGTTAACTTGTCAACTTGAAGTTATACTCGATGACGGACCCTTTAATGTTTATTTATCACAAAAGCATGCATCAGTGAGGTGTATTTCTCCAGGCTGTGAGTGATGTAGACATCTGAGCTCAAATGTCCAAGAACTGAGTATTTTCTGCTTTTCACACTGCATTGGTTTTGCTATCAAGATTAGGTCTGCAAAGCAGGAAGGAGGAGAGAGAGAGAGAGAGAGGAGGAAGGAAGGAAGGAATGAAGGAGGAAGGAAGGAAAAGGGGGGACAGGGAAGGAAGAGAAGACATAGTGAAAGGATTATCCAGGACTTAGGTTTTTTTCTTATTGACTAAGAACTTACTGGCAGGTAATTGATAACTACCTGCTTATCTTGCACTGCGACAATCTGTCTTGGGTCAGGGAGCCGATTCTCATTCTTCTGTGACATCAAGTCAATAGAGCATATTCATCTTTTGCATTTTGCTCTTTTGAAGGGGCGTCTCTGCTGATGTCACGCTGATTGACAGCTATCTGCCTGCTGACTATCTACTAGGTGGAAAGACACCATTTACGATGGTGGAGTTCATCCTCTTAAGGCACCTTCACACTAAGCAACTTTACAACGAGAACGACAACGATCCGTGACGTTGCAGCATCCTGGATAGCGATCTCGTTGTGTTTGACACGCAGCAGCGATCTGGATCCCGCTGTGCCATCGCTGGTCGGAGCTAGAAGTCCAGAACTTTATTTGGTCGCCAGGTCGGCGTGTATCGTCATGTTTGACAGCAAAAGCAACGATGCCAGCAATGTTTTACATGGAGCTAACAACCAGCGAGAACGAGAAGTGAGTCGCCGTTACGTCACTGGATCGCTCCTGCATCGTTCTGGAGTTGCTGTGTTTGACGTCTCTACAGCGACCTAAACAGCGACGCTGCAGCGATCGGCTCATTGTCTATATCGCTGCAGCGTCGCTTAATGTGACGGTACCTTTAGCTTTGTCATGTGTAGGAGGAAACAATCTTTTATGTGACCAAAACTGCAGGAGCATGGGCTGCCTGCAGTTCTGAGAGAGTGCGGAGTACAATGAGCTGGACAAACTGCTGGACCGTGAGAGAGGTGCAGGCGGAGATATTACGGTGGATTGATAAAGTTTTAGTGTGCTTGTTCTCTGAGATTGGTCAAAAACAGCAGGCATGTCTGCTTCCATTACAGCTGACGGGCTCTCACTCAGCCTGACTGGAGCTGGTAAACAGCCAAAGGTTCTGTGGTCGGAGACCTGTGTCACAATAGTTGGCATGGTAAAAGAGGAAGAAGAAGGAGCAGATGCAGTTAATGGGACGGCTGATGGTTGTCGGGGTTTGTTGGTCTGCTTTTTATTGCAGTATGATTACCAGAATAACACATATTGATTGCGCATGTGAAAGTTCGTGCATGTAGTAGTAAAATGTAGTAGTCAAATTATTGCACTTTTTCCTCTACTCAGTTTTTTTTTGCAAATTTGGCAATTAACGTGAGTTGGCTCATCCTTTGCGGTATCAAAAAAGGCCCAGGCTAGGCAACCCTTGCTGCCCATGCAAGCTGCAGAGCTGCGAACGCTGCTGGCCACAGCCACAGTTGTGTCTGAGAAAGCAGTGCTCATCGTGGCTGCATCACTCCATGTCTGCACTGTACGGAGCAACACAACCTCCTCATCTTCCTCCTCCACCTCCTCAGAAGAACTACACAGCTGCGTGCCTCTGTGTTGACACCAAGTGGGATCTACAACCTCATTATCATCCTATGTATTATCACATTGACAGCACAGTACAGTCCGTGTGAGCATCAGATATCTGAGTCTCATCAGGATCACCTCCCCCAATTTCATCCTGCCCCAGATTCAAGCTAAAAAGATTTGGGACAATGGTGCAGATGATTTCCTCCTCTTGACTCTGTGAACCTTTGGAGTACACTTTTGATGCTCATGGCATAGAATGTGTGAACAGCTCTGCAGGCTCACCTATCTGTGGTTACCTACAGTCAGTTGGGCAGTTGGAGAGTTGTGACGTGGGGGGGAAGCAAAGGTAATTGGGGTGCCACCTCGGTAGACTTTACTATGTGTGATGTTGAGGTGGAGGAAGAGGAGGAAAGGCCACTTGAAGCTGTGCTTGCCATCCACTGGAGCACATGCTCTTTCTGGGCCTCATCAACAAGGTGCACTGCTGTGCGGATGCCAAAGAAAGGTAGTGGAGTAGCCCGTTCAGTAATAGAAGTTGGCAGTTGCATTTGTATAGGACGTGACGTTGTTGGCTCCCTAGTGCTTTCACTAACATTACCACCTACCCTACATACACGTTGAACACCAAGTCTAATCCCCCATCCACCACGACCTACTTTTTTCCAATCATGTTGCTTGGATAGTGTGGTTGGATCACTGTTTGAGCAACAAAAAATTAGATATTTTACTCTGTACCAGCTCTACAAACAGCTAAATTTCAGTGGCTCAAAATGAGAAGTTGAAATATGGCGTGCTGAATCGCGTTAGTCATAGAAAAAAGAATTGTTTAAGTGTGGATGAGGCATGTGTATCCTAGAAGATATGCTCCAAACAATTTCAAACTCTAATCTAGCCTGCTGTATCACGTTTGTCACAGAAAATGTTTTAAACAGTACAACAGCTGTGCAGAAAGATGAATTTCACCACCACTAAATGACAAGGTGAGATATGGCATGCTGAATCATATGCATGGAGCACAATAGAAGCAGTGCACAACACACTTCTATGAAATGTGCCCTGCAGTCTTTGTTTGTGGACCTCACTAATGGCACTATAAAAAAAAAATCTTCTAGAAGGTCGATTTCACAGCCACACAAGACACTAGCTATCTAAACTATCTGACTTCAGAGCAAATGACTAGCTAACTAGCTAAAATCTATCAGCACTCAGGCCCAGTGTCAGGAGCAGCCTCTCCTCTCTGTTTTATTGAGAAAAGAGTGCTAAAACAAGATGTCCGCTGATAATATAGAGAGGGACATGTGATTTCAGCAGTCAATGACACAAGTCGTTGTGTCTCGACATTGTTTGTTTCTTGCCCCCTGATTGGCTAGCCGAAATGTGCATACATAATGTTAGAAAAAAAATGTTACAAGCCCACTGCTCCTCTGAGCTCCCCCCACCCCTTCCCTCATCAAACCCCTGCCCCTTGCCGATCCTATACCACCACTATCCTAGCCAAAGTGCTCAAAATACTTTAGTGACAATGCAAATATTTTGACACACTTTTACCGAATGTTACCGATTTTTGCAAATTGTATGAAAATGTGCTCGTGTTTCCTATAACGAATCCGAATGTGCCATATTTGTGCCGAATTTATGTTTGGAGATCATTTTTCTAACATATTCACTCATTGCTAATTGAGATCATTTTACTAGCTAAATAATTTCTGTAGTTATCATTTATATTAAAAGGACACTCTACCAAAAACTAATTTGCCTTATTTTCAAAAAGTAATTGTTATAATGATGAAACTGCTCCCACGCTCTCTTCACAATATTTGATGTTTTTAAGAGATGCCATCGGCTTTCTGTACTTTTTTATGGTTTACATGTAACATAGTAACATAGTAACATAGTTAGTAAGGCCGAAAAAAGACATTTGTCCATCCAGTTCAGCCTATATTCCATCATAATAAATCCCCAGATCTACGTCCTTCTACAGAACCTAATAATTATATGATACAATATTGTTCTGCTCCAGGAAGACATCCAGGCCTCTCTTGAACCCCTCGACTGAGTTCGCCATCACCACCTCCTCAGGCAGGCAATTCCAGATTCTCACTGCCCTAACAGTAAAGAATCCTCTTCTATGTTGGTGGAAAAACCTTCTCTCCTCCAGACGCAAAGAATGCCCCCTTGTGCCCGTCACCTTCCTTGGTATAAACAGATCCTCAGCGAGATATTTGTATTGTCCCCTTATATACTTATACATGGTTATTAGATCGCCCCTCAGTCGTCTTTTTTCTAGACTAAATAATCCTAATTTCGCTAATCTATCTGGGTATTGTAGTTCTCCCATCCCCTTTATTAATTTTGTTGCCCTCCTTTGTACTCTCTCTAGTTCCATTATATCCTTCATGAGCACCGGTGCCCAAAACTGGACACAGTACTCCATGTGCGGTCTAACTAGGGATTTGTACAGAGGCAGTATAATGCTCTCATCATGTGTATCCAGACCTCTTTTAATGCACCCCATGATCCTGTTTGCCTTGGCAGCTGCTGCCTGGCACTGGCTGCTCCAGGTAAGTTTATCATTAACTAGGATCCCCAAGTCCTTCTCCCTGTCAGATTTACCCAGTGGTTTCCCATTCAGTGTGTAATGGTGACATTGATTCCTTCTTCCCATGTGTATAACCTTACATTTATCATTGTTAAACCTCATCTGCCACCTTTCAGCCCAAGTTTCCAACTTATCCAGATCCATCTGTAGCAGAATACTATCTTCTCTTGTATTAACTGCTTTACATAGTTTTGTATCATCTGCAAATATCGATATTTTACTGTGTAAACCTTCTACCAGATCATTAATGAATATGTTGAAGAGAACAGGTCCCAATACTGACCCCTGCGGTACCCCACTGGTCACAGCGACCCAGTTAGAGACTATACCATTTATAACCACCCTCTGCTTTCTATCACTAAGCCAGTTACTAACCCATTTACACACATTTTCCCCCAGACCAAGCATTCTCATTTTGTGTACCAACCTCTTGTGCGGCACGGTATCAAACGCTTTGGAAAAATCGAGATATACCACGTCCAATGACTCACCGTGGTCCAGCCTATAGCTTACCTCTTCATAAAAACTGATTAGATTGGTTTGACAGGAGCGATTTCTCATAAACCCATGCTGATATGGAGTTAAACAGTTATTCTAATGGAATATTCTAATAAATCTGTCATTAAACGCTTGTCCACTGGTAGTGATAAAATGATAATATTAATTTTACGACAGGCTGCAAAACGATATTCGTTTTTTCCTAACCAGTTTGTGGTGTCACCTGTTCAGCCAGTAGAGGTCAGCACATCAGAATACTGTCATATTACATTATTTATCTTATATGGATATATGTGGGACTGCTGTAAATACATTTTTGGCAAAGTATATTAAACTATTTCGCTTTCTGACGACCGTGTCCCTTTATTTAGTCTCCAAAATGTTGTCTCTATTATTTTAAATTTCCACGAAATAACAGTTTATTTACTTAGCGATCATTGTGTTCATTCAGAGGTCGGATTAAAAACTGACCGTGTAATGTGTTAAGCCTTGGTGCAATAAATGTCACCGGGTCACAATATTAATCGATTTATTTCACTCACCACAGTTTATTATTATCTTGGTGGATAGTAAAATCTCTCAAAAACTGAATAATATTCTATGTCTAAAAGCTACACCTTATAGTACATTCTGTCTTTTCCTCATGAAATTGTATCATATATTACATTTTTTCCCCTCTGCTCTCATTAGATAGTCATTATCATTCCAAATCTGTAACCAATTCCCTATAGTTATATTATTCAGTTAACTTTGCTGTTACTCCACATTATAATAGATTTAGGTAAAGAGCCAAGAAGCCCCCATAGATTGTAACCACAGATGCAACATTGCTTTCTGAAGATAATCCCATGTTTTATTAATGCTCACCTGACTTCTGTGTATTGTGGAAAAGTTTCAAACATTCAGCTACAGTATGTGGACGGAGCTATGGTAATAGTCATGCTGATTATCATGGTTTATGTGTAGAACTAAACCTTTCTTGCTGTACTGTATATATATATATATATATATATACGGTATATAAAAAAAGTCATCCTCTAAAAATTGAATACCTTATATATCTATGCTATTTAGTAGCCCAAATTGGTGACTTTTAGCTCAAGATGTGTGTGTGTGTGTGTGTGTGTGTGTGTATATATATATATGTACAGTCATGGCCAAAAGTATTGACCCCCCTGCAATTCTGTCAGATAATACTCAGTCTCTTCCTGAAAATGATTGCAAACACAAATTCTTTGGTATTATTATCTTCATTTAATTTGTCTTAAATGAAAAAACACAAAAGAGAATGAAGCAAAAAGCAAAACATTAATCATTTCTCTCGAAAAATGGGCCAGACAAAAGTATTGGCACCCTCAGCCTAATACTTGGTTGCACAACCTTTAGCCAAAATAACTGCGACCAACCGCTTCCGGTAACCATCAATGAGTTTCTTACAATGCTCTGCTGGAATTTTAGACCATTCTTCTTTGGCAAACTGCTCCAGGTCCCTGATATTTGAAAGGTGCCTTCTCCAAACTGCCATTTTTAGATCTCTCCACAGGTGTTCTATGGGATTTAGGTCTGGACTCATTGCTGGCCACCTTAGAAGTCTCCAGTGCTTTCTCTCAAACCATTTTCTAGTGCTTTTTGAAGTGTGTTTTGGGTCATTGTCCTGCTGGAAGACCCATGACCTCTGAGGGAGGCCCAGCTTTCTCACACTGGGCCCTACATTATGCTGCAAAATTTGTTGGTAGTCTTCAGACTTTATAATGCCATGCACACGGTCAAGCAGTCCAGTGCCAGAGGCAGCAAAGCAACCCCAAAACATCAGGGAACCTCCGCCATGTTTGACTGTAGAGACCGTGTTATTTTATTTGAATGCCTCTTTTTTCTCCTGTAAACTCTATGTTGATGCCTTTGCCCAAAAAGCTCTACTTTTGTCTCATCTGACCAGAGAACATTCTTCCAAAACATTTTAGGCTTTTTCAGGTAAGTTTTGGCAAACTCCAGCCTGGCTTTTTTATGTCTCGGGGTAAGAAGTAGGGTCTTCCTGGGTCTCCTACCATACAGTCCCTTTTCATTCAGACGCCGACGGATAGTACGGGTTGACACTGTTGTACCCTCGGACTGCAGGGCAGCTTGAACTTGTTTAGATGTTAGTCGAGGTTCTTTATCCAACATCCGCACAATCTTGCGTTGAAATCTCTTGTCAATTTTTCTTTTCCATCCACATCTAGGGAGGTTAGCCACAGTGCCATGGGCTTTAAACTTCTTGATGACACTGCGCATGGTAGACACAGGAACATTCAGGTCTTTGGAGATGGACTTGTAGCCTTGAGATTGCTCATGCTTCCTCACAATTTGGTTTCTCAAGTCCACAGACAGTTCTTTGGTCTTCTTTCTTTTCTCCATGCTCAATGTGGTACACACAAGGACACATGACAGAGGTTGAGTCAACTTTGATAATGTGTGCAAAAACTGTAAAGCGCTGCGGAATATGTTAGCGCTATATAAAAATAAAGATTATTATTATTATTATTATTATTAACTTTAATCCATGTCAACTGGCTGCAAGTGTGATTTAGTTATTGCCAACACCTGTTAGGTGCCACAGGTAAGTTACAGGTGCTGTTAATTACACAAATTAGAGAAGCATCACATGATTTTTCGAACCGCGTCAATACTTTTGTCCACCCCCTTTTTTAAGTTTGGTGTGGAATTATATCCAATTTGGCTTTAGGACAATTCTTTTTGTGTTTTTTCATTTAAGACAAATTAAATGAAGATAATAATACCAAACAATTTGTGTTTGCAATCATTTTCAGGAAGAAAATGAGTATTATCTGACAGAATTGCAGGGGTGTCAATACTTTTGGCCATGACTGTGTGTGTATATATATATATATATATATATATATATATATATATACAGTGGGGCAAAAAAGTATTTAGTCAGTCAGCAATAGTGCAAGTTCCACCACTTAAAAAGATGAGAGGCGTCTGTAATTTACATCATAGGTAGACCTCAACTATGGGAGACAAACTGAGAAAAAAAAATCCAGAAAATCACATTGTCTGTTTTTTTAACAATTTATTTGCATATTATGGTGGAAAATAAGTATTTGGTCAGAAACAAAATTTCATCTCAATACTTTGTAATATATCCTTTGTTGGCAATGACAGAGGTCAAACGTTTTCTGTAAGTCTTCACAAGGTTGCCACACACTGTTGTTGGTATGTTGGCCCATTCCTCCATGCAGATCTCCTCTAGAGCAGTGATGTTTTTGGCTTTTCGCTTGGCAACACGGACTTTCAACTCCCTCCAAAGGTTTTCTATAGGGTTGAGATCTGGAGACTGGCTAGGCCACTCCAGGACCTTGAAATGCTTCTTACGAAGCCACTCCTTCGTTGCCCTGGCGGTGTGCTTTGGATCATTGTCATGTTGAAAGACCCAGCCACGTTTCATCTTCAATGCCCTTGCTGATGGAAGGAGGTTTGCACTCAAAATCTCACGATACATGGCCCCATTCATTCTTTCATGTACCCAGATCAGTCGTCCTGGCCCCTTTGCAGAGAAACAGCCCCAAAGCATGATGTTTCCACCACCATGCTTCACAGTAGGTATGGTGTTTGATGGATGCAACTCAGTATTCTTTTTCCTCCAAACACGACAAGTTGTGTTTCTACCAAACAGTTCCAGTTTGGTTTCATCAGACCATAGGACATTCTCCCAAAACTCCTCTGGATCATCCAAATGCTCTCTAGCAAACTTCAGACGGGCCCGGACATGTACTGGCTTAAGCAGTGGGACACGTCTGGCACTGCAGGATCTGAGTCCATGGTGGCGTAGTGTGTTACTTATGGTAGGCCTTGTTACATTGGTCCCAGCTCTCTGCAGTTCATTCACTAGGTCCCCCCGCGTGGTTCTGGGATTTTTGCTCACCGTTCTTGTGATCATTCTGACCCCACGGGGTGGGATTTTGCGTGGAGCCCCAGATCGAGGGAGATTATCAGTGGTCTTGTATGTCTTCCATTTTCTAATTATTGCTCCCACTGTTGATTTCTTCACTCCAAGCAGGTTGGCTATTGCAGATTCAGTCTTCCCAGCCTGGTGCAGGGCTACAATTTTGTTTCTGGTGTCCTTTGACAGCTCTTTGGTCTTCACCATAGTGGAGTTTGGAGTCAGACTGTTTGAGGGTGTGCACAGGTGTCTTTTTGTACTGATAACAAGTTTAAACAGGTGCCATTACTACAGGTAATGAGTGGAGGAAAGAGGAGACTCTTAAAGAAGAAGTTACAGGTCTGTGAGAACCAGAAATCTTGATTGTTTGTTTCTGACCAAATACTTATTTTCCACCATAATATGCAAATAAATTGTGTAAGGATTTCACTCACTCAGCTGCGACGGCTGACACTCAGGAGACTTGTTCCTTTAAAGTTCACTGGGTTTATTGCTTCATAAACCATGTGGCAAATAACAGAAAGCAAAATGGGCCTTTGGTTCAGGCAAAGAAAAGCAAGTGTCCAGTTCATCCGGCTCAGTCCTGAAGCCGTAACACACTCAGGAGGGTTTCACCTCCACACATATCTGCTGTGTAAAGGATTAGCCAGTCTTATAAAGAGCTAACCCCACCCAGTAACCCATCACATGATTAGCCATGTGGTCTGACATTACCACAGGTCCTGAAACACATATACAAGATTATGTGCAAGAAAGGAATACTCCGGGCTACATTACAGCAACCAGGCACTTATGTGGCACATACCTCCCATCGACTACAAACCCTTTAGCCATGCTACATACCTCCCCCCTCTGCCTAAAGCCGTGGGGCTTGGCACTTTCCCCCACTAAACAAGGGATTCTCGATAGGGCATCCGCATTACCGTGCAGCTTTCCGGCCCTATGTTCCACATGGAAACTGAAGTCCTGCAGGGCTAAGAACCAACGGGTGACTCTGGCATTTCTCCCTTTCGTTTCTCTCATCCACCTAAGCGGGGCATGGTCAGATACCAGTCTAAATTTACGTCCCAGCAGATAGTACCGCAATGTGTCCACTGCCCATTTTATGGCCAAGCACTCCTTCTCAACGACTGAGTAGTTCTTTTCAGATGAGGACAGCTTCCTACTCAGATAGAGAACAGGATGCTCCTCCCCATGTAGTTCTTGGGAAAGGACTGCTCCCACCCCAACATCTGAGGCATCTGTCTGAAGAATAAACTCTTTCTTGAAGTTTGGGACCATCAGAACGGGTTGCTTACACAAAGCGTTTTTCATTTCTTGGAAGGCTGACTCTGTTTCTTCGGACCACTTAACCATTACTGATTTTGTCCCTTTTAGCAGGTCAGTCAGAGGCGCAGCCATCGTGGCGAAGTTTGGGATGAACCTCCTGTAATATCCCACGATTCCCAGGAAGGCTTTAACTTGTTTCTTGGAAACTGGTTTTGGCCATGTTTGGATTGCCTCCACTTTATTGATTTGGGGTTTTATTTCTCCATGACCCACTATGTATCCAAGGTACTTAGCTTCTTCTTTACCCAAGGCGCACTTCTTCGGGTTTATAGTAAATCCGGCCTCTCTTATAGCATCCAACACCGCTTGGACTTTCTCCAGATGACTCTCCCAGTCCGGGCTAAAGATGACGATATCATCTAGGTACGCAGCAGCGTAGGCCTTATGGGGTGCAAGGACTCTATCCATAGCCCTCTGGAAGGTCGCCGGAGCTCCCTGTAGGCCAAACGGCATCCGGGCATATTGGAAGCATCCATCAGGTGTCGAAAAGGCCGTCTTCTCCTTGGCTTCCTGTGCCATGGGGATCTGCCAATACCCCTTTGTCAAATCCAAGGTGGATATATATCTGGCGTGCCCAAGCCTTTCGATGAGCTCATCAATACGGGGCATGGGATAAGCGTCGAACTTGGAGACCTCATTCAACTTCCTATAGTCGTTGCAAAATCTCCACTCCCCATCAGGTTTTGGGACCAGGACAATTGGGCTCGACCAACCGCTCTTGGATTCCTCAATGACCCCAAGCCTCAACATACGCTCCACTTCCTTGGAGATAACTTCTCGACGAGCCTCAGGAATACGATAAGGTTTCACATTCACCCGCACATGTGGCTCTGTTAGGACCTCGTGCTCTATGACCTTCGTGTATCCTGGCAATTCTGAAAACAGGTCCCTGTTTTTCTGGAGTAACTCCCGGCACTGCTGTTTCTGGGTCTTTGATAGCGTCTCTGCTATAGTAACCGCTCCAACCTCACCTTCTGGGTTGCTTAACAATGACGGAGTTGCTGTCGGCTCTCTATCTTGCCATGGCTTGATGAGGTTGACATGGTAAACTTGGAATGGTTTCCGTCTTCCTGGTTGGTGAATTTTATAATTTACCTCCCCAAGTTTCTCGACAACCTCATATGGCCCTTGCCATTTGGCCAAGAACTTGCTTTCCACCGTTGGAACTAACACAAGAACTCGGTCTCCCGGATTGAACTGCCTCACTCTTGCAGACCGGTTGTAGACCCTGGCTTGAGCTTCTTGTGCTTGGAGAAGGTGTTCTTTCACGATAGGCATCACCTTTGCAATCCTCTGCTGCATCAGGGCCACATGCTCAATGACGCTTCTGTGGGGTGTGACTTCAGCCTCCCAGGTTTCCTTGGCTATATCCAGGAGTCCTCGTGGATGTCGGCCATATAGAAGCTCAAACGGTGAGAACCCTGTGGAGGCCTGTGGAACTTCACGAATGGAAAACATCAGATAGGGTAAGAGACAATCCCAGTCTCTACCGTCTTTCTCTATAGCTTTTCTCAGCATGCTCTTTAGTGTCTTGTTAAACCTCTCAACAAGGCCATCTGACTGGGGATGGTACACCGAGGTCCTCAACTGGGAAATCGTCAGGGCTTTGCATAACTCCCTCATCACCTTGCTCATGAAAGGTGTACCCTGGTCAGTCAGGATCTCCTTTGGCAGACCTGTCCGGGAAAAGACATGGACCAACTCGCGGGCTATGCTTTTTGAGGAAGAATTTCTCAAGGGAATTGCCTCAGGATAGCGTGTGGCATAGTCCAGGATGACTAATATATACTGATGGCCCCGAGCTGATTTAACTAAGGGACCGACCAAGTCCATGGCAATTCTCTCGAACGGTACCTCAATAATGGGCAGTGGCACAAGGGGGTTCCGGAAATGAGGAATAGGAGCAGTTAGCTGACATGTAGGGCAGGACCTGCAATAGTTCACTATTTCCCGGTGACACCCAGGCCAATAGAACCTCTGCACAACCCGTTCCTGCGTTTTTTCCACCCCCAGGTGTCCACCCAAGATGTGTGAATGGGCCATGTCCAACACTTTCCGTCTATACGGACCCGGCACTATCAACTGCTCTACCAACTCCTCCCGTATTTTCGTGACACGGTACAACAACTCCCCCCTCAACAGAAAATGGGGAAATCTTGTGTCTGCCCCCGGCTCCTGTACCACCCCGTCAATAACTGTGACATTATTAAAGGCTTCCCTCAGAGTGGGGTCCCTATGTTGGGCAGTCCCAAAATTTTCACCGGTAACTTCTAACTCCAGAATGTCAGATGTAGGGGATACTTCCTCCTCATCCCCAACCAGAACACAAAAAGGAAAACTGTCTGCCTCTGGGTGTGGCGATACCCTTCCAGGGTTCACTGGTTCCCTGCCAGGCAGCTCAGAACCATTTCCCCACAAATCCCAAAACAAACAGAAATCCCGGCCAATAATTATAGGGTGCAACAAGTCCTGAACCACGCCGACTATGTGGGACTCAGTGCCACATGCCGTTTCAATGTCCACCCTGGCCATAGGGTAGTCCTTTGCATCACCATGTATGCACCGCACTCCGACCTTCTTTCCTGGGAGCAGGTGGAGAGGAAAAGTGGCCCATCACCAGGGTCACTAGGCTCCCCGAGTCTAATAGTGCCGTTTCTGCTCGAACGTTCACCTTTACGGGACACGCTTGAGGTCCCTCGTTGGATGGAGAGTTCACACTACAGGCTGGATACGCATAGTATGAACAACGGTGTCCCATGCTGCAGTCCATCTGCTCAGTGGTTTGGGAACAACAGGCAGCTATATGTCCTGGCTTGTGGCACCTCCAACAAATAATATCACCCGTGGGGACCTTGGGCACCACCTCCCCCGCCCTTTGTGACCTTGGATGCACCACCCCGTTTTGGGACTCAGCTGCCTTCTGGGACCCCCAGTACGGCATGGGCTGCCTCCCGAAGGAGCCTTCCAACCCTTGGTATCTCTCAACCAGTCCGATCAGCTCGTCGGCATTCTGGGGATCACCCTGGGCAACCCAAGACTGTATAGGCCTCGGGAGGGAATGGACAAACCGATCCATCATCACCCGTTCTACCATCTGTGCAGGCGCAGAGGATTCTGGCTGCAGCCATTTCTGGACCAGGTGCAACAGATCAAACATTTGGGAACGAGGTGGTTTGTCCCGGTGATAGCCCCAGGAGTGAACTCGCTGTGCCCTGACAGTCAGTGTCACCCCCAAACGTGCGAGAATCTCGGCTTTCAATTTGTGATACTCTTTGGCATCCTGCAAGGTCAAATCATAGTACGCCTTCTGGGGTTCTCCCGTCAGGTATGGCGCAAGTACCTCTGCCCACTGCTCTGGCGGAAGTTTTTCCCTCTCAGCGACCCTCTCAAACACCGTCAGGAAGGCCTCAACATCATCCCCGGGAGTCATTTTCTGCAATGCGCGTCTTACCGTCTTCCGGACGTGGGTGTCATCAGCCAAACCTGGGGTTGGGGCGCTCGCCTTGCCCTGGATGGCGGTTGCCAGAAGCTGCATCTGCTGCTGATGCTCCTGCTGGCTCTGCTGCATCTGCTGCCGTTGCTCCTGCTGGTTTTGCTGCATCTGCTGCCGTTGCTCCTGCTGGCTCTGTTGTATCTGCTGCATCAACAGCCTGTTGGTCTCTTGCTGCCTTTGCTCCTGCTGGCTCTGCCTTTTCTCCTGCTGTGACTGCATCTGGACCAAGTGTTTCAGCAGGTCCTCCATTTTCTCCGGCAATGCTTGCTGGCTTGCAACAGCCTTGACCCAGGACATTCAAAAATAAACTCACGTCTCCGCTGGGAACGCTGCCCGCATTCTCCACCAATTGTAAGGATTTCACTCACTCAGCTGCAACGGCTGACACTCAGGAGACTTGTTCCTTTAAAGTTCACTGGGTTTATTGCTTCATAAACCATGTGGCAAATAACAGAAAGCAAAATGGGCCTTTGGTTCAGGCAAAGAAAAGCAAGTGTCCAGTTCATCCGGCTCAGTCCTGAAGCCGTAACACACTCAGGAGGGTTTCACCTCCACACATATCTGCTGTGTAAAGGATTAGCCAGTCTTATAAAGCGCTAACCCCACCCAGTAACCCATCACATGATTAGCCATGTGGTCTGACATTACCACAGGTCCTG
Source organism: Ranitomeya imitator (assembly GCF_032444005.1). Taxonomy (NCBI): domain Eukaryota; kingdom Metazoa; phylum Chordata; class Amphibia; order Anura; family Dendrobatidae; genus Ranitomeya; species Ranitomeya imitator. The sequence continues at coordinate 38,750,665 of NC_091288.1, read as the reverse complement.
AAACACATATACAAGATTATGTGCAAGAAAGGAATACTCCGGGCTACATTACAGCAACCAGGCACTTATGTGGCACATACCTCCCATCGACTACAAACCCTTTAGCCATGCTACAATTGTTAAAAAAAACAGACAATGTGATTTTCTGGATTTTTTTTTCTCAGTTTGTCTCCCATAGTTGAGGTCTACCTATGATGTAAATTACAGACGCCTCTCATCTTTTTAAGTGGTGGAACTTGCACTATTGCTGACTGACTAAATACTTTTTTGCCCCACTGTATATATATGTATATATATACAGTACGGACCAAAAGTTTGGATATACCTTCTCATTTACAGATTTTTCTGTATTTTCATGACTATGAAAATTGTACATTCACACTGAAGGCATCAAAACTATGAATTAACACATGTGGAATTATATACTTAACAAAAAAGTGTGAAATGACTGAAAATATGTCTTATATTCTAGGTTCTTCAAAGTAGCCACCTTTTGCTTTGATGACTGCTTTGCACACTCTTGGCATTCTCTTGATGAGCTTCAAGAGGTAGTCACCAGGAATGGTCTTCCAACAATCTTGAAGGAGTTCCCCGAGATGCTTAGCACTTGTTGGCCCTTTTGCCTTCACTCTGCGGTCCAGCTCACCCCTAACCATCTCGATTGGGTTCAGGTCTGGTGACTGTGGAGGCCAGGTCATCTGGTGTAGCACCCCATCACTCTCTTTCTTGGTCAAATAGCCCTTACACAGCCTGGAGGTGTGTTTGGGGTCTTTGTCCTGTTGAAAAATAAATGATGGTCCAACTAAACGGAAACCGGATGGAATAGCATGCTGCTGCAAGATGCTCTGGTAGATATGCTCTGGTAGATATGTAGGTATGCCTTCAATTTTGAATAAATCCCAAACAGTGTCACCAGCAAAGCACCCCCACCCCATCACACCTCCTCCTCCATGCTTCACGGTGGGAACTAGGCATGTAGAGTCCATCCTTTCACCTTTTCTGCTTCACACAAAGACACAGTGGTTGGAACCAAATATCTCAAATTTGGACTCATCAGACCAAAGCACAGATTTCCACTGGTCTAATGTCCATTCCTTGTGTTATTTAGCCCAAACAAGTCTCTTCTGCTTGTTGCCTGTCCTTAGCAGTGGTTTCCTAGCAGCCATGAAGGCCTGCTGCACAAAGTCTCCTTAACAGTTGTTGTAGAGATGTGTCTGTTGCTAGAACTCTGTGTGGCATTGACCTGGTCTCTAATCTGAGCTGCTGTTAACCTGCGATTTCTGAGGCTGGTGACTCAGATAAACTTGTCCTCAGAAGCAGAGGTGACTCTTGGTCTTCCTTTCCTGGGCGGTCCTCATGTGAGCCAGTTTCTTTGTAGCGCTTGATGGTTTTTGCCACTGCACTTTGGGACACTTCAAAGTTTTCCCAATTTTTCGGACTGACTGACCATAATTTCTTAAAGTAATGATGGCCACTCATTTTTCTTTTCTTAGTTGCTTTTTTCTTGCCATAATACAAATTCTAACAGTCTATTCAGTAGGACTATCAGCTGTGTATCCACCAGACTTCTGCACAACACAACTGATGGTCCCAACAACATTTATTAGGCAAGAAATCCCATTTATTAAACCTCACAGGGCACACCTGTGAAGTGAAAACTATTCCGGTGACTACCTCTTGAAGCTCATCAAGAGAATGCCAAGAATGTGCAAAGCTGTCATCAAAGCAAAAGGTGGCTACTTTGAAGAACCTAGAATATAAGACATATTTTTATAGGATGAGTCGTTGTTTTTTTTACTTCACCCCATCTTGGGGCACATATTAATTAACTGTTATGAACTTTCAGAAAACAAACAAATAATTCAGCAATTGTTTGGTATGTTTCAAACATTTGGTATTGGAAAATAATATGAAAAAAAAGATGGAGATTTTTCTTTTCCTATCACCTCACCCCTTCCTCCCAAAAAAATGAAATGATAAAAAATGAGTGAATAATTTATATGTATAGTAGTCTAAAATGGTAATGATAAAAACTCATCTTCTAAATCACAATTGACTAGGGAGTACTCTACGTTTAGCTATTCAAGGGTAAAGATTAGAAATGAGAAAACAAATTGGAGTGGAATTGTACTCTACTCAATTTTGCAAAAAACTGCATTCGTCAAAATGCAGATTTGTCTTTTAATGAGCATCTGCTTTGACACTGCAAAAATGGCAGCCACTGGACCTATTTTTCTGAAATCTAAAGGGCCATCAGAAAAGTTTAAAAAATCCTTATAATCACATTACCACTCACCTCTTTGGCCTCTCAACAGTGGCATACACAGAAATCATGGAGCCCCATAGCAGAACTGCCCTTCCTAAAAAAATTAATATTCTCCAAGATCACAGAAGAGAATACCTCGCAAGTTTGCAGCCCTCATAAAGTAATTTTCCTACTATTGAAGCCCCTAGATTCCCCTCTCATTACCCCATAGAGTAGGATGCCAACAAACGTGCCACCCAAACGCAGTATAATGGTCCCCATACAGCCCTCCAAACAGCATAATGGCCCCAACACAGCCCTTTAAACAGCATAATGGCCCCCACTCAGCCGTCCACACAATATTATAGACCATACACAAATATTCACACTGTATAATTGCACTCATGCAGTATAATGGCCCCACTAGCACTCCAAACTGTATAATGGCCCCCACAAAGCTCTGCAAACAGTAAAATGGACTCCTACATATCCCTACAAACAGTATAATGGCCACCATATTTCCTGAAAACAGTATAATAGAACCCCACAAAGCCTTGCAAACAGTATAATGACCTCCACATAGCCCTCCATAAAGTAGAAAAGCTGCCACATATCTCTCCAAATATTATAATGGCTTCACACATAGTCCTCTAAACAGTATGGTGCCCCCACATAGCACTCTAAATATTGTAATTGCCCCCATATTTTATAAAGGAGCCCACATAGTCATTTAAATAGTATAATGACCTCACATAACCTTCCATATAATAAAATGGGCCCCACATAATTCTCCAAATAGTATAATGGCCATCACATACCACTCCAAGTATTATAATAGCCCCCACATTGCCTTCCATATAGTATAAGGGGCCCTACGTTGTCCTCAATATAGTATAATGCACCCCATTGCCCTCCATATAGTATAATACACCCAATTGTCCTTCATATAGTATAATGCACTCCCCATAGTCCTCCATATAGTATAATGCACCCCCTTTTCCTCTATATAGTATAATGTGCCTCCATATAGTATAATGTCTAAACCATTCCTACGATTCCTTTTCTTATTTAATCCCTGTTTATTTCATAATTACCGTGTACATATTTGCAATTGTCTCATTTGTAACATCTTTATAAAAAAATTTTTTGATAAAGCACTGCCTAATTTTTATGGGATATAATATTTAATATTAGTTCATTCTCCATGCTCTAAAAACCGTACCCTAAGTCTCCTGAAGGGAAATACGCTACTGTTGTGTTGGGTTAGCTTCGGACCCGTATAATCGAAGCTGGTGGCAGCATACGTTTTGTACTGGGTAGTTGGGTGTTGTGTTGTGAATTCTGTGGCAGAGCTCCCTCTTGTGGTCACAAGTGGTACTTCGGCTGATTCTCTCTGTGATCTTCCGTTAGTGGAGAAAAGTGGTACTGCGGCTTCTGAGTTTCCTTCCTCAGGTGATATGGTGAAGTCGTTAGGTGCTACCCTATTTAACTCCACCTGGTGCTTGGATCCTTGCTTCCAGTCAATGTTCTAGTGTTGGACCTGTTTCCTCCTGGAGTGTTCCTGTGGCCTGCTGATCTGCATAGCTAAGTTCCTCTTTGCTATTTGTTTGCTGTTTTTTCTATTCCAGCTTGTCAATTTGTTTTTTCTGCTAGCTGGAAGCTCTGGGACGCAGAGGGTGTACCTCCGTGCCGTTAGTTCGGTACGGAGGGTCTTTTTGCCCCTTTGCGTGGATTTTGTAGGGTTTTGTGTTGACCGCAAAGTTGCCTTTTCTATCCTCGCTCTGTTCAGGAAGTTGGGCCTCACTTTGCTAAATCTATTTCATCTCTACGTTTGTCTATTCATCTTAACTCACAGTCATTATATGTGGGGGCTGCCTTTTCCTTTGGGGTATTTCTCTGAGGCAAGGTAGGCTTATTTTCCATCTTCAGGCTAGCTAGTTTCTCAGGCCGTGCCGAGTTGCATAGGTAGCGTTAGGCGCAATCCACGGCTGCCTCTAGTTGTGTTGGAGAGGATTAGGGATTGCGGTCAACAGAGTTCCCACGTCTCAGAGCTCGTTCTTATTTTTTGGGTTATTGCCAGGTCACTGTATGTGCACTGACCTCTATGTCCATTGTGGTACTGAATTACCAGCCATAACAGTGTTGTTGTAGCGACTGCGGCGTTGATAATTATTGTTCCTGCCTGAGTGGGAGTAGTTTATCGCGTCGCTGCAGCGTGCCCAATAGCCAGTACATAGCAGGCAGCCTGTCGGGCGACCAATTACCCAGGGTGCAGGACCTAATCTGACCTGAGAGTAAGGGGGGCGCCAGAGAGCTGCAAGTGTTAAGTGGAACTGTAACCGGGATATACATAAATCCCTGCAGTTTGTGGTATATTGAAAAGCAGTGGGATACCTACCATTCATACCATTCCTAAACCAAGAATCTGCAAAAACCCTAGTCCATGCCCTCATCATCTCCCGCCTCGACTACTGTAACCTCCTGCTCTGTGGCCTCCCCTCTAACACTCTTGCACCCCTCCAATCTATTCTAAACTCTGCTGCCAGACTAATCCACCTGTCCCCCCGCTATTCCCCGGCCTCTCCCCTCTGTCAATCCTTGCACTGGCTCCCCATCACCCGGAGACTCCAGTACAAAACCCTAACCATGACATACAAAGCCATCCACAACCTGTCTCCTCCATACATCTGTGACCTCGTCTCCCGGTATTTTCCTGCACGCAACCTCCGATCCTCACAAGATCTCCTTCTCTATTCCCCTCTTATCTCCTCTTCCCACAATCGCATACAAGATTTCTCTCGTGCATCCCCCCTACTCTGGAACTCTCTGCCACAACATATCAGACTCTCGCCTACCATCGAAACCTTCAAAAAGAACCTTAAGACTCACCTCTTCCGACAAGCCTACAACCTGCAGTAACCACCGATCGACCAAACCGCTGCATGACCAGCTCTATCCTCACCTACTGTATTCTCACCCATCCCTTGTAGATTGTGAGCCCTCGCGGGCAGGGTCCTCTCTCCTCCTGTACTAGTTGTGACTTGTATTGTTCAAGATTATTGTACTTGTTTTATTATGTATACTCCTCCTCACATGTAAAGCGCCATGGAATAAATGGCGCTATAATAATAAATAATAATAATAATGTGCCCCCATTGCCCTCATATAGTGAAATGCACCTCATTGCAATTCATATAGTATAATGCATCCGCATTGCACTTCATAAAGTATAATTAGACCCACTGCACTTCATATGTATAATGCACCTCCATATAGTATAATGCGCCACACAATATACTCATTGATTAAAAACTAATAATAAATTATCACCTCCCCTTGGTCCCCGGCTGCTGTTTTCTCTTCAGTGTATGGTCTGAAGTGCCACACATCTCTGCCCAGCAGCCACCATTGTCATCACACCCACTGCACTGAGAAGTCCAATCTCAAATGCTGAAGGAGAATGATGGGGGAGGGAGCAAAATACTTCCCTCCTCCATAATTACATTCAACTGTATCTGCATCCAGAAGGACGATGCAGCTGAAAGTGTGATACAGGGGAAGGGGGGCAGTGACACTGGGTCCTGGCCCGATTCATGTATTTAGCTTTAAGTTACTACCTATTCAGTTCCATTCAGTGAAGAAAGAAGTCACATATTTACAAATCTTATACTTGGGCCGCAGGAGGTGTCACTTGCAGAGGTTTAGATGTTGGACTCTCAACTTCACAGTCTATGACCTTTTAAAAACCTTTCTATATAATTAATGGCCACCCCTTTGAAGGAAATGATTAAGAGTTTGAAGTGAAAGTAGCACAATGCATTGGATATGTGTGAGCTGTAAAGGACATGTGTGTTTATTTGGAAGTTTTCCTTTTATGCACAGTATGTAAAATCTCATCGTTATGAACAGATTGGATGTAACAGGGTTTCTTAACAATGTTTATACAAAATAATGTATGTTCTGCAGCTATTACTGCATTTATATAACAGATTCCACATTTGCTCTACATTTTATGAGGTTTTCACACATTCAGTATCTAATTATTCTAATAATAGGATTATATACTGAGAGCACACTTTATTTAATCATAAAATTGATGGTAGCTTTGGAGGGTCGGAGGTTGAGAATAGAGAGACTATAGTGTCTAGGGCTACTTCTGTGTTTGTGGTTGCACATTTACGCATGATAGGTATTGTGACAAGGTCACTGGCAAAGTACTGGAGGGGAGATATGTATCACTGAGGTTGTGAGTTTCAGTGATATGAACCTAGACAAATGCTCCAGCACACTAGCTGCTGAGAGGAGTTAATTGACTATGTTAATGGCTAGGTTTAGTGAACATCTCTAGAATGGGTGGCAGGCTGTTCACCATTTCTTCACCCCAGGGTGTGGTTTAAGAGGTAAATAGTCAGCCTTCAGAGTCACTCAGAGCTCCAGAGTAGTGTTGAGCAAACGTGCTTGGATAACGTCTTAATCGAGCATGCTCGGGAGTTATCCGAATATCTTGAGTGTGCTTCTATATTATGTTCGAGTCCGGGCAGCTGCATGATTTGCGGCTGTTAGGCTACCTTCACATTAGCGTTTTGCGGGGCTGCGTCGGGCGCAGCCGCGGCGATGCATGCGTCATGCGCCCCTATATTTAACATGGGGGCGCATGGACATGCGTAGTATTGCGTTTTGTGACGCATGCGTCTTTTTTGGCGCACGTGTCAGGGCGCAGAGGACGCAGCAAGTTACATTTTTTTTGCATCCAAAATCATGCCAAAAAAGGACGCATGCATCACAAAACAATGCGTTTTGCATGCGTTGTTGTGTGTTGCGTCGCCGACGCAGCACCGCACAATGCAAATGTGAACGTAGCCTTAGATAGCTGGAACACATGCAGGGATTACTTGTTTGTTAGGGAATACCCACATGTGTTCAGGCTTTCTAACAACCACAAATCATGCAGCTGCAGGGATCTGAACATAATACACTAGCATGCCCAAGACCAAGATACTTGGACAACACCTAAGCATGCTCCAATAAGGCTAGTTTCACATTTGCGTATCATTCGCAACTGCAAACTCATGAAAAAACGCATGCAAATGCATGATAATGCTGCTTTTTTTATCCGCATCAGCTGACGCATGATGGAAAAAAAGGCTGCATTTGCATGTGTTTTTTGCATGCGTTTGCACTTTTTATGCGCATGCGTTCCATATTTCCAGGAGGGTGTGTCTCAATGGGCATGTCTAAATCAGTTCCTGGACATACGCAGTCCGAAGCACAAAAGTTCATCGAACGCCCACGTACGCAAAGACATGCGTACGCATGCGATCCCATAGACAGTAATATGCAAATTGCCTCTTCTGAGAAAAAGAAGGCTTAAACTCTATAGTGCCACCTGTTGGAAGAAGCGATCCTACAAGTCACAATCAACTCTTTAACGAGTCGTGCAATATGACTTAGGATAAAAGCCAAGCCAGAATCTCAATTCGCAGACACGGTGTTTCGGGCTGTTGGCCCTCGTCAGTGCGAAGCATGAGAACTAATTTGGCTAGGTGAGAGGCTCTGGACTGGGGTCTAAGGGGTATTGTTTCTCCTTATGGAGAGTGACAGTAATGCGTTTTTTTTAATGCACTCCTCCGCATGCGTATGCCTGCGCATAATTGACGGAAATTTGCTGCCTCAAAAATTACAATGTGGTGCGTTTGCTGCGCCCAGCCGCACATCGCAAAAAGACGCATGTGTAAGCAAACACAGGCGAACGCATACAAACGCATGCACCTGCGTCTGCAATGTTAAAGATATGAAATCAAGACTCATGCGGATGTATGCGAAGAAAACGCTGCGGACACAACTGCAAATGTGAAACCAGCCTAGGATGTTATCCGAGCACGTTTACCCATAATTTCTCCAGAGCTTTAGCTTTATGCTAAACTAAGCTGCACCTGAACAGGCAGATACCCGCAACCCCATGAACTGTGCTATACGATATCTTTTGTTTTCCCGTTATGCCAGAAAGGCCGTGTTTATTTTAATGAACTTTGCACTGGTTTATGCTGTACTTGTTAATAAACCAACAGAAGATTCAAATGAGAAATGTTCTTGTGTCTACCTCTGTGAGCAGCCGATAGATGAAGTCTACCACAGTTTGTAAGGAAATCCATCCCATGAATACAACTACTGTATGAGCACAGTTTTAGATATAAGATCCATTTTTTCTTCTTCCTCGCTTCAGTCCCCTTTGGTCAACCTTAGCCGGATTACACTGTATTCATCACACAGCACACTACACTGACACTATATAGCCCTACTTCTCTTCAGTGTTCGAAACCCTTTAGTATACTGAACAAAAATATAAACGCAATACTTTTGCTTTTACTCCCATTTTTCATAACCTAAACTCAAAGATCTAAGACTTTTTCTCGTAAATATTGTTCACAAGTTTGTCTCAATCTGTGTTAGCGAGCTCTTCTCCTTTGCCGAGATAATCCATCCTCCGGAGTGGTATAGAAAGATGCTGATTAGACAACATGGTTATTGCACAGGAGTGCCTTAGGCTAGGTTCACACTTGCATTGTGCAGTCCGTTCAACACACCCGTTAAACGGACTGCACTAATGCAAGTGCCGACTTTGGCACTGCGCTAGCGCAGATGGAGCATCTGCTAGCTCCATCTGCGCTAGCAGTGACGGACCCGGAAACGCTGCAGCCTGCATCTCGGGTCCGTCACTCAATGATGGCACATCGCTAGCGCACGCCCATTGTTAGCGTGCGCTAGCGATGCGTCCGCCATTGAAAGTAATGGCAGTGTTAACGGACTGCGCTACACCGTGTTATGCCGCAGTGTAATGTAGTCCGTTAAACGGGTCACACTAGACAGTGTGAACCCAGCCTTAGGCTGGCCGCAATAAAAGGCCACTCTAAAATATGCAGTTTAACAGTATCGGGGGGCCTCGCCATTTCCACTTATGAACTCAAACATTTGATGAACCTCTGTGATGACTCTATTCAGTACTACATTATTTTCCAGCATCAATATTTTATTGTCTGACTCTTTTACTCTCTTTTTTGTAAAACATCATAATTTTTTATATTTCCAGATGGAACATATATATTAGTGAAAGTAAAGAAATATTGTACAGAACACCATGTTAGCTATTATTACCATGTAATGACCGGGGCACTAGATGCCGAGGAACTGTTATACTCAGCAGGTTCAAGAATTAGCAAAATGAGGTAATTACGGCTTATCATTGATCACTTGTATAGAAAGCCAATAAATCCATAATGTTAAGTAAGAAATGAGAAACACATGGTGAAGGTATTGCAAGCCTCAGCTATTATCTATTTTCTTTAATATGATTTTAACCCCAACACAGCTATTCACGCTCTTCTGATGGCGCACCTTTCAGGCCCAAAGCGTGGAGGAACCCCTTTTGGTTTCTTAGAAGTAGAGGGGATTGAAGACTTTATTGTGTGCTCATGCTCCAAAATGATCTTTTACTGCTGTATGTGCTTGGGATCGGAGAAACTACCAATCCCATCTGTTTAACCCTATGATTACCAGAGAATTCTAGCTCGAATCAGTTCCCCACTTGATCTGATAGCAGACTGGGGACCCCTTTTTAGTCATCCCCTTGAACCTAGAAATGCCCCTAGGTCTGATTGCTAAGAAAGCTTACTTCTTTCGCATAAAAAAAGGCTTCCAATGAGAAAAAATGCTATGGCTGCTAAAATGCAGAGTGACAGTTGGGTTAAAGATATTAAAGGTATTCCCATCTCCAAGATCCTTATTGCAATAATAACAATAATAATATTAGCAAATACTTCAAATTAGAAATCTAGTATAGTTATTCTGATTTGCTATGTTGCTTACCACATGTGCAGGGCATTGCGGTAGCTTAAGTATCCATGGTTATGTCCACTGACAACTAACTGACTAACTAACTCCTACTATATCAGTGATCAGATCCATGGATACCTAAGCTAATGCTATGCCCTGCACATGGGATAAACGACATAGTGAATCAGAAGAACTGTACTACATTTTTAATTGGAGGTATTTTCTAATATTATTGTCATGACACCTACTACATATCGAGATAGGATCTTGGAGATGGGAATACTCTTTTAAAGTCAAAGTGACAAACACTGTCCTTTCCTACAGTAGATAACTTACTGTCATAGTGGATGTCTTTAATGTTTAGACTTGGCAATTTGCAAGGACAAATACACCATAGAAGCAGATGTGGCTGATATGGCACTAAGAGAGGAAGTCAAGGTCAAGTTGGCTATTGAATGGATATTGAGAAAATGTGCATGGTTCCCATCTCCATAGGACTTAAAAAACAAGACTGTGTGGGGAATTAATTCAATGGCCCTGATTCATAAAAACCGGGGATGGTCTCACCCGTCTTGATGAGTGGGCGCCTGACAATGAATCAGTGGCTGGAGAAAAAGTGATCCAGCTTCTGGTGATGATTTCAAAAAATATAACATAATATATAAATATAACATAAATATAACAAAAATATAACATCTCTCCCTAAGGTGGCTAGCATGTATGTATCGCTTGCTCACCGAGCCCCACTCCATACAGCCAACCAATTCAAGCCCTGTGCTGATGAGGGCCTAAAGCCCGAAACACGTGTCCACAGGTAGGAATTGGTTGGCTGTGTAAATTTAGAAACTAATCCGCAGCATTGCACGCTTGGCGGTTCCAAGCGCTGTGGATTAGACAGGGGTGGAAAGAGATGATTTGCATAGCTCCGCCTACTGCAAAGGATTCTGGGTAAACCTGCTATTCTTTGTATTATGCTGCTTGCAAGTACTTTCCGTTTCAGGAAAGCATCCACTAAACATTTATTTGAACATTTTTAAAGTCCATGACATTCAATACAAAAAAACAACATGGCATCTCATTTCGAAAGCTAGCAGCGTTCTTTCTCAAGGCAACCCCCACCACATGTACTTATGCTGGCTATCAGATGTAAATCATTCAGCTGCGGCAAGAAAAACTAAAACTCCGAGCACTAAAAAATACTCGGAGGACCCCCGAGCGTGCTCAAGAAATCTCGAGTAACGAGTATATTCGCTCATCACTAATGACTACTAGTCGCACGAAAAGTCATATTCCCAGCAGTAGGTTTCCTGTGAATTGAAGAACTAATAGGGTAACCAGGTAAACCAGTAAACCATAGATCCAAAATGGTAATAATGGTAGAATAAAAAAAAAAATGGGTAAATTGGACATTATACTCAATGGTGTTCATGTATTCTATAAAATGGGGGATGTCAGTGATTTCTCCACTCCAAATGATAAGCAAGTGATCAATAAATCTGTCATACCAAAAAATAAAATAAAAAAAATGGTTTGTAAGAGGTATCCAGTATACCTGTTGGTGACTTGACAAGGGTTTTCAGGAACTGTAGTGATAGTTTGATTTGTCAGAATGAAATGAGGAACTTGGGGTCCAGATTGATTGATAGCGGTTATGCCAAATGGATGTTAAAATGTGCATCCAATAGTGCCCGCGCTAAAGATAGAGCCAATTTAATAGAATATAATCAACATAAAAAACTCCCAGTGCCAGCAACAAATTTTCTAAACGAGTTTTGTCATTCAGTATAGTTCCAAATTTCCTTCTATCAAATAATTAATTAATAAATATTTATCTCTATTACATGAGGATAGAACTTTAGATTCACCAATGGTTTGAACCTCGTGGTATTATATGCCATTATTGGGCATTTCTTGTTGTTTAATGATTTTTTTCGATTTCTTGTTTTGTTTTGTTTGTATTAGAATGTATTTTATTTAATTTCAGATTAGTTTTAATGTCATGTGTGTTTTTATTATATCAGATTCATTCACTGTGGATTTAGGGTAGATGGGAAATATTTCCCATCAGGACTTGAGGGCAAACTCTATTAGCGTTCGAAATGCATCGCCATATTGTTTCCTGCTCCTCACTTTTAGTATTGAATGTTAAGGACTTTTAAAATGTTCAAATAAATTTCATATTTTTTAATATCATCACCAGAAGCTGAATCACCTTTTTTCTTACATTATCTTACATTTGTCAGCACATAATCCCATGCAAGCTGGATTGAATTACAGGATATGGTGAGCTGCTCTGTATGTCCGAGACTGGAGCAAGATTTCTGGCGTAAGGAATGTGTTACATAGGTGGTTGTGGAACCACTGTAACATGGTCCGGAGAAAGTCTAGAGGGCCGTAGCTAAGCAAACACCTGGTTCTTCATTAGAGCCCCTGATGGTGTGGTTACATTTGAGCCCAGGTGGATGCCACGTGCTACTTCAAGACAGATCCCAGAGCAGCGGCAGCTGACACCCAAAGGGCAGGGAAGCAAGACTGGTCATTAACTGGATCACAGAGGAACGTGCGGCTGGTCGACAGAACAGGTACTGGATCGGGAATGGACAGGATGAGCTCAAGAACACAGGACAGCCTCAGGTATGAGATCACAGGTACAGATTCAGATAGGACTGGTGAGGGTAACAGTATAGGAGTGGACAAGACAGATCAGGCATAGGACTAGTAGAAGCAGGACGGACTCGGGAACAGGATGAAGCAGGAAGGACAGGAATCAGTTCAAACAGGGCAGGCAGGATCGGGTGGAGGCAAGAAGGACAAGCTCAGGCTCAGGTTCAGACAAAGTACAGGGACCTTACAACTTCGTAGTAGAAAACAAAATTAAATACTAAATACTGAAGTTGCTAAGGCATCACCCAATAGGTGAGGGTGCCTTAAATACCAGACGTCTCACAGCTATTGGATTGGGATGTTTTCAGAAACTCGCGTTGACCCTTTATGAGTCAGGGAGCACACGCGCATCCTAAGCACACTCACAGGAGAACTGCTTGCCATGCACAGGTCCTGGGTAGAAACAGGATTTAAGTGGTAGTCACTTTGATGCATCAGAACCAATGACCGTGTAAAGATGATGGGAGGAAATGAGCATCAAGTCCTCCTGCCCCAAGTAGTTAGGGAAGAGCTGGTGTTACATTATTACTGTATAAGTTCCTATAAAATATGGCAGTACTTTTTTACCAGTCTATTAAAAGCTGGTACCAGATGATTCTGTATTCCATGTTACAGGTAATATTGTGTAAAAGTTTTTTGTGGTGGTTTTGCCGCTTTAAGGCGTTATTTGTAAAAGGAGAAAAAAATTAAGCAAAAACCTTGGCACACAATGAGATGCAGAGCACAGAGATTCTAAGCTTCACCAAGACAAGGACCAGTATGGATGAACTAATTCTCTGTACAGCATTAACAATGCATAATTGCAATAAAATAACAATTATTTAAATTAATGGTTTTAATTTTGATGAATATTTTATCCCAAGTTCTAATAATGTTTATAATGAAAGTCATATATAAAATGTATGAAATATAATGAAAGTTAATCATGATACGTAATTCACCACTTCACCAGTGCATGACAAGAACATAGTCACACTTTTGCATTCAAGCGTATTCTACAGTTTTATATTAGCGGTCTTAGTGCTATTCATATACTGTATCTTTAAAGGTGGTCCTACAACTACAAATTACCACCCATCAACAGGATACATTTCTGATTGCTGAAGGTCCTTCCACTGGGGCCGTAATGTTCACCAGAATGCGGGCCCTGTCACCCCTGTAAGATGTGTGTTGATTCACCAGGGTGGTATAAATGTGTATACCTGTGGCTGCATAAGTATAATACTGTACATGTTGTAAATACGTCTGCAGTAGTGTCGTTGTTTGGTCAAAAGATATCTCTGCTGCCCAAGCAATACTGAAAGACCGCTAAATACTTACAGAATGTCAGAGGTGGAGCTACATTTTGACAAGATGTACAACACAGAAATAAGAAGTGCAGTCAGTCTTCAGTTATTGGGAACAGGGAGAGGATGTGGGGAGCTGGAGAAATTTTAGGACACAGTATGTCAGGAGCAAGAGAGGAGACGTGGGGACATGTATGAGGAAACAGTATGGGGGATGGGTGCAGACACAGTTTGGTGAGTGGAGGGATGAATGCAGACACAGTATGAGGAGCTAGGGTAGAATGTATGCAAACATAGTATGGGGAGTGTTGGGCAGACACAGTATTGTGAGTGGGGGAATATATGTGGATACAGTATGGGGAGCAAGAGAGGGTGCAGATACAGTTTGGAGAGTTGGGGAATGTATAAGGACAAAGTATGAGAAGCAAGGGGAAGAATGTATGTGGACACAGAATGGGGAGCAAGGGGATGTGAAAGGAGACAGTATGAGGAGGAAGGGGAAATGTGTGTGAAGATTATTAAGCGGAATATTGTGAGGAGAGAAAAATGTGAGTAAGCACAGAATAGAGGCTGAGTAGTGTGGTGGGGTTAGCATAGGGGGACATAGCAAGAGGACAGTCAAGAGGGGACTGTATAACAAGGAGGGGGAGTGTGATGAAGGGGCACAGTATAGAGACTGGGCCCTATATGGGGACACAGTATGAGAGGACAGTGTTAAGAGGGGGCCCAGTATGGAAATGAAAGGATGGTGTGAAGGGCATGTGCCATAAGATGGACAATGTGTGGGTCATATTCTGATCAGGGAATATTCAGTAGCTTAGCCTTATGCAGATATTTTTATGCAGGAGGATTATGACACTGCTATTTTTAAGGGCACCGGGTCTACTCACTTTATATATATATATATATATATATATACTAGATGGAGGCCTGATGCTATTGCATCAGGAGGGTGGTAATGTCGCGATGGGGGAAGGCTTTGCAGCGTTGAGAATCTCTCTCCGCCATGTGCTCACCCACCTATCCACTCTCTCTTTCCCCATGTTCTGACTTTTCCCGTCTGTCCTCTCTTCTTTGACCTGTCTACCCCATATGCTATCCCCCTTGTCTGCTGTCTCTCTCCTTCCTTTGCTGAGTTCTCACCTCATGTTATGTCCCACGGTGGTCACATTAAAACTGCACATGCGCTCCTCCTGTACAAAGATTGAGGCGGTAAGTGAATCATTCAGCTGATCCCGGTGGCGGTGTGTTCGCAACGGTGTTCCGCCGGTTGGTATCGCGCAAGAGGCTGCGTATGGCATATACAGTGTGTGTGTGGTGTGTACAGCGTATACAGTGTGTGGTACGTACAGCATATACAGTGTGTGTTTGCGTGTGTGTGTGGTGCGTACAGCGTATACAGTGTGTGTGTTTGTGTGGTGCAATGGTGTTTAGGTGTGGTACCATGCAAGAGGCTGGTACCACCAGCAGTTTCCATATTGAGACACCCATCACTTGGGTGTCCCAATATGGAGGTCGATGAACTTCCGCCGCTTGGAATTCTGGGATCCGGACACATCTGGACAGAACAGGATGTGAAGACATTACAAGGTAAGTATATATTAAGATATTTATCTTTTAATTTAATTTCTATATATATATTGGACCAAGAGGTGTTACTGTTGTGTTGATCTATCATGAGCATGTAGATGCTTGTTGTTTTGGGAAGGCCTTGTGCTCTGAAGAGGATGAAACTTCTTTAGTGTCATAACCCTTGTGTTATAGAGGATTATTGCATACTTGCTATAATGTTTTATTTGCTGTGTGTGAATAATCACAGAATGTCTTTGAGCTGATACATACAGTATGTGCCACTGTTTTTACTTTGCTCCTAATCTTAAATTGTCACTGTGCATTCAGACAACTTGATCTGCAAATTACTTTATTTAAAAATTAGGTCGTCTTAGCTAGGAAAAATAATTTCAAAGTGCTGGCCATATCGTGTTTCTATTTTGCCCACTGCCTGTTGTCAAGTGTAATCAGCAGGAAAGATGTCAAGATGGATTATAGCAGGGGAAGGGTCTATGCCTCCATGTTCCTGCTCACCTTCCACTGCCTGTTGTCAAGTGTAATCAGCAGGAAAGATGTCAAGATGCATTATTGTGAGGGAAGGGTCTATGCCTCCATGTTCCTGCTCACCTGCCTCTAAAATGACATACAGATTTAACTTGTAGTTCAGTTCTGGGCAGGTAAACTATTGGATAATGACAGCAATAGTGCATGCTGGGAAGACAGGTAAAGGAAGTTCCACCACTTATATTGCCAGCAGATTTAATACCAGTTTTGCGTAAAATTAAAAGTATGCGCTAAAATTTTAGCTTTGTGTAAAATAACAATCACAATGTTGAATTAATATAAATGATTGACGAATGAACTGGACTGCAGTCAGACGGCCGTATAAATCAGTATACTACACTGCAGGGACTAGCCGGTGGGTCTCCCAACTCGAGTGTGACAGGTTCATATATTTCAATGCAGCTGTCACATTCGGGTCCGGAAAGCCTCTGGCCAGTCCAAGCATTGCGGTCCAATCTCGGTCTGATTTATACGGCCGTCTGACTGCTTCCTAATGGAGTCCTTTCACCCAGTCAGTGAAAACACTGGGAGATGATTGGTGAAGATTTGTGATCAGAAATTAATATCTGGTTATCATGAAAACTGCTATCTGTGGTAATATGACAATAGGCCCAACTGACTTATCTGAACTGTTGGCACCTTTTCAGTGATGTGCTGTCATCCTATCACATAAAACATATCAGACTATTGTATAAATCTAATTATCGGTGGAAAACACAGATGTTCTCGGATTGTAATATGAGCAAATATTTACTGCCGTTGATATTTCATCATTCACACAGATGTAACTGGAGATACAGCATCTGAATCCTGACAAATCTCATCCAGGGTGCTGACACCGTCCTTTACGTGTTCATCTATTCAGCACTGGGATTTTGCTCTTTTGCTCGTTTGAAAGTCACTTGATTTGGGAGAAGATAAGGAAAATGGAAAGAAAAGATAAAACCTTGTGGAAATGCCTTCATTTTCTGCATCAGTTACAGGAGCAGGTTATGTGGAATCTCATGACAAAGGTTATCTGAGGCTAGACATTGGTGCCATATAAAATCAATTTGAAACTAAGTTTGGGATGGGTCTGACTACTATTTTCCCTGCTAATTGCTAGAACTGAATACCCCATATACATTTGATGAATGTCAGCCGAATCCCCTGATTTTGGCTGACTCGGTATGAGGGTCTCCCAACACTGCCTAAACAGATGAGGTTCGGGGAAAGAAGGATCGGGGCAATTGCGATTTCAGTTCCCGATCCTTTTAATTTCATGGACGATAATTTGTTGCCAGATGTATCTGGCAGTGACTATCTCTACGCTCCCAGTTGAAAGCACATAAACACTCAGCCAAGTCAAGTCCTCATATGTATGTATGAGTTGCCAGAGATAGCTGCCCTAGCGGATGGCACTTTAGGGTATTTGTATGGGGATAAAACAACATATTCTGTAAATAAGGTGATTTAGTGATCTGTTATTTAGTGCACTGACTTTCAAATTAAGATGATTTTTTTTAACATAACAGTGACCATTTAAGCCTTGGCTAATCTGGTCACATAGAGCGACTGAAGACTTGTAACTTAAGACCAGAGAACCCCTTTAAATAACTAAACATTGTACATTGTCCATTGATATGTTTGCCTATTTATGTATAGTGCCAACATGTTCCTCAGTACTTTCCATACAATGTCAACACTCGTAGTCCCCATTGGGGCTCATAATGTTCGTTCTCTACGAGTGTGATTTTGAAGTTTGGGAGGCAACCACTGTACCAGGAGAAAACCCACGCAAACATGGGAAGAACATACAAACTCCTTCCTGCAGACGTTATATTTAGATTTGATCCCAGGACACCAATGCTGCAAAGAAATAGTGCTAACCTCCCTGTTAGGTTCCACAACCCTCTGAAGCCATTTGTTCTTTTCCTGCAGTAAAAGGGCAGACCTAGACTGATGCTTTTTGTCAACACAGATGGAAGCCCTGAGTAAGACAAGCTCTGGCATGGTCCCTCACAACAAGTTAGCTCAGCTCTGTCTTGACCGTATAACTATTTGCTGCCTAGGTAAGCTCTTGTACTCTTCTCTACATTTCTCACACAAAAGATATGAAAAATTCACATGCGTCTTGCCCTCTAGACCTGCTTTTGCTGGATGTTGTAGGTTCACTCATGTCGGTTCATCTCATGCCTTGAAGCTTCTGAGGCTTCCCTCTGTGTGGTAATTATGTGTACAGTCCCTTTACAGTCAGAGGTTCTTTCACAGACACACAACTATTCTGCGGGTCTCACTATGCTGTCTCCTTTCACCTTAAAGATGGTGGAAATACTTCACTCGTTGGTGGCTGGTCTTCCCCTCCTGGGATAGTCAAAAAGACATTGAGGCAGCACTCCACATTTACATATATGGTTCTGCTTTACTTCAGGATTTGAATCTGCTCACTGCTGATCGCTCCCTCTGCAACTGCCCCTAGGTGAGGGGAAACTGAGTTTTTTATAACCTCTAACAAGCTAAAAGTGTTCTCACACTTCTCCACTTGTACTGCCTCATCTTTCTGAAAGTGTTCATTATCCCAGGTGATTGCCAGGCTATTTGACTGTGCTGTTTTCCCCAGACCTCTGCCAGATGTACATTCAGATAAGTGTGGTTTGTTCTCTCTGTCTTGAGTTCTGTATGCTTGATCTTTCATTGCTTGACCTTGGACCTCGTTCTGACTACTCACCTGATTAACCCATTATGTTCTGATGCACTATCCTCCTGGTATTCTGACCTCGGAACCTTACCTAACTATGCTTTTGTCTCTTCCTTCTGTTCATGACGTACCCTCCTGGCTTCTGACCTTGGACTCCCTGACTATCCCAACTCACGGCTTGGCCATAAGAAGTGACTAGTGTCAAACATATTCCCCTATTTTTTGGGTAGACACCTCTGGGAGCATCTGACCTGACTTCCCTCTTCCTATTAGAACCACAGGAATACTCAACCGAGCCTTTTGTATTATGAGAGCTGTGAATCGGTAGAATAGTTTTTCTCAGTCAAAAAATATTTTGATGATTTTTAAGAGAAATGAAGAAATATAAATTTTTATGTAAATGTGTTGAATTCTTGCTTGAATTTTGACCCATTCTGGGATTAGGAATATATTTTTTTTCCTTTGTCTTATGCTTTATGGGAAATCTCTAAAATTTTCTCCTCTCCCTTCCTTTTACCCACATCCTCTCCCTACCCCTTGTTGAACTTGATGTACTTCTATCTTTTTTTTTTCCATCCATGCTAACTATGAAATGAATATAATGGGCTATAGTGCAATACAAGGTCAAAAACAATTCGTAGGCATAATATAGAGTGTAAAATCCTAACCTGGAGAATAAATAATCCATCAGAATATCATTTATAAGCATTATTTACATATTTACATGGGATCTGCAGTAGGGTCACTGTCATGAACATTAGCTATATTGGAACCGGTATGATAAATCATGCGTTTGTAACAATATATGAGACAAGAATAACTCAGGCCCGTCTGTCACAATCATGTCTCAGCAGTATATTGTTCTGGGAGGCGAGACTGCAACGTAGGTATAATTTTGTTTGAAGAAACGGAAATAAAGAAATAAATCAAATCCTTACCGGTAGCATACATATGTTACCATAATGGAATCTTCGAAGAGCCGTGTAAATAACAGATCTCGCACTCAGTCCCCAGCAAATGCTGTGTATGCGAAAATCACCCTGCATTTCCAAAACATCATTCTAATGTCCCAGAGATATTCTGTTCTCAATCTGTCCAATATTAACCTTTTAACCTTTTCATGACCGGGCGATTTCCCCGTTTGTACACTATCGTCTTTTTGTTGCCTTCTTCTGAGAACCATAAGCTTTTCATTTAAATTTCCCCATCCGCAAAGCCGTATGAGGGTTTGTTTCATTGCGGGACGGGATGTTGGTTTGAGTGACACACCATGAGTAAGGTGAAATATTTTAAAAAAATGCCATTCGGCCATTGTTTTTTTGGGTTTCATTTGTACATCATTCATTGTTTGGTAATAATGATCTGGCAACATAATTATTCAGGTCAGTATAATTAGGGATCGTGCAGACAACCATATTAATTGGATGAGTGCTAACTGTGGTTTTGACAGATAGCACTTGTACCAATGTTATTCTATGGGGCCATGCACACGTCCGATTTTATTCTTGCTCCGAGTGACCCGAGGAAAAAAAATATATATACCCACACACATGTATATATATACAGTTATATGAAAAACTTTGGGCACCCCTATTAATCTTAAGCTTAATGGTTTATAAAAATTGTTTTTTTTTGCAACAGCTATTTCAGTTTCATATATCTAATAACTGTTGGACACAGTAATGTTTCTGCCTTGAAATGAGGTTTATTGTACTAACAGAAAATGTGCAATCTGCATTTAAACAAAATTTGACAGGTGCATAAGTATGGGCACCCTTATCATTTTCTTGTTTTAAATACTCCTACCTACTTTTTACTGACTTACTAAAGCACTTTTTTTTGTTTTCTGACCTCATTGAGCTTTGAACTTCATAGCCAGGTGTATGCAATCATGAGAAAAGCTACTTAAAGTGGCCACTTGCAAGTTGTTTTCCTGTTTGAATCTCCTCTGAAGAGTGGCATCATGGGCTCCTTAAAACAACTGTCTAATGATCTGAAAACAAAGATTATTCAACATAGTTGCTCAGGGGAAGGATACTAAAAGCTGTCTCAGAGATTTAACCTGTCAATTTCCACTGTGAGGAACATAGTAAGGAAATGGAAGAACACAGGTACAGTTCTTGTTAAGGCCAGAAGTGGCAGGCCAAGAAAAACATTAGAAAGGCAGAGAAGAAGAATGGTGAGATCAGTCAAGGACAATCCTCAGACCACCTCCAGAGAGCTGCAGCATCAACTTGCTGCAGATGGTGTCACTGTGCATCGGTCAACTATACAACGCACTTTGCACAAGGAGAAGCTGTATGGGAGACTGATGCGAAAGAAGCCGTTTCTGCAAGCACGCCACAAACAAAGTCGGCTCAGGTATGCAAAAGCACATTTGGAGAAGCCAATTTCTTTTTGGAAGAAGGCCCTGTGGACTGATGAAACCAAGATTGAGTTGTTTGGTCATACAAAAAGGCGTTATGCATGGTGGCCAAAAAACACAGCATTCCAAGAAAAACACTTGCTACCCACAGTAAAATTTGGTGGAGGTTCCATCATGCTTTGGGGCTGTGTGGCCAATGCCGGCACCGGGAATCTTGTTAAAATTAAGGGACGCATGGATTCCTCTCAGTATCAGCAGATTCTTGACAATAATGTTCATGAATCAGTGACAAAGTTGAAGTTACCAAGGGGATGGATCTTTTAGCAAGACAATGATCCAAAGCACCGCTCCAAATCTACTCAGGCATTCATGCAGAGGAACAATTACACTGTTCTGGAATGGCCATCCCAGTCCCCAGACCTGAATATCATTGAACATCTGTGGGATCATTTGAAGAGGGCTGTCCATGCTCAGCGACCATCAAACTTAACTGAACTGGAATTGTTTTGTAAAGAGGAATGGTCAAAAATACCTTCATCCAGGATCCAGGAACTCATTAAAAGCTACAGGAAGCGACTAGAGACTGTTATTTTGCAAAACGAGGATCTACTAAATATTAATGTCACTTTTCTGGTGGGGTGCCCATACTTATGCACCTGTCAAATTTTGTTTGAATGATGATTGCACATTTTCTGTTAGTAGAAAAACCTCATTTCAAGGCAGAAACATTACTGTGTCCAACAGTTATTAGATATATGAAACTGAAATAGCTGTTGCAAAAAAAAAACAATTTTTATAAAACATTAAGCTTAAGATTAATAGGGGTGCCCAAACGTTTTCATATAACTGTATATAATTACCTCTGTATATGAAAAAAGAAAAGCACAGTAAAAACAACAGATATTGGCGATTTCCAGGTGGAACTAGAC
Source organism: Ranitomeya imitator (assembly GCF_032444005.1). Lineage (NCBI taxonomy): Eukaryota > Metazoa > Chordata > Amphibia > Anura > Dendrobatidae > Ranitomeya > Ranitomeya imitator. The sequence goes on along the minus strand of NC_091288.1, from coordinate 38,728,554 downwards.
AGGTTGAACTGGATGATTCCTGTTAGTGTGAATGGAGATGTATATTATCAATGAATGCTTACAGTCACAAACTGTGAATCGCGGGGAGGTGCGCAGTAGAAATCCTCTACTTATTCAGCTCTCGAGAGTCACAGTGATTCTTTCCTGGCAGCTGTGTTTGTCCTTGTTAGCACCAACATAATAAATACATAAAATAAGTAAATACATTCTTTATGATGCACCAAGTGGCAGGAGTTGCATTTAGATACATACGGATAATTCTAGGAATTGTGTGTATACTTTTTTTTTCAGATTTGTCACAGTTGCTGATCATGTAGTCAAATGTAGGGATAGCAAACCGCAGATTGTGCTGGGTGACCAGTATTGTAACTCGTCATGTTAGACTATCAGGATGTTTTATTTCCTTGTTAACAGGGCAGAGAGAAGGATCCACATGCTTATAGGAGATTTCCCTATTCAACTTTTGTCAAAAATGTGTACTTTTCATGATAAAATAACGAAATCAACTTATAAACACCCTCTCCGGGTCTAGCCATGTTTCTCTGCCTCTTCCCCAATGATTATAAAGTAAAAAAAGAAGAAAAAAAGAACTACTGTACATTAGAAAAAGGCACGTCTCCGAAAAATATAATTTACAATTTTATTTGAAGATCATATAAGAAAGAAACTAGAATATAGAGAAAAACACTTATTGCATTTGGTTAAAAAATTAAAAGCCTGCACAAAACAATGTGTCCAGGTGAAAAAACAGTCTATGCTCAAAATAATGGTTCAATACTATAGACCACCTCACAGGAAGTATACAGAAATATGTATTAAAAAAAATAATCTAGCTTCAAGTTACACCTGAAAGAACACCAATAATAAATAAATACCAATCTGTAAGGATAGTGTAATAAATTTAGTGATTGAAAAAGATTACTTGTGAGGGGCAGGAGAATCACCATGCGTATCGCCAAGATGTGGCTTCCTCAGGGGATTGTTTTTTTTTTAAGTAGCTGATCCAATGATTGTATGCAGTGTTCAGCGATAACATCTTGTGTACAGAGCTGCAGCCTATCACTGTGCTGAGTGGCTAAGCCAAAATAGATTAAATGAGTCACTGAACTCATTGATAGACTGATAGAAAACATGTCACTTCTACAACCTATGCACAACCACCAAAGATCCAGAGTGGAATCTTGGGAGCATGAGTATCAGCTGATTCTACTATTTTATCACTACAATCAGGATTTTCCTTTTGAGGATAAACAATGTATGATAGTAGCTGTAAAAGGGTTATTGCCAACTAAAGTCATCAACAGTTCATTAAGCAGGAAATAAGCCCTCACACAAAGTTCTGTGTGTCAGAAAATGATGCAAGTTGCCTCTTCATAGAGCAAGAGTACTTGAACTCCAGTGCCTCCTATTGGAAGTAGCAATCCTAAAAGTCAATATTGACCCTTTATCGAGCCTTGCCATGTGACTTGTTATAACAGCTAAACCAAAATCTGAAATTGCAGACATGAGTTTCAAGGTGTTGCCCTTCCTCAGTGGAAAGCATGAAATCTGATTTGGCTGTACATTGCACGGTCCATGAGGCTCATTACGCTGGCACGTTAGTCATTTCACTCTCCGCAAGGAGAAATGTTAGCCCTTAGACGAGAGTCAAGGGCCTCTCATACAGCCAAATCAGATCTTATGCTTTGCACTGAGGAAGGGCAACACAGTGAAACACGTGTCTGCAAATTCAGATTCTGGTTTTGTTAGGAATTGTGGTTCTGTGCTCCCACCTGGGAATGGATAGGGTCTGGTGACACACTACTCTGGTCGCAAGTGCTGACATTGTCCTGACCCTGGTGACGGACCTACCACGCGCAGGGAAAATGTCAGAATCTTATGGAGCGTTGTGTTCTGGAGTATTAGGATGTGTGGGGAATGCGGGATGCCTTATCTCCCAAAGATTTGACTGCCCAGGGAACATGAGACGCTGTATTCCCTGGTTGCCAGGTAATGCAGGACTCTGCTGTGTCTGGTACCAGGTGGTGGTGGTGCGATTGTGTACATTCTGCTGTGCAACTTAACAGGGAGTGGTTATCTGGGGATGAAGGAAAGGATCATTTCCTTCAGCATCAGGCAGGCTATTTAACCATGTTCCCAACTCAAGTCTTTGCTGTTTATTGTAGTTCCTATGTGTTGTGATGGTTGAGTTGTGTTAGCAGCATTTATTGCTGTCGTTCAGGGTTCATCTCAGGGTTTGTCTAATTTTCTCTTTGTGCTAAACTCTCAGGGTTTCTTGCAGTGGAATCTACATCTTCTTGACTAGGCTCTGGCTACGTCACCAGGCACCAGCTGCCCAGCAACAGCAAGACTGGGAAGGTCTCTGCTATAGTCTTTCTGGGAGCTGAGTAAAGAGTATCAAGGCTCCTTAAGACTCGTTTAGCTGGGGCAGTTTGTGCCAAGTAAGATTGTGGCTGCACCTTTGCTAGTTTGGTGCCATTCTTGCTGGGTTTCTCTGGGATTGTGCAAAACAGGTTTGGCTATTATCCCAAGTCATATTGTAAGGCTCGTTAAAGAGTTGGAACTCTGAATAGACAATTTGCAAATTTGCAAATTGCATTGCACAGCCTACAAGACTCCTTTCTTGGCATGTCAGGCATGTAGCTCTTCAAAAGGAGAAATGTTACCCTTTAGATCTCAGAAAATTGTGACATTAACCAAATTTTATTTTTTGTAAAACTTTAACTTTTTGCAACCAGTAAAAATGAAAAAACGACACAAGTATCGTACAATAATTTTATTGACCTAAAAAATCATGTTGCCAGGCCATTTTTACCGCACATTTGACAATTATTGTTTTTTCCCATTTTTTTCCAGTATATAATGTGGTAAAATGAATTGTCAAGAGGAATATGTGCAACTTTTACTCAACCAGAAGCAAATGTGAACAAAGTTCTAAAGGTCAACTGATTTTCTTTGTACAACGACTTCTAGTTTAATTAAAGCAAGTGAAAAAAATCCATGTAACTATGTAACCAACGCTGTCTCTATATGTAAAAGATTTTTAAATTAGCCTGAGCACAGTGAGAATGAGGGAAGTAAAAGATAAATAGCGGACATATTGGTTAACCATCGAAATGACAAATATAACATTGCAATACAATTAACTGATAATAACATCCTGCCGCTCACACTCCTGTATTATAATTTACTCTGATTTGTAGTTCAGGGATTAAGTGCAATGAGCCTTAACAGCATTATATAGAATTCAGTTATAATTCTTTCCTGGTACTCAGAGTGAAATTTTCCCGGGAGGAATGGGTTTTAATCAAACCTGATATCCATTTTACAGATAAGCTCTAGTTGTTCTTCTGTTAATTAGATTAATAGCGACTCAAGGTGACTCAACCTGTATGTTATCCTTACAAACTGTGCCAGCCATCTGTCCAGGGCCAAATGGCACAAACTCAATAATTGGGCTGAACATCCTGATCTATGACATCATTTTCATATGGTTTAAACATAGGGTAGGACTTACTATGGAGTGTCAAGATGGAACGCTTGAAAATGGGACTGCTACTCAACACAAAGAAGACAAAGTTATTGAATCCTATCAAGCATGACTGGGACAAATTTGAGACGGACAGCGACAAACTGGAAGTTGTAAAGAACTTCAACCTCCATTCATTGATACAGTAACTGAAGTTGCGGCGACAACATCGGAAGACAATAGGAGAATAGCTATGGGCAAATCAACAATGACGTCACTGCACAAGGTCTTCAAATTAAAGAACATTTCACTGTCAATGAAGATTTTACATATATTGGTCTTTTCTGTGGTAACATAAGAATGCAAAACCTGGACAATAAAGAAAAAAGACAGAAAAAGAATGGATACAGAATGCTGCCTGCACATGAATCACGATGGCATCAGGGTGGGCAGGGTTAGCGCCAGGGTGGGCGGTGCTCTCCAGTCCTCCTGTCCCAGAAGAGGAGCTGCTGCCAGAGAGTCCAGAGCGATCTCTGTGCTGGCAGCTCAGTGCCTGTCTGCTGGTGATTTATCTGCCAGGTGATCTGTGCCCCTCCGCTATGCGCACCCCCTGTGATCTTTGTGCCCCCCGCTATATGCCCCTGTGATCCCTGTGCTCCTGTGATCTCTGTGCCCCCACGCTATATGCCCCCTATGATCCCTGTGCCCCCCAGCTATGTGCCCCCTGTGAATTCTGCACCCCAGCTATGTGTCTGCCTGTGATCTCTGTTCCCTCTGTGATCTCTGCCCCAGCTATATGCCCCCCTGTAATCTCTGTGCCCACCAGCTACATGCCCCCTGTTATCTCTGTGCCCCCCAGCTATGTGCCCCCTGTAATCTCTTCCCCCTGTGATCTCTGTGCCCCCCAGCTATATGCACCCCTGTAATCTGAGGCTCCTAGCTTTCTGCCCCCTGTGATCTGTGTCCCCCTGTGATCCCTGTGCCCCCCTGCTATGTACCCCCTGTGATATTTATGCTCCCATGTGATCTATGTGCCCCCTGTGATCTCTGTCCCCTCCAGCTATGTACCCCTCTGTGATCTGTGCCCTCCAGCTATGTGCCCTCCTGTGATTTCTGTGCCCCCGTGATCTTCATGCCACCCTCAGTGATCTCTGGGCAACACTATGATCTCTGTGTCCCCCCACTGATCTCTGTGTCCCCCCCGGTGATGTATGAACCCCACTCAGTGATCTATGTGCCTCCCCAGCAATGCCTGCCCCCCCAGTGCTGTATTTTTCCCCTCCCCAAGTGCTGTATGTGCCCCAAGTGATACAAGTGATATGTATATTCCCCAGTGCTGCATTTGCCCCAGAAGTGCTATATATCCCACTGAGTATTGTATATCGCCTCCAGTGCTGTATATCCCCCACCTGTGATGTATATAGCCCCCAGTGCTTTATATAGCCTCCAGTGATGTATGTGACTCCACCAGTGATGTGTATTCCCCCAGGGACATATATACCCCCAGTGCTATCTGTGCTTCCTAGTGATGTAAATAGCCCCTCAGTGATGTCTATTCCCCCCAGCCTCCTCTTTGATAAATAAGTCCTAGCATCTCCTGTGATGTCTATGCCCCCAGCCCCTTTGGTAATTTATATGATCCCAGTCTCCTGTGATGCATATACAGCAGTATCAATATTTCCTATGTTACATATGTACAGCAGTCCCAGCATCTCCTATGTGATATATACACAGCCGTCCCAGCTTCTCCTATGTGATGTATGTTCAACAGTCCCAGCACCTCCTGTGTGATGTATATACAGCAGTCCCTGTGTCTCCTATGTGATGTATATACAGCAATCCCTGCATCTCCTATGTGATATATATCCAGCAGTTCCAGCATCTCCTGTGTGATGTATATACAGCTGTCTCTGCAGTCCCTGTGTCTCCTATGTGAAGTATATACAGCAGTCCCTGCATCTCCTATGTGATATATATCCAGCAGTTCCGGCATCTCCTGTGTGATGTATATACAGCTGTCTCTGCGTCCTCTAAGTGATATAGATACAGTAGTCACGCTCCGCATCTCCAGTGTAATGTGTAGACAGCAGTCAGTGTCTTCTATGTGATGCTTATACAGCAGTCCCATCATCTCCTATGTGATGTATATGCAGCTGTCTTCGTGTCCTCTATGTGATATAGATACAGCAGTCTCAGCATCTCCTATGTGATGTATAGATAGCAGTCACAGTTTATCCTATGTGATGTATGTACAGCAGTCCCAGTGTCTCCTATGGTGATGTATATGATTTACAAAACTTATGACAAAGTTGACTGCTCTCCTGGCCAACACAAACCTGGAAAAGCAGCTGTGAGAAGCAACATGGTCAGTATCACTTAACATCACAGCTGCACCAAAGAATAGCAGCTCCAGCCATCACATTAAGGGTGAGTTACCGTAATTAATTGTTTCACAAAATATACTGGGGTAATTTTCAAGGTGATCATTTTTGTGTGGCCCCTGAATGATGGTAGAAATTTCCAAATGGAAAATGTTTCCCACCCCTGGTGTAGAATAATGGGCCAAAATCACACCTGAGCAATGCATGTGACTAGTTTCTCCATACAGGAAGTGTCTTGAAACCTCATCACCAACAAAGGCTTTTGTGCGAAGCATTAAATTAATTTCAGTAAGTGTGTTCAATACTTTTTCCTTGTGTCATTTCTCACTATTACACAAAGTGTAACTTATGGATATCTATGGTATGATTTCTTTGCCCATTTCTTGATAAAATTGGTGATGTTTTTAATACTGAGTTCACCCACTGTGTGTGTGTGTGTGTGTGCGCGTGTGTAAATATATATATATATATATATATATATATATTATTGTCTAAGGGTCACTTCCGTCTGTCTGTCCTTCTGTCACGGTTATTCATTCGCTGATTGGTCTCGGCAGCTGCCTGTCATGCCTGCCGCGACCAATCAGCGACGGCCACAGTCCGATTAGTCCCTCCCCTACTCCCCTGCACTCACTGCCCGGCGCCCGCTCCGTAATCCCCTCCGCTCGCCGCTCACACAGGGTTAATGGCAGCGGTAACGGCCCGCGGTGTAACGCACTCCATTACCGCTGCTATTAACCCTGTGTGTCCCCAACTATTTACTATTGATGTTGCCTATGCAGCATCAATAGTAAAAATATGTCATGCTAAAAATAATAATTAAAAAAAAACTGCTATACTCACCCTCCGATGCCTTTCCCGCTCCTCGCCACGCTCCCGGGACCGCTCCACTGCAAGCAGCAGCTTCCGGTCCCAGGGCTGGTGTGCTACAAGGACCTGCCGTGACGTCACGGTCATGTGACCGCGACGTCATCATAGGTCCTGCTCACACCAGCCCTAGGACCACCGGAAGCTGCCACTTGCAATGGAGCGGTCCCGGGAGCGTGGCGAGGAGCGGGAAAGGCGGCGGATGGTGAGTATAGCAGGACTTCCAACGGGCCTTCAGAAGGTGAGTATATGTTTATTTTTTTTTAAGTCTCTATACTACGTGGCTCTGTGCTGGGCAATATACTACGTGCCTGGGCAGTATACTACGTGGCTCTGCTATATACTATGTGGCTGGGCAATATACTACGTGACTGGGCTATATACCGTACTATGTAGCTCTGCTATATACTACGTGGCTGGGCAATATACTACGTCACTGGGCAATATACTACGTCACTGGGCAATATACTACGTCACTGGGCAATATACTACATGACCGGGCAATATACTACGTGGCTGGGCAATATACTATGTGGCTGGGCAATATACTATGTGGCTGGGCAATATACTATGTGGCTGGGCAATATACTATGTGGCTGGGCAATATACTACGTGGCTGGGCAATATACTACGTGGCTGGGCAATATACTACGTCGCTGGCCAATATACTACGTGACTGGGTAATATACTTCGTGACTGGGCAATATACTACGTGGCTGGGCAATATACTACGGGGCTGTGCAATATACTGCGTGGACATGCATATTCTAGAATACCCGATGCTTTAGAATCGGTCACCATCTAGTATATTATATAGACGGGGAAAAAAAACAATAGCAAAATCTGATCCCTTTTTATCTACTGACAGGTCTTCTGTGAAGCCAATATTGGATTTGGTTTCTTTGGGCTCAGGTCTGCTCCAGATTTGATTGCCTTCTGTAGGACCTTTGCTGTCCTGTACTCTCTCAGAGCCTGTGCCACGTGAGAATCCGCTTGTATTCTGTTGGGCCAGTCCTATCCTAATTAAATGCTTGAAGTTTTGACTTTTTGTCCAGCATGAGACAGAGGAAAATTTCCAGTACACAATAGTAAAAAGAAAAATATAGTGGATTGGATTAGAATCCATCATTGCCAAGTTAACAACTGCAGTGGTAGGTGCCAGGAAATCCTTTTTTACATCAATATTTCTCAACAGCATAAAATCTCCAGTGTGTTTCTACTGAAGTTTGCAAGCAGCAAGCAAGTGAATTGTAAAGGAAAGCTGTCATTTAATGAGAAGATTACATTTACGTTACTGTACATCGAAGTTTTATGGTCAGTAGAACTGCCAATTTCATCTTCCTATTTGAAAATAAACTAATCCTGCGTCTATACCACCAAAGATAGCTCCGAAATCTGACTGTAACACTCAGTGATGCAAAATGAATGCATTGTATTCAGCCGATGCCAAAAGATAAATGAACCAACCATTAAAGCAAAAATTATATACTGAATGTAGCTCCTCACACATGAAACAACATTAATTTGCTAGTGTAGCCCAATGCACAAAGTGCGCAAGTAGGAATTTACATTAGCATGTGATTCCAACTGGAAGTTTGCAGAGATAAAAACACAATCCTTACATGAATGGATTGCCAAAAACTATTTACTGATTTCAGAATACATGGGACTAGATAGCGTGCAGGCAAAATTCAAGAAAGAGGAAAGTATTTTACATGAAACGGTATAATATTATACTAAATTCACATTGAGGATAGGTAGATAATAAAAGGTTTTATTCCAATTAACATAAATAGTTCATATTTACAAACAATAGGATGCAGCATCTTTGAAAACAATACATTTAAAAAAAATATTCTAGCATTTTGTTTGCATAACAGTATCTGTGTCTCCAGGTTTGCTGCTTCTTAATAAGATATAAGGGACAGGTGAAAGGGAGTCTGACTACATAGGACTTATTTGTAGTCTGAAACCATGGATACACAGGGGCCCGAATAGCAGATATACAGTAGACACAAAACCAAAAAACAAGACAACCATTGTAAGAGGTCTAATGATATAAAGGGAAACTGTGTGATACCCTAATTAAGCTATCTACTATATAATTGTCTAAGGCCGGCTTCACACTCCGCGTATGAAAATACGGTCCGTTTTTTACGGCCATAATACGCTGAAAAGTCCCCAAAATAGTGGTCCGTAGCTCCTCCGTAGGCAGGGTGTTTCAGCGTTTTTTGTGCATGGCATCCTCCGTATGTAATCCGTATGTCATCTGTACTGCGTGTTTTTATCGCAGGCTTGCAAAACCGACATACGGCTATACAAGGGATCCATGTGTTCTAAAAAAAAAAAACATATATACTGTCTATATATATATATATATATATATATATGTCAGTAGACACATATATGTATATATATTAATATTTCATTCAGCGCGATATAGCAGAAAGCCGGTAATTCAATTACCGGCTTTTGCTTTCTCCTTCCTAAACCTGACATGATATGAGACCTGGTTTACATACAGTAAACCATCTCATATCCCCATTTTTTTTTTGCATATTCCACACTACTAATGTCAGTAGTGTGTCTATGCAAAATTTGGACGTTCTAGCTTGTAAATTAAAGGGTTAAATGGCGGAAAAAATTGGCGTGGGCTCCCGCGCAATTTTCTCCGCCAGAGTAGTAAAGCCAGTGACTGAGGGCAGATATTAATAGCCTGGAGAGGGTCCATGGTTATTGCCCCCCCCCTGGCTAAAAACATCTGCCCCAGTCACCCCAGAAAAGGCACATCTGGAAGATGCGCTTATTCTGGCACTTGGCCACTCTCTTCCCATTCCCGTGTAGCGGTGGGATATGGGGTAATGAAGGGTTAATGTCACCTTGCTATTGTAAGGTGACATTAAGCCAAATTAATAATGGAGAGGCGTCAATTCTGACACCTATCCATTATTAATCCAATACTAGTAAAGGGTTAAAAAACACACACACACATTATTAAAAATTAATTTAATGAAAAAATCACAAAGGTTGTTGTATTAATTTATTCTACTCTCAATCCACTCACCGAAGACCCTCGATCTGTAAATAAAAAAAAAATAATAAACCAACAATATACATACCTTCCGAGGATCTGTCACGTCCAATGATGTAAATCCATCTGAAGGGGTTAAAATATTTTGCAGCCACGAGCTTTGCTAATGCAACGTTGCTCATGTCTGCAAAACCCCGGAGAATGTAGGTAAAGTAGGTCATTGACCTATATTTACCTGCATTTGCGGTGAGGCGCCCTGTGCTGGCTGTTCCTAGATCGTGGGAACTTTCCTAGAAAGCTCCCAGGCTCGAGTTCATATGAGGACAACCAGAAGAGGGCGCCCTCTTATGATCTCGAGCCAGGGAGCTTTCTAGGAAAGTTCCCACGATCTAGGAACAGCCAGCAGAGGGCGCCTCACCGCAAATGCAGGTAAATATAGGTCAATGACCTACTTTACCTACATTCTCCGGGGTTTTGCAGACATGAGCAACGCTGCATTAGCAAAGCTCGTGGCTGCAAAATATTTTAACCCCTTCAGATGGATTTACATCGTTGGATGTGACAGATCCTCGGAAGGTATGTATATTGTTGGTTTATTATTTTTTTATTTACAGATCGAGGTCTTCAGTGAGTGGATTGAGAGTAGAATAAATTAATACAACAACCTTTGTGATTTTTTCATTAAATTAATTTTTAATAATGTGTGTGTGTTTTTTTTAACCCTTCACTAGTATTGGATTAATAATGGATAGGTGTCAGAATTGACGCCTCTCCATTATTAATTTGGCTTAATGTCACCTTACAATAGCAAGGTGACATTAACCCTTCATTACCCCATATCCCACCGCTACACGGGAATGGGAAGAGAGTGGCCAAGTGCCAGAATAGGCGCATCTTCCAGATGTGCCTTTTCTGGGGTGGCTGGGGGCAGGTGTTTTTAGCCAGGGGGGGGGCAAAAACCATGGACCCTCTCCAGGCTATTAATATCTGCCCTCAGTCACTGGCTTTACTACTCTGGCGGAGAAAATTATGCTGGAGCCCATGCCAATTTTTTCCGCCATTTAACCCTTTAATTTACTAGCTAGAACGGCCAAATTTTGCATAGACACACTACTGGCATTAGTAGTCTGGAATATGCAAAAAAAATGGGGATATGAGATGGTTTACTGTATGTAAACCAGGTCTCAAATCATGTCAGGTTTAGGAAGGAGAAAGCAAAAGCCGTTAATTGAATTACCGGCTTTCTGCTATATCGCGCTGGATGAAATATTAATATATACATATATGTGTCTCAATGACATATATATATATATATATATATATATATATATACCTATTCTATGTGTACACATTTATTCTACCTATTCTACTGTAAGCTGTCAGTGTGATTTTACTGTACACTGCACTGAATTGCCGGCATTTCTCTCTAACACCGCTGCGTATTCCTCGCAAGTCACACTGCTGGTCCGTGTGTAATCCGTATTTTTGGGGCTTCCATAGACTTTCATTGATGTTTTATTTGCGCAATACGGTGACAAACGCAGCATGCTGCGATTTTCTACGGCCGTAGAAAGCCGTATAATACTGATCAGGAAAATACGGCAGATAGGAGCAGGGGCATAGAGAATAATTGTGCCGTATTTTATGCGAGTTTTATGTACGTAGTTTCTGCGCTCTTACATCCGTAAAACTCGCTAGTGTGAGGCCGGCCTAAGGGTCACTTCCGTCTTTCTGTCTGTCCTTCTGTCACAGATATTCATTGGTCGCGGCCTCTGTCTGTCACGGAATCCAAATCGCTGATTGGTCTCGCCAGCTGCCTGTCATGGCTGCCGCGACCAATCAGCGACGACCACAGTCCGATTAGTCCCTCCCTACTCCACTGCAGTCAGCGCCCGGCGTTCGCTCCATACTCCCCACAGTCACCGCTCACACAGGGTTAATGCCAGCGGTAACGGACCGTGTTATGCCGTGGGTAACTCACTCCGTTACCGCCGCTATTAACCCTGTGTGTATCCAACTTTTTACTATTGATGCTGCCTATGCAGCGTCAATAGTAAAAGGATCTAAAGTTAAAAAAAAAAAAAAAATCATTATATATTCACCTTCCGCCGCCTTTCCCCCTCCTCGCAACGCTCCGGTAACCGCTCCATGCAAGTGGCAGGTTCCAGTGGCAAGGATGGACTTGCCATGACGTCACGGTCATGTGACCGCGAACTCATCACAGGTCCTGCGCGCCTGCACGAGAAGGACCTGCCAAGACCTCGCGATCATGTGACTGCGATGTCATCACGGGTCCTGCGCTACCAACCTTGGGACCGGAAGCTGCCGAGTGCACCGCACACAGGCGACATGACTACAAGGGCTCCATCGGAAGGTGAGTATATGTTTATTTTTTATTTTTTAACCTGTGACATACGTGGCTGGGCAAAATACTACGTGGCTCTGTGCTGTATACTACGTCACTGGGCAATATACTATGTAACTGGGCAATATACTACGTGGCTGGGCAATATACTATGTGGCTGGGCAACATACTACCTGACTGGGCAATATACTACGTGGCTGGGCAATATACTACGTGACTGGGCAATATACTATGTGGCTGGGCAATATACTACCTGACTGGGCAATATACTACGTGGCTGGGCAATATGCTATGTGGCTGGGCAATATACTACCTGACTGGGCAATATACTACGTGGCTGGGCAATATACTACGTGGCTGGGCAATATACTACGTGAGTGGGCAATATACTATGTGGCTGGACAATATACTATGTCACTGGGCAATATACTACATGGATGGGCAATATACTATGTGGCTGGGCAATATACTATGTGGCTGGGCAATATACTACGTGGCTGGGCAATATACTACGTCACTGGGCAATATACTACGTGACTGGGCAATATACTACGTGACTGGGCAATATACTACGTAACTGGGCAATATACTATGTGGCTGTGCAATATACTACGTGACTGGGCAATATACTACGTGACTGGGCAATATACTACGTGACTGTGCAATATACTACGTGGCTGGGCAATATACTACGTGGCTGGGCAATATACTACGTGGGCATGCATATTCTAGAATACCCGATGCGTTAGAATCGGGCCACCATCTAGTGTGGAATAATTACATGTGAAATCAAAGAGTATGATAAGAGAGGGATCTGATTTTTTTCGGAAGTGGAGAGAAAAAAAAATTCTCCACCTTCTCGGTAGTGTCAGTCTGCGATAGTCGGACCATACTCCGTTTTTATTTGAATAAGTAATAATAAGTAATTATAAGTAATAATAATAAGTAATAATAAGTCTCTTCCTTAATAAAGTGCTATGTGCAACCAGGGGAGCGGGTTCCCTGGACCTCTATATGCCCCCCCTCCCCCACCCCCGTATTTTTACCATATGCTTTGGCAATGCTAACATGTACTTAGTCCTGCCAATAAAGCTCATTTGAATTTGAATTTGTACCCCACGCGTATCGATAAAAATAGTGTCTTCCTCAGGGGTGATGTTCATCTTTATTAAGAAAGGGGCTTATGGCTATCTAGTGCTCCTTGAGCGTGCATCCGCTGGAACCACATTCGGTAAATAGCTCTGTCATTTTAATCAGTGCATTTCTTCTTGACTGTTGACCATGCATATTTGCATGGGGTTTACTGATATTCATTTTTTCCAGATCTCTTTGGCTCACTAGATAGGGCTGGTAGCACACCATCAACTCATTTGTCTCTCAATGTGATTATATTTTTCATTACTTACCTGCATTTTTTATGCCTTTATTCACATTGGTAAACTGTGATATCCATTTTTTTTTGTGTTTGATGGAGTAACTTCATTAAATGCTTTGTTGAGGACCTCATTTGGTCAGTTTTTTTAGCCATTTGTTGCATTTTAAGTGTTCTTATCGTTTATGGTTGTATATTTATGTCTCTTTGTGTATTGAAATAGAAATAAAAAATATTTTTAAGGTGATCCCTGGTTGTACGCATACCTCTTTTTCTCTTTGGAGAGTAAAATGAGGACACCAAATTAAAATTCCATTACTAAGTTACATAACTTACCAATTAAAGCTGGGCAAGAGATTTGTGCATGCTATGTTTAATTTAACAAATGTGTTTGGTGACATGACATTGGGGCACTCACTAATATATATGTATTAAGGGTTCTCCTTCTTTCTTGCAGACTGCACAGCTCTGCTTTTCTCAAAATAGCTGACGATGGAGGAGCACAAGACCAGACCTGTCCATGAGCCTCTGCCAATCTACTATGCTTTTCAATCAGAAGAGGCTGATAGACAGATTTGGTCATGTGACCCAGCAGTAAAAGCCATCCTATAGAAGCACTGCAAAAAAAAAGGAAAAGTTTTACAACTTTCTAATAAACTTTATTTTGTTAATCCCTTACAACATATATATGTTTGATGTCAGTGAGTGGATGAAATTGTATTGTCTAAGCAGAGCAATGAGGGCTAAACAGCAGGGGTGTAACCATTGCGGTTGCAGGCAGTGAAACCGCAACCGCGCCCAAGCGAGAAGGGGTCTCGCCAATGCCTGCACCCACTTCAGCTGGATGTGAGCCTGAGGGAGCCCATTCCGCTGAACTGTATTGCAGTGCAGAGACCCACTGGATCCCTGCACCATAATAAACTCTGCTGGCCAGCAGCTGTCGTCTATGTACCAGTCACTGGCGGTACATGACATTGACATCACGCACTGCCATGGTGGCACACAAAGTCAGCTGCCAGCTACAGAAGAGGACCCTGCATGTATTAGGAGCTTAGGAAGCCAAGAAAAATCTTTTTTTATACTTTGGAAAATAGAATGAATGTGATACAAGGGGGAAAGGGCAAATAGGGGTCATTATAAAGAATAGGATCCAGGATGGGGGTCATTATGTCAGGAAGAGGCCCAGGATGGGAATTATTATAGAAGGATGGAGCACACAATGTGGTACAGAAAAGGGTCCAGACTGGGGGGTTCAGTGTGTCAGGAAGGGGCCCAGGATGGACATCATCATACAAGGATGGAGCCAAGGATTTGGATCATTATGTAGATAAGGATCCTGAAAAGGGGTCATTATACCAGGAAGGGGCCCAGTTCCAAATGTTGCATCGGGACCTATGGGAATCTAGTTACGCCACTGCTAAACAGTATGGAGTCAAGACTGATACATTGTAGCAAACCACCAGAGAAGTGTGTGCAGCTGCGGCTCATGGATCATTGAATAAGAATGCAGTCATTATCTAGATGTGACACACTTTATACGTCGATTTTATTAAACCAAAGAAACAGATGAAAGGTTTTGTAAAATGGTGTTTTATTTATTGTGCATAACAGTCGATACATCATATGTCCCATGCAATATACAATATAACTATGATAAGAGCATCACACACATGGGTGTAGTCAGTGGAAATGTGACTCGTCTCATGTAATACATAGGATATATAACTGCAGGTGTTAACCATTCACCTGCAGCAACGTTTTGGAGCATCATTTTGCACTGCGTGTACATGTCATCCATCGATTTCTGGATACCTGCAACATTTCTCTAACTCCTGAATAAGGAACTTTTATGACAGGGGGGTTAATAATAAAAATCTTTTGTGTAAAATGTAAAAAATGATATAGTTTATTATCATTTTTGGGAAGGTCTTTTGTATATAAATTAGTATATAAATATATCTGTAGGCTTACTGTGTGCTAAAATGTAGAGATCTTGCCCAATCCATAGTGGTTACTAGTTGCGGTGAATGTATTATACATTGTTCATGCACTGCTCTATACACAGATGTATTACCATAGTATACAATAGTTGATCATGAAATAGATAAACCACAAATCCTTTTATTTAAAATTAGAGGGTGAATAATGAGATAGTCTCAGTTGACACATGACAAAACTGGTGACAGGTTCCCTTTAAACTGCATATAGGCATAAAAGAGAGGTGGGCGTAAATGGGGTTGTCCGGTCAAAACCGGTAAGTCTGCAGTCACTCTGTATGACTGTAGACTTATGAGTCCCCCCACGGATTCGCCAGTTTAAGACTCGGGAACGGAGAGTATGTATGTATGAGTTATACATACTCCCGGCCAGTGGCCGCGGCATCGCTCCATAGACTTGTATTGAGCCGAGTCCGAAAGAGTTTGCTGCTTTATTCATTTATTTGTTTATTTTCACTCCAGGTACAAAGATTTATCTCATTAGTCTCTACTATTTTTTTTTCCATTTGGGATCTTATCGGTTGCATCGTCTCTGATCGTATGATTGACAGTGACCATCTTACGAATTAAAAAATTACTATCATGTCCGTCCCGTGAATCCTTAGAACTGTTCGAGTTTTGCTACAAATTGTATTTGTTCTGATAACTTTAAATATATATTATTTACTGTTTAATTTTTCCTTTTTTTTAAGGTATGACTTTGGATAACCCCCTTCATAGGAACCAAAGAACAATATCTCTAAGGCTGGTTTCACATTTGCATTTTTTTGGCGCTGCGTTTTAGCGCAAAAAAAAGAATGTGTTTTTTTCCCCTATATTTAACATTAAAAACGCATGCGGTTTTTTTTGCATGCGTTTTGCCGCGTTTGGCGACGCATGCATCGTTTCTCTGCTTGCGTTTTGTTGCAGAAATGCAACATGTAGTAATTTCTAGAGGCTTTTTTTGCGGCAAAAAAACGTATTGCTGTCTATGTAAACGCATGCGTTTTTAAGCACATGCGTTTGGTTGCGTTTTTAACCCCTTAAGCCCCGAAGGTGGTTTGCACGTTAATGACCGGGCCAATTTTTACAATTCTGACCACTGTCCCTTTATGAGGTTATAACTCTGGAACGCTTCAACGGATCTTGGCGATTCTGACATTGTTTTCTCATGACATATTGTACTTCATGATAGTGGTAACATTTATTCGATATAACTTGCGTTTATTTGTGAAAAAAATGGAAATTTGGCGAAAATTTAAAAAATTTCGCAATTTTCCAACTTTAAATTTTTATGCCCTTAAATCACAGAGATATGTCACGCAAAATACTTAATAAGTAACATTTCCCACATGTCTACTTTACATCAGCACAATTTTGGAACCAAAATTTTTTTTGTTAGGGAGTTATAAGGGTTTAAAGTTGACCAGCAATTTCTCATTTTTACAACACCATTTTTTTTTAGGGACCACATCTCATTTGAAGCCATTTTGAGGGGTCTATATGATAGAAAATACCCAAGTGTGACACCATTCTAAAAACTGCACCCCTCAAGGTGCTCAAAACCACATTCAAAAAGTTTATTAACCCTTCAGGGGTTTCACAGGAATTTTTGGAATGTTTAAATAAAAATGAATATTTAACTTTTTTACACACAAAATTTATTTCAGCTCCAATTTGTTTTATTTTACCAAGGGTAACAGGATAAAATGGATGCCAAACGTTGTTGTACAATCTGTCCTGAGTAGGCTGATACCCCATATGTGGGGGTAAACCACTGTTTGGGCACATGGCAGAGCTCGGAAGGAAAGGAGCGCCATTTGACTTTTCAATGCAAAATTGACAGGAATTGAGATGGGACGCCATGTTGCGTTTGGAGAGCCCCTCATGTGCCTAAACATTGAAACCCCCCACAAGTGACACCATTTTGGAAAGTAGACCCCTTAAGGAACTTATCTAGATGTGTGGTGAGCACTTTGACCCAACAAGTGCTTCACAGAAGTTTATAATGCAGAGCCGTAAAAATAAAAAATCATATTTTTTCACAAAAATGATTTTTCGCCACCAATTTTTTATTTTCCCAAGGGTAAGAGAAGAAATTAGACCACAAAAGTCGTTGTGCAATTTGTCCTGAGTGCGACGATACCCCATATGTGGGGGTAAACCACTGTTTGGGCGCATGGCAGAGCTCGGAAGGAAAGGAGCGCCATTTGACTTTTCAATGCAAAATTGACTGGAATTGAGATGGGACGCCATGTTGCGTTTGGAGAGCCCCTGATGTGCCTAAACATTTGAACCCCTCACAAGTGACACCATTTTGAAAAGTAGACCCCTTAAGGAACTTATCTAGATGTGTGGTGAGCACTTTGACCCAACAAGTGCTTCACAGAAGTTTATAATGCAGAGCCGTAAAAATAAAAAATCTTATTTTTTCACAAAAATGATCTTTTCGCCCCCAATTTTTTATTTTCCCAAGGGTAAGAGAAGAAATTAGACCACAAAAGTTGTTGTGCAATTTGTCCTGAGTGTGACGATACCCCATATGTGGGGGTAAACCACTTTTTGGGTGCATAGCAGAGCTCGAAAGGGAAGGAGCGCCATTTGACTTTTCAATGCAAAATTGACTGGAATTAAGATGGGACGCCATGTTGGTTTGGAGAGCCCCTGATGTGCCTAAACATTAAAACCCCCCACAAGTGACACCATTTTGGAAACTAGACCCCCTAAGGAACTTATCTAGATGTGTTTTGAGAGCTTTGAACCCCCAAGTGTTTCACTACAGTTTATAACGCAGAGCCGTGAAAATAAAAATTCTTTTTTTTTTTCACAAAAATGATTTTTTAGCCCCCAGCTTTGTATTTTTACAAGGGTAACAGAATAAATTGGACCCCAAAAGTTGTTGTTCAATTTGTCCTGAGTACGCTGATACCCCATATGTGGGGGGAACCACTGTTTGGGCGCATGGCAGAGCTCGGAAGGGAAGGAGCGCCATTTGGAATGCAGACTTAGATGGATTGGTCTGCAGGCGTCACATTGCATTTGCAGAGCCCCTGATGTACCCAAACAGTAGAAACCACCCACAAGTGACCTCATATTGGAAACTAGACCTCCCACGGAACTTATCTAGATGTGTTGTGAAAACTTTGAACCCCCAAGTGTTTCACTACAGTTTACAACGCAGAGCCGTGAAAATAAAAACCTTTTTTTCCCACAAAAATGATTTTTAGCCCCCCAAATTTTTATTTTCCCAAGGATAACAAGAGAACTTGGACCCAAAAAGTTGTTGTCCAATTTGTCTCGAGTACGATGATACCCCATATGTTGGGGTAATCCCCTGTTTGGGCGCACGGGAGAGCTCGGAAGTGAAGGAGCACTGTTTTACTTTTTCAATGCAGAATTGGCTGGAATTGAGATCGGACGCCATGTCGCGTTTGGAGAGCCCCTGATGTGCCTAAACAGAGGAAACCCCCCAATTATAAATGAAACCCTAATCCAAACGCACCCCTAACCCTAATCCCAACTGTAACCCTAACCACACCTCTAACCCAGACACACCCCTAACCCTAATCCCAACTGTAACCCTAACCACACACCTAACCCTGACACACCCCTAATTCTAATCCCAACCCTAATCCCAACCGTAAATGTAATCCAAACCCTAACCCTAGCCCTAACCCTAATGGGAAAATGGAAATAAATACATTTTTTTTAATTTTATTATTTTTCCCTAAGGCTAGGTTCACATTGCGTTAGGGAAATCCGTTTAGCGCTAGCGGATTGCGCTAACGCAATGTCTTTTTAGGTGTCGTGTTTAGTGGTCGCGTTAACGTCCCCGCTCTGGAAGATCGGGGATCGAACCTCGGGCGCGCCGCGGACGCTGCAAGCAGCGTCTGAGGCGCGCCACAAAAGAATGGCACCTTGCTAGCGCGAGCCGAAAATGGCACGCTCTAGCGATGCGCTACACCCGAAAATCACATTGCTGTCAATGGTTGTGCTAACGGACCCGTTGCACGGCGTTAATTGTGACATTTTCGCCGTGCAACGCTGTCCGTTAGCGTTAACCCATTAACGCAATGTGAACCTAGCCTAACTAAGGGGGTGATGAAGGGGGGTTTGATTTACTTTTATAGCGTTTTTTATATCGGATTTTTATGATTGGCAGCCGTCACACACTAAAAGACGCTTTTTATAGCAAAAAAGTTTTTGCGTCTCCACATTTTGAGACCTATAATTTTTCCATATTTGCGTCCACAGAGTCATGTGAGGTCTTGTTTTTTGCGGGACGAGTTGATGTTTTTATCGGTTACATTTTCGGACACGTGACAGTTTTTGATCGCTTTTTATTCCGATTTTTTGTGAGGCAGAATGACCAAAAACCAGCTATTCATGAATTTCTTTTGGGGGAGGCGTTTATACCGTTCCGCGTTTGGTAAAATTGATGAAGCAGTTTTATTCTTCGGGTCAGTGCGATTACAGCGATACCTCATTTATATCATTTTTTTTATGTTTTGGCGCTTTTATACGATAAAAGCTATTTTATAGAAAAAATAATTATTTTGGCATCGCTTTATTCTGAGGACTATAACTTTTTTATTTTTTTGGTTATGATGCTATATGGCGGCTCGTTTTTTGCGGGACAAGATGACGCTTTCAGCGTTACCATGGTTATTTATATCCGTCTTTTTGATCGCGTGTTATTCCACTTTTTGTTCAGCGTTATGATAATAAAGCGTTGTTTTTTGGCTCGTTTTTTTTTTTTTTCTTACGGTGTTCACTGAAGGGGTTAACTAGTGGGCCAGTTTTATAGGTCGGGTCGTTACGGACGCGGCGATACTAAATATGTGTACTTTTATTGTTTTTTTGTTTTTTTATAGGTAAAGAAATGTATTTATGGGAATAATATATTTTTTTTCTGCTTTATTTAGGAATTTTTTTTTTTTTTTTTACAAGTGTGGAAATTTTTTTTTTCACTTTTTCACTTTGTCCCAGGGGGGGACATCACAGATCACCGATCTGACAGTGTGCACAGCACTCTGTTAGATCGGTGATCTGACATACAGCCGAGCAGGATTAGAGCTGCAGCTGCAGCCTGATCCTGACCCGGAAGTGCTCCCTGCAGGACCCGGATGCAGCCATTTTGGATCCGGGGACTGCAGGGAGAAGACGCTCGGTACACGGTTAGTACATCACCGTGTACCGATCGTCTCAGGGAAGCCCGCAGGGAGCCCCCTCCCTGCGCGATGCTTCCCTGCACCGCCGGCACACCGCGATCATCTTTGATCGCGGTGTGCCGGGGGTTAATGTGCCGGGAGCGGTCCGTGACCGCTCCTGGCACATAGTGCCGGATGTCAGCTGCGATAGGCAGCTGACAACGGCCGCGATCGGCCGCGCTCCCCCCGTGAGCGCGGCCGATCGCATATGACGTACTATCCCGTCCCTAGGAATTAAGTCCCAGGTCACCTGGACGGGATAGTACGTCATATGGGATTAAGGGGTTAAACGCATGCGTTTCCATAGAAAAAAACAAGTCTACACACTGATAAGCCACCCCCCACCATCAAGGTGATAAAGGCATCCAAACCCTAACCCTAATCCTAACCCTAATCCCAACCCTAACCCTAACCCCCCACCATCAAGGTGATAAAGGGATCCTAACCCTAGCCCTAACCCTAGCTATTTCTAGTGGGTTTTCTAGTTGATTTTGATGATTGGCAGCTGTCACACACTTCTCATCATGCGTTTCAAAAACGCAAACGCAGGAAAAAATGCTTGTAAACGCGTCAAAACGTCGCATTTTTTTTTACCGCATACGAAAATGCTCGCGTTTACATGCGTTTTTTTCACCACCTGCGTTTGCGTTTTTAACGCTGCGTTTTAAAACGCAAATGTGAAACCAGCCTTAGTGATAAAATCCATTCATGGGTTACAATTGGAAATGATTTTAAAAAAAAATACACTATAAGGAAAAAAAAGTGTATAATAATAATAATAATAATAATAAAATAGCAAATCTGACAGTACATGTAATGTATTTTGTATTTTTCATATTTTTCAAGTCACTTAATATAGATTTCCACTGACAAGACCCATTATCTGGAAAGAAATTCTACACACCTGACATTTAGCACAAATGTCTAAATTGCCAGAAACAATAAAATGTAATTTAGCCATCTCTTCACTCGTCATACTCTAAGCTACCAGTTTGTAGGTTCCTGACCCACTGTTATTTATGTGTCATTTTAACTTATTTTTATCCTTTTTTTTCCCTAGTATTTGATAGTTCCACCATAAACCGAACGTTTATACAAAACATTTTACAAGAAACTTCCTCTTGAGCGTGATTATATGTTAAAAAAGGTCTCAGATGTTTTGAACAAGTAAGATTATTCTAGCCCAAAGTATTTCCCTTTATGTCTTGAGTTACAATTTTTTTTTCACACAATTGATTTTGTATACAAAAGAAAAAAAAAATTAAATAAATATTCAACTCTCAATTATCATCCGAATGAACCAATGAAAATATTATGTCCCATAGTTCACGATTAAAAACACATTCTATTGCCTTTCAGTCTTTTAGGCACACCAGGTGCTTATAGTAATTTATCAGAAAAACAAAAACAGACAAAAACAAAACATAAAGCATTATCGATTTATATTATGTCATCAAAATAGGCTCAAATTTGCCAAATAATTTTTTGTTTTGTTTTTAAATCTCTCCAAAGAATATAACTGTTTACCCATACGGATTAAAGGGACTGTCCTAAATTAGAAAAAAAAATTCCATCTTCTCTTATATACAGACTGAGTTTAGTATTTCAACTCAGCTTTAAATACATTTTTTTCTTACCCCTTTAATTGTATTCTTCTAAAAAAATATATTCCATTAAAGGGATTCTATCAATAGGATCAATTCTCCTAAGCCGTCTATATAAGCACGGAGGTCATTGAAAATGGAATAAAATGATACATTGATATCTGCCATCCAATGTACGCATTTTTCTAATATGTAAAATAGCTGTTTAGATCTTTGGGCTGGACATAGATCTCCCTGAGAGTCTGCCTCCAGAGCTTATGTAAAGGGGATGTTACCAATGTGAGACATGTAATGGCTGACAGTCTGCTCTCCTGATCTACATGTCTCACACTGGTAACGCCTCCTTACATTTAAAATAAGCTCTGAAGGCAGATTCTCGGAGAGATCTATGTCCGGCCCATAGATCTTAACAGCTTATTTGCATATTAAAAAAGTGGCTTTTTCTGGAATATATCAAGGTATCATTTTATTCAGCTTCCGATCATCTGCATGCTTATATAGATGGCTCAGGATGACTGATCCTACTGACAGATTTCCTTTAATCTCTCCACTGACTTGTAGCAGCGACAGAGGTATAAATTGAAGCTCCTGAGCCTCATTAAAAAACATGTACCTTCAAAGTAGGTAAGTAGTATTTTACATAATTTATAAAACTATGAGCCAGATGGACACTAGGGTATGAGTGCTCAATACTCCTAATAGCTACGACTGCTCTATACCCCTAATAGCTACGCCCCTGAGTGGTGATCAACATATGCAGAACCAGAGATGAGACTTTTTTGGGAATCAAAATCCTTCCTCTTGGACAAAATAAAAAAAAACACATTCAAAAACATCTATACAATGTGCATGTAATATTTTATAAAAAAAAAAAAAGTCTACATTCATCTATATAGAAGACTCTTTCATTTTTTAGAACGCTACCTAGAAGGATTTATATTTTTTCAATCAATGTCCTGGAACATTGGTTTTAGGGCTGTAACACTGTATTCGATGTCTTCGAGACATGCATCACTGTCTTTCACTCTTGTTCCTTTCAAACCTGTGCGGAAAGTACTTTGCAGAATTGGCTCTCTACCTATAACACATGGCTCATTTATGCCTCTGCCCTGCAAACCACATGCATTAGGCTCTTGAAGAGCGGGAGACTGTGTTGACAAGCCATGCAGAACAATTGCTTCTGTCATTTCTTTCTTCTGAAATGTATTACAGAGATGTGATATTTCAGCTTCACTTTTCTCTGATTCTACAGTCTCATTTGTAACAGGATCCCAGCAGAAAGTTTCTTCAGAAATATAAAGATTATTATCCAGTGAACTCAAGTCACCTGTATTGTATTTTTGGATTTTCCGAGTGAAATTATCTGTAGAATAATTGCTGCTAAAACAAAACTCTTGGATATCGAACTGAAGTTCAGATCTGTTGATAGGTTTTGGGTCCATCGTGGGCACCTTTAGCCAATGTTCTGTATTAGGAGCATTGCAACTATTATTATTATTATTGTTATTACTGTTGGGGTTTACATGGTTTTGCTCCTCATCTCCATCAATTTTCGTGACCTTTATGAGACCATCTACATTTTTAAATGTTTCTTTATCCAAACTTCCCACACTCATTCTAGAAAGTCCTTTCTTTTCCGCAGAAAAGCTGTGAACCTCACTGATTCCATCTTGTACAACATCCTTCCCTTCCCTAAAAATATTAACCATTTTTTCACTTTCAGATTTACCCTGTTCTCCTCCTTCAGGTGGAGGTCTTACCACATCTACTTGCTTCATATCGTCCTCAGGAGGCCATTTTGGTTTGCTTACAATAACTTTCTCAACCATGGAACTTTGTTTAGAGCTTTCATCTGAAGGAGGCCATGTTACACTGAGCTTCCGTCGTTCACTGGACATCTTCAAATTGACATTATCTGAACTACTGGTTTCTTCATTATGGTTTAAACCTTGAGGGTTACTAGCTGTACTTGACTCCTTAACCAATGATTTACTTGTGTCTTCTCTTTCTGCTCGAGATTCACCGTTCGCAGATTTTGATTTTGGATTCCAGCGTTCTTTGTGAGGTTTGTATCCAAAGCCTTCGTCATAATTTCCTTTAGATTTGAAGAGTTGTTGAAAGTGGGGCTTGCAGTATATATGTCCATGGAGAGATGCATAATTTCCTAAACTGTGGGAAAAGAGTTAGGAAAAAATTTAGAATGTCATATGTGTAAAACCAATAATAATGATCTAATCAGTCATGGAAATCATGTCTGAGCTCAAGCTATTGCAGAGGTACAACGGGACTTCCGCATCACCAATAAAGGCTACTTTCATCTATACAACTTATTTTACATTTAAACAATCAGAACAGAGCCACATATACGTCCAAAACTGGACAGAAGAACTCCCATACAATATATATATATTGTATATTGTATATATACAAGAAGCCTACGCGAAACGCGCGTAGGGGCTGGCGCTGCCACACACACACCGTGACCACAATGGGTGAGATCCAGTCCTTTATACGATCATCTATTTATTCATGATAGGGAGCCCTCAGTGGGACTCTCCGTGTGTATTACTTACTATATAGCATGTTTTTGTGAACCTGTGATCTCTGGTTGTTGACTTTTAGGTGTGTTTGTGTGGTATTTTGGTGTTACCGGTATCCACCATTTCACATAGTTACCTTACCATGACTGAGATTTTTGGATTTTATTCATATTTTTTATTGTTATATTATTCAATAAAGATTGTTACCTTTTATACTTTACACGACAGTTTCGTGACTCCTTCTTCAGATGATATATAAACTTATTTTACATGTAGGCATGAAAAAGAATTTCAGATTTTGCAATTATATGCAGAGGCTTACATGTGATTTTAGAAGGAACTTTTATGTGATGTGTGTAGGGGATCTCAGACCGTGGCTTAAACAATTAAGCTTTACAAATCTAAATATACTAGGGCATATTTATCAAGCTAATTGCACCAAAAATCTGGTGTAATTTTTGTCAAAAACAGTCTGTCATGACTTGCACCATGTTTATGATGTGTTTTATACACTGATCTGACTAAGGGGAATGGCCTTGCTGGGAACAGCACAGATTAACATGAGATACAACGTGCCAAAATGACCCAATTGTGGTGCATATTCCTGGCACAAAGTAAGTCAACTAATAGGTAGTGTAAACATAGACTAGATAGATTTTTCAACCAGCATGAACTACTTTCATAAACTGGCACATTTTAAGGCTGTCTAGTCTAAATCTGTACGAATTAGACAATATTGATAAAAATGCCCCTCTGTGGGCTCATTTTCCAGGTTTGCCTTATGAAGACCATTGCCCCATAGAAATAAAAGCTCAGGACCTCTTGGGTTCCTTTCTACATATGTCATCTTCCATCATGAGTCCAATTAGACAATTGGAAATATAACATAGTAACATAGATAGCAAGGCCGAAAAAAGACTTTTGTCCATCCAGTTCAGCCTATATTCCATCAGAATAAATCCCCCGATCTACGTTCTTCTAAAGAACCTAATAAGTGTAAGATACAATATTGTTCACTCCAGGAAGACATCCAGGCCTCTCTTGAACCCCTCGACTGAGTTCGCCATCACCACCTCCTCAGGCTAGCAATTCCAGATTCTCACTGCCCTAACAGTAAAGAATCCTCTTCTATGTTGGTGGAAAAACCTTCTCTCCTACAGACGCAAAGAATGCCCCCTTGTGCCCGTCACCTTCCTTGGTATGAACAGATCCTCGGAGAGATATTTGTATTGTCCCCTCATATACTTATACATGGTTATTAGATCGCCCCTCGCCCCATCAGAAAGTAGTTTTCTTCAGCATGATGAATGTCTACTCCCACTTAGTGACCCTGTAGAATATTAAAATTTAATAATTATAATCCCCAATTGGGATTTGTGCAGTTTTATTACTATAAAATGGTGTCCTCTTTTACACATTAAGAATGGGGCAATATATAAATGGACCATTGTTTAGGTCTCATGAGATGCCCACAATGATAAGATCCCTGTGTAAAAAAAAGTGGTAGTTAGTAAGTGTGACCACTGTTCCACTCATAATATATAGGAATGGTGGTTGTGCAGCGCCCCAGAGTCCTGGTCGTTGCAGTAATGTCGCTCTTCCACCAGGGGGAGTGATGTTACGTCTGATGGCACCAAAGGAGTTCACATTACCAGGTATCACCACCACACACACACTTCACACTCCAGTCCACCAGGGGGAGCTAAGGGTTCTATCCACGAGGCCACTCCTCACATAGGGTAAAACTGGTGGGTTGGTTAGGAAGTTAGGCAGAGTCAGTTCAGTGGAGGAGAGGAGAGTTCCTGGCTGGAGACCAACGAGGAAAGGTCTCCAGGTCGAGCTGGCTGGGGTGATCCCTGGTCAGATCCAGACTGAAGTCTGAGGAAGAGAGGAGAAAGGAAAGAAGGACACGGAGCTGCGCCTGCAACCCATGCGGCAGCATCCTAAGGAAGGACAAGAAAGGAAATGTGCTGTAGTGAGTGAGCAAAGAAGTCATAGCAACAGGAGTGAAACATCGGTGGGAGACCAGCTAGAAGCAGGCTGCCTCCTTCCGAAGCGCAGACCCGGTGGCCGGAACACCGAGGGAGTAATAGACTACGCTTTACTTCAGAGATCGGCAGGGCAGTGAATTCCAAGTTGGCTGTCCGACCTAAACACCTAAGCAGACACCGTGGCAATTGTGGAGGAGGGGCGTCACTAGGGTCCCTATAAAATAGCCTCAGGCCACCACCGTCATACGGGTTTGTCCTATCCATATGGGGGACAGAGAGAGAAGTAACAACAGTGAGGACCTTATGGTAGCTAATGCAAGTAGGGACCTACTACGTTACTGTGCGCAAGGGGAAGGCTACTGATTTCCACCTGGATAAGGGGACTTTGGAATTGCCATCAGACCGGCCGGACCCTGCCTACCCTGTCATCCGGCACTCTGGACTGTGGATGCTGAAGCCTTCAGTAAAGGTAAAGAGACTGCACCCATTGTGTCCTCATTATTTGCCACGCTTTACATCATCCACCATCATCATCTACACTTCTGGGAAGCCCTGGGGAAATACTTCACCTGTGGGAAGGTACACCATCTAGCTGCCATAACACCACCCCAGCGGACCCCTAAGCAGCGTTGGTCACTCTGACCGAATACCAAAGGTGGCGTCATGAACACTACCGTTATCTACGAACTCTGCCCTTTTAGTTGGGTGCCCCTCATAGGCCCACGGTCCGGGTCGGGCCACCGTGACATCCTCGCTGAGGGAACTGAAGGACCCGGGACAGGGTACCCCATTGCCCTTACGTGGGGGTGATCAAGTGCATATGCTCACTAATACTTCATTCACAGGAGGCATTTTAAGCCTTCAACTCTGAGCAGCTGGACACCCATGATCATACATTTATCATCTTTTCATGGATAGGTGATAAATGTTGTGGTGAAAGGATGTAATGTTCTCATCTATGTCCCTTAGGTTTTCGTAATGCCATGAGGTAGCCCAGTGGTTATTAGCTGGATAAAGGTATATTCATATTTGGTGGCGGAAAGCAAAATGAATACAAAATTCCCTTCTGCATTAGAGACTTGGAATGCAATCCTTCATTTTAGAGGAAACTGAAGTCTTGCACAAGAATGTTATTGTGTCCCGTCTTTACTCACCTTAATTTACTTCTGCAGTGGTTACAACAAAAGCAGCTTTTATGAAAAGTCTGCTTGTCTGTCACCAGGCACTCCATTGGGTAAACCTTCTTTTGACAAGCGTTGCACATTTCCTTTTCCTGAGGAAGCGTTTTCTAAAAGAACAAAAAATAAGGAGATTTTCTATTATCTTCTGTAAAGATCAAATTCTCCAGATTTCTCTAGTTCATTTTCATGCTGTTATTTCAGTTCAAACATCGTTCTTATAGATTTTAGAAGCGATTCTAAGACTTTCTAACTTGGAGCAAGATTGACTTTCCTAAATCTGACATCTACTGCAATATCTAAATTCTATACATTACTATGATGGAGTGGGAAGATAACTAGCAATCTACTTTAGTGTCACTTGATAATTATCTATAGAAAACTATGAGGTGTTTAGGAAAAATTTTGAATATAAAAAAATGGACCTAATCATAAAAAACTTATATTTCCAGTCCACATGGTAGATGTCAATGTTTAATTGCTGCTGGGATTAATCATGATGATTGGTGTCTAAAAATCCCTTATTTGAATGGAGTAATAGTGAGCATGTGCAACCATTGCTCCATTCACCTTCTAAATGGGTGGTGGTTGACCGTGATCAATAGAGCACCACTCACACAAGGGACTTTGGGACTCCCATTCTTAGGAATGGTGGGGTCTTAGAAGCCGGACCCTCAGAAATCATATCTCTCTCAGCTGTCCTATGGATAGGTGATGTTATTTAGCTCCAATAATGCATAAAGCCTGTATGATGGGTGTAGGTGCTCCATTATACAGAGTTAATCTCCACTAGAAGTTAGGAGAGGAAAAAATGATAATATGGCTGTCAATGGCACAAGGTATGTTTCATTTTGACAAATATATTGAGGTATGATATGATCACAAATAACAGCTCCATATAACGTGGAGCCATAATATGATAATGTGAATGAACCCTAAAGGACAGCATTTACAAATGGTAAGTAACACAAATCCGATGCTTATGTATACCTCTTTATAAAAACCAGAAAATAACACCTTCTCCAAGGTTGTACCTTTATATCATTATGCAAGAAGTCAACATCTGTTTCTATATTATATGATAATTAGTGGAAACTGCCCCAAACCTCAGTTACTTTATGTTATAAATATATTCAATGAAACAAGACATCTTAGAGAATATTGACTCGTTATAAGAGGGTCGGGCAATGTTATTTGTGAATATCTGGATGCCACTTTCAATAAATTCTCATTTCAGCTGTTCTAGGACAATCTAATGATGTTGCAGTATGTGCCGGATTTTTCTGAAATATTATACGGCAGTGATTTATATTTGTCCGGACATTAAAGCTCTATAGAATATTCTATATCATAACAAGTGTGAAGAAGGAGACAGATACTTAACTGCGTTACAGGGTGGGGTCTATTACATAGTCGGCAAATTGGGATGGAAATGCTGAAAGTACTAATCTAGGATGCATTACAATAAAAAGAATAGTGCCTGTGGCTTGGCTGAGTTGGTATGTTGGCATGCATAAAAACCTACTGAGATAAATTTGACTTGATATGGTGAAAAATATTACACTTGCAGTTAACCCCCTCCGGCCATTAACCATAGACTCTATAGAGGTAGTCTCCATCCAGTGGATTTACATCCGATGCAAAATATCAATCTGACCCTGTTAGGACATGATAGGGCTTGTCATATTTCTACAAGTGTAGCACTACAGGTTGCAGACCCCTTCCCTTGGTATAGGGCATGGGTGCGCATACTTTGTGCAGGGGAGCACATGCCACTCATAATATCATTTTTTTATGACCCCCCTATTGTCTGCTCATAGATATGCTTCTCTGTGTCTGGTGCCTGCTCACATGAATGACGGAGAGCAAAGGAACTGTGCGGGAACAAAGACAGGAAGGTAATAATGGTACACTGTGCGGTCTACTTCGTGACCTTCATATATTGATGGAAATTGGGACCCAAGGGAGGCAATCAAGAAAGGAGAAGATTAAACTGACCAGAATGATTTGAATTAGATGGGGAAATTCGATTTGAATCAGATTTATTCCATGCAATTAAAAGTGCATTAATATGCTCTGAGGTTTCACCAGATCCAGGAGCACAAAAACCATAAATGAAACAAAATAGAAAAGAATTATACTCACTTGGCCCTCACTTATCCCACCACTAAGCCCCACTCCAGTCCAAGAGTCTTCTGTCTAGTGTGACCTCTTCTTCTATTCACTGTGGTGTTTTCCTCCAATTCTTGGAATCTTTGATGCTGACTAGGACCTACGTAGTTATGATGTCTTAAATACACTTAATGACCTACTAAATTTCATGGGACATCATAGGGTGCATCATGATGATGTTGGGCATGATCAGCATTAAAGAAGCCAAGAATCTATTTTTTGAAGAAGAGTTTGATGCAAACTTGAAATGTGTAATAAAGTTACTATTAGATATTACCATAGCATGTTATAACTATGTGTCCAGTAGCGCGATCAACCAGAAACATCCATTTCCTTTTATTTCTCAAGAGATGGACGAAGATACCTCACTTACAGAGGAAAAGGCTGCACCGGACTGAAAATTACCATTGGACTGAAGTGGGGCTATAAAGCTGGACAGGTGTGGCTTTGTGAGTATAACAGTATAGTTTTTTGGTTTTAATCCCATCCCGACTTCTATTATCTAGAAGAAACTAATCACAAAAATTAGGATTTGGCCAAATGTGTATGGTTATCCTCTTTGCAGTTCATAGGAATAATGAAACTTTTTGAATTTTTTAACATTGGAGAAAACCTTATCTATGGTCTCTTCCTTCTGGAGTGCTATTCAGGGAGAAGAAGACAGTTAGGAGTCCTAAAAATTAGATCAAACATTTAGTAAATGTCTTGGATTTGAATGCTCCTTTACGTTTTATTGTGGCACTTGGGAGTGGTTCAGCCTGAAACATGGCCCTCACAACTGTGTTGTGCACCCCTGCTGTACATGAGACTTATACAGTATATGAATCCAATATTCTATACATTTGTATGACACATATGCACATTATTATGCTTATCCACAGACTCCATTTGATATCAAGAATGATAATGTAATAACAAACACTAGTTTGTAGTGACCCGGTTGCCACTATCTCTGATGTTCCCTATTGTTCACTGCTAAACTGTCATCATGATTGTTCATAGAACATGATGTGAATGAAGTCAAACAAGACATTAATTAAATGAAGCTAAGAGGAACAGTGGACATTTCCAAAATATCAGAAAATTTTTTTCCCATTAACCAATCAAAAAACAGGAGAGGAGCAGTAATCAGCAGGGCAAATCATAAGGTGTTCAATTCCCCTGCGGTGCCCCTAAAGGGGACATGGAGCATTGCATAGTGCCTAGTGCAGTCTATTATTTGTGTAATGCACATACTGGTTGCATCCTACATGACAACAGGTCATTCTTTGTAACTGTTCTCACCTCCGGCTACTTGTTGGATGGCTTTGGCAGCTGTTTACTTTCCTCTCCATGTGTTTGCAGTATGTTTGATGCCTGAAAATTTATTTCCTTATTCTTTGTTCTATCATATAATGACCTGTGTCATATTCTACTGTTAGAGTCCACATACATGGAATTTCACAATATTTCATGCAATTAAAAAAATCATATACAGCAACATGTTTAATGGGAGCAATTAGCATGCATGTAAATATATGCAGAATATAATATCAATTTTACCTTGAGATTCATCTCTGTTTTACAGTCAACACAGCAGTCAATATTAGTTAGAAACACACACACAGCATGAGGTTAGGAAGAAGCCTTCAGAAAGAAAACCGAATAGAAAATAGATGAATAAAAGCTCTAAAAAAATCTGTTTTGTTAGTATTAAATAATATATTATTACTATATTAATGATACAGCAAAAATCACGATATGGTTACAATCTTTTTAGTCTGTTAGGGACTCCTCAAACCATATGCCCATTTACCGGATCTGAATTCCTCCTGATGATAGCTGCTTATCACCTCGGATGTGTCTGAGACTGTATAGCCAAGAGTCTTAAATACTCTTTCACTCTCTTCCCAGGTCTTTTGAAAATTTTTCAGTATTTCTTCTGGGGATTCAGTAGTTGAAATGTCGAGCATGTGACCTGATATGACATCCTCGTACGTTGGAGGTGCATGCTTGAATTCAAATCCAGTCTTCATGCCTTCAGCGTTCTGTGAAGTTCTTGACCTGGTCACCTTGCTCTCCATCTTCTCAACACCAGAGGCTTGTAATATAGTTTCCGGATGCATCATGGGTTTGAATAAATGTTCTTGACTCTCATCATGCCGGTTCACAAATATTTGCTTGGAAGCATTCTCCCTGTGATCTCTAATCTGTTTTATTGGAACAGTCCTGACTTTGCCTTGTGACGTTGGCTCATTAAATACCCTTTGGCCTTCTTTGGGTACTGCCTTTTTTTGTTCACTTTGAAATTTGCTGCTTGTAGGTCTTAAATCAGAACTTGCACTTTCTTTCGATGCTGTCATGTATCCTTCAGTTCCACCTTTTAGGGTAGCCGTCCTATTAAGGTTATCTCCATCTCTCATATAAACATTTTTTGTTTTCATATCAAACACCTGATCGGTAGGGATTTTTTTAGTTTTCTGCGAGATTGATCTTCCATCCAAAGTATCCATATCTCGGCCCAGCCATTTTGGAATGTGTGTTGGATCTTTCTCTGAGTGTGTTTGTTGTTTTTCAGACAATCTAGCTTCCTCGTAAATTTCTGTTCGGTCTTCTACTGTGCTGACAGTCACTTCTGCAGGGACCGGTGCGGTTCTCAAAGACTCTTTGGTATGGCTTTCTATTTTAAGTTGCCTTCTCAAAGTAGCAGGAGAGTGTACTATTTCACATCTTTTCTCAACTACCACTGGGATAGGAGTGATTGCTCGAGGTTGGGCTGTTCCTTGAGAGAGTTTTACTGTGGTGTCTTTTAATTTTGCAAGTTGTTCAGAACGACTCTTTTGAGAGGATGGGGAAGGAGATGATGATTTGGGTGTCGTTGAACGGCGTGGTGGCATTGGAATTGTTACTGGGTCTTTTGGGAGTGGAGATGAAGAAGGTACTCTGTCTTTTTGTGGGGAATCAGTACGCCTTACAGTTGATTCTATAGTAATATAAGTAGGTGATGGAGATCTCATCCTCAAGAGAGGAGAGCAAGCCCTAATATCAGTCTGCTTCATATCAGTTGGAAGTCTTCCAAGGTCATTACTGATCTTTCTTTGCCTACTTGTTGTTTCAACCTTTTTTGCAACTGTAGTAATCTGCTTTTGTGATGCTTCACTTTGAGTACTGGATACATTTTTTCGTTTCACAAATGAAGTGGATTTCATAGCTGCTTGAATATTGTCTTCGAAAGTTGACTTCATGTGCATTGCTTGGTTTTTAATGTAGGATACTTGCTCTGAAATATCAACCATGCTGCTGGATGCCACCTGATCTACTATGTTTTTCTTTTTCTCCAAACTGATTAACCAGGTAGGAACAATGCTAAGAAACGTTCTAAATGTGTCAATACTTAACGTCTGAGGATTTGATTCCAATATTTTTGCATTAGACACTGTCTTTTGCAGCTCTTCACATTTCCGAAAATATTCAATAACTTCTGATGATTTCATCTCCTGTTTGTTTTGTGCTTCTGAATGGAAGTTCAGGCTCCTTTGCGAGCTTTCTTTTGTGGCAGCTGATTCTTTGACTTTTTGTTCTGTAACATAATTATTGGCAACATTTTCTGATGCTACATATGGTTCTTTAGGACGTGATGGTGATGGTGGTGGAAGCGGGGACATTTGTTGATGGATCTGGGGTTTACCAATGGTTTTTGGTTTTTCATTCTGACCAGCAGCTGCAGAGATGTTCTGCTTGACTTCAACTTCACTTTTTACTTGATCTTTCTTTATTTGCAGTTTTCTTTGGAGTTTTGGTGACTCTATAGTTTTGGTCACTGTGCCGCCCAAGCCCATAAATTGGTTTGGGACTCTTTTAGTTTCTTTCTCATTAGTCATTGCTTGACTGTTACTTATATTCTGAATCTGTTTTTGTTCTGAGCTTTGAGATATAGATTGTGCTTTTAATTCTTGACTCAGCCTATTTTCACTTTTTTTGCTGCTATGAGACTCTTCAAGGACCCTTTGTCTCATCACAACAGCTCTATGATCAACATGCTGCATAACCCCTACACTAGTTGCAGCTTGAGCAGTCATTTCAGACTTTGCTTTTTCCAGGCCTTCCCTGTGAACATTAATACTGGTTTTAGGAGAAGACACTCTTGTCACTTCAGACTGATCCATCTGCTTTGACTTTTCTATCTTGTTAAAAACATGTTTACTTGTATGCTCCTGTATGCTTGATTCTGTAAAACCTTGAGAGTTTTGTTGCTGAATCATTTGGGATTCTTTTGAGATCATTTGACCTTTCGGGACAGTGCTGGCTATTGTTGCTGATGATGACACCGATTGTGTCACATTTTGTTTATTTTTATTATACAACTCTTGAGATGCTTCAGAAGAAAGTATATTGTTATTTGTGTTTACTTGGAATTGTGTATTGATTACCTCTTTTGTTGGCAATACTGCTATTTTTGAAGAATCTGTTGTCAATGAATGGATGGACTTACTCTCTGCTGAGACCTGTCTTCTTTGTACTCTAGGAGATGTTGATATATAAACTTGAGAGCCAGTCTTATTCTTATTTTTCTCCATTTCTTCTCTTTGTTGACGGTATTTTTCCTCTGCAATCATTAAAGGCGTCTTAAATTTTCTGACATATGTTTTCGGTTTTGGTGTTGGAGTTTCAGCTGGAGACATCATGCATGGAGTGAACAACTTTCTCTTGGGTTTTAATGTTTCTTCATGAATTTTTTCTAATTCACGATCACAGGTCAATGAATCTAAGTCTTGCTCACTTAACTGAGTGATGTTCACATTTTGCGCTTGTACCGAGGTCATTGCCCCTGAGATGGATGTCTTAATTTCATTAACTTGACTAGTCTCCATGCTTTTTGTGTTGAGTCTTGATATTTGGTTTACATTAGTCTGGGTTGGAGATGAGGGAATAACTTTTTTCTTGGGTTTTAAAGACTCCTCGTGTATTCTTTCAAGTTCCTGATCACAAACTATTTGATCATAGTCTTGGGCAATTGAATGACTAAAGTCCTCAATTTTCTTACTGAATTCCTGCTCTTGAGCAAAGACTTTAGAATCAGATGATAAAGTCTGAGTTTTTAATTCTGGAGATATGACTGGTGAATAGGACATTTTTTGCTTGGAAATTAAGCTTATTTGATTATTTACTGCTATGTTTCTATGAAATTCTGACTGTTCAGAATAATCTGAATTAGACTGACTGATGTTAATTATTTGTTCACTTTCAGAAGTCTTTGATTGTTTTGCCAATGTTTTGCTTTCATTAGCCTTTGTGTTTGACATAGTTCCTGATTTAGTATGAAAGATGGGCAGTTTAGACTTCGGAAGCACATCTGGTCCTTGATTTATTATCTTCTTAGATTTTTCCTTTTCAGTAGATTTTTGTGCTAATTCTTTATGTGATTGTTCTGCGGTAAATTTATTTAATTGGGTCCTTGATTCTTTGTTGGTAGCGACTGATTGTTCATGAGATTGAAAGCCAATTTTTCTAACAGTTGTCTCTTTGTTTTGCTGTTTGGATTTTATAATTGGTGGTGGAGGTGGCGTTTCTGGTTTAGGTGGAAAAATGTCACTTTCCAACTTATCTATTACTGGTGGGGGAGGAGATGGAAAATATTCTGGTTCAGTGTATGCTTTAAGAGAAAATGGAGTTGGCAATGGTGGTGGTGGTGGTGGTGGTGGTGTAGGTGCAAGTGGAGGTTCTTCCACACAAGGCTGTAATTGTGGTGGTGGAGGAGGAAAGCTAATTAACGTATGTCCGATATCACTTGTAGCTTTCATATTTTTTGTATGCTGATGACTATCCATAGTAGGTATAGTTTTGCTGCTTTTGCTCCTCTCTTGGACAGCTTTTCTTTTGACCACATGTTGAGTTTGATTTTCTTTTTCCAAGAAAATCTTCATTGAGTGATCTTTCTGTGCATTATCTACATTGTTATTGATAGTATCTAAAACCTGTGCATTCTGAATGTTGAATGTATTGCCTGAAATAATTTTTCTTGACTGATTCGTCACTTGTTTCTGACTATGGTCTGATTTTTGGAAGTTTCTAGTATCAGTCACGTCCACAATAGTGGTTTTAGAAGTGTTGCCACTGGAAACCAGTTTAGTTTCATTCATAATCTTATTTTGATTGATTAGGTCTATATGTGACTTCTCTTTTTGCAGCTTGTTAAAGTCTTGAGCATGGCAACTTTGCTCTTCAGGAAATTCTACAATTTT
Source organism: Ranitomeya imitator (assembly GCF_032444005.1). NCBI lineage: Eukaryota > Metazoa > Chordata > Amphibia > Anura > Dendrobatidae > Ranitomeya > Ranitomeya imitator. Next base: position 38,692,177 of record NC_091288.1, on the reverse strand, counting down.
GGCATCAGAACACATCTTACTTTTGTTCCAGGTTTTGCTCGTTAAAGATTTTTGGGAATTATACATTTCTCTCTGTTCAGATTTTCTCGCGGTGGTCACTTTTTGCTGAAAAGTATTCATATTCTGTGTATTTTTGAAATCGGCTTTTATGTTTGTATCTGAAACGTTGTACTGTGAATTATTAACATTTTGTAAACTTCTCTGATCAGTTGTGGATATTTCCTGGTTATCAATACCCACAGTTATCTCTTTGGAATCTTCCATCCCTCCTATATGAGAAAATTCTTTTTCTTCATTAGATTGTAGAAACGTTTTGATTGTGTCCTTCACATTGCCTTCAATGCTTGCACCATGTTGGACTACCTGAGAGGAAGGCTGTAGTAATGTCTTCATGGTACTTTTTACATCACCTTGAATGCTGACCTGATGTTGTACATAGTTTCGTTCTGTTGAAGCGTCCAATAGACTTTGTTTGGTTGCACTTATATCACCCCTGATTATATTATCTTTTTCTATTTGCTTTACAGACTGTTGTGCTTCTTTCAAAGATTGTAATGCTGCCTCAACATTGCCATGAATAACTTCCTCCTTAACAAACTCAGTCTTCTGCTTTACCGCTTTTTCTAAAGAATCAATGGTTCCTAGAATATCTCCAGGGATGACATCTGGCTTTTCCGTATCCTTGACTTGATACTGTGTTTCAGTAAGAGACTTCAGTGTTGCTGGGAGATCAGCTTTGATAATCTCTTCTTTCTGTACCACTGCAGTCTGATTTATGGCTTGGCTGAGAGAACTTAAGGTTGCTTGCAAATTACCTTTAACAATTTCTTCTTTATTTGCATCAAATGATTTATTCTCTGGTTCAGTCATAAAAACCTTAACTGTATTATATACGTCTCCAGGGATGATATCTGTTTCATCAACAGTTCGTTCAACTTGTGATCGTTGCCGCTTAAGCAATAATTTTGTACCTTCAACATCACCTCCAAGAATGTCTTCGTTATTTTCCACCACTACGTCCTCAAATTCTCCGTGTAGTTTTTTTAAGTAATCTAATGCTCCAGATTCAATGCAAGTAGTGAAAAATTGTACATTTCCTCTTTCTGAATCTTGTATTCTGACCTTATCTGTCGTCTCACCAGATATAACAGAGGTCTTTAAGTTGTAAATTGCACGTTTTATATCTCCACTCACTACTTCATCTCGCTGAATATCACGATTGTCATCCTTATTAAATAGCGAGTAGATCGTCATTTTTATATCACCTTTCTCGCTCTCTTGGATAAGGATTCCTTGCTTCACAAAGTCTTCATTTCTGAGAAGGTTTTTTATAGCTTCCTGAATATCCCCTCCAATAATGTCTTCCCGCATTGCTTGTATGTCAGTAGATTGATTAATTAATTGTGATTTTGTCAAATTGATGTTGCCCTTTTCTTCCTCATTCAAGAGAACTGTTCTTTCAGTCGATGATTGCTGAGACAGCAAGTTCATCATTATGTTTCGAAGATCTCCCCTTATAATCTCTTGCTTTTCTATCTTTGGAATTTCCTGATTCATGAGATGAAATTTGGCCATACGAACATCGCCGATTTCATCTGCTTCCAAAATAATCCCACGTGACTTTACCATTTCTTGGCTGTACAGTTCTTTTAGTGTGTCTTGAATACTCTTTCCAATGACTTCTTGTTTCTGTATTTTGAATTCATTAAATTCATGCATTGGTGTGGTCTCAAAAAGCCATGTGGTTGTTCTAACGTCAGCTTGTGGAATATCTTCTTTCAGTGTTTTTTTCTCAGTTTCATCAATTTCTCGGATTGAGTCCAAGTTTTGATTTTCAAAAAGCCACACAGATTCTTGTACATCTCCTTTTTGAATATCTTCCATTGTTACTCTCTTTATGTCCTCATAATTTTCTCCATGAAGTTCATTGAGCGTGTGGGTTTCGAACAACCAAGTAGATGTCTTAACATTGCCCTTTTTTATCTCACTTATGTTCACTGTTCGCACAACCTGGCTCTTTTTCTCATTTTCGAATAGCTGTTTATTACCGCTCACATCGCCACCTATAATATTTTCAATGGTGTGAAAATCTGTTTTATCCTCATCAGAAATCTTATCTAGAGGATGAGTTTCAAACCTCCATCGTACAGAACTAACATCCCCTCTTTGAATATCCTCCTGTGTCACAGCTTTGATAACAAACACTTCATTGGACTCATTGATAGAGTCTAAAGGCTTTGTTTCAAACAGCCATCTTGTTCCACGAACATTCCCATCAATGACCTCTTCTTTCTGTACTGTTGTAACTTCATGGTAAAATCCTTCTTTATCCTGAATAGCATAAAGGGGCTGAGTTTCAAACAACATAGTATAATTTTTCACATCACCTTTTAATATTTCATCCACATACACTGTTCTGTTGGTAGTTTCTGAACTCTCATCCTTAATTTGGTCTAAGGAGAAAGTTTCAAATATGAAACATCCTTTTTTAACATTCCCGCCTTGAACGTCTGTAATTGTGTATGTTTCTTTATTTTGCTCATGATTTTCATTGATCTCATCGATAGAATGATTCTCAAAAAGCCATCGACAATTCAAGACATTTCCCTTTTGGACATCTTCGGATTTTAAATTTTTTATTCTTTCGAGAACTTCTTGTGAACTAGAACTAATTTGATCTAGTGCTTGATTTTCGAAAATATATTTCATAGAAGAGACATCTCCAGACTGAACATCAATTTCAACCACTCTTTTGAAGTTTTTCTTCTCTTCTCCTTGTATTTGTTCTATATTTTGTGTCTCAAAGAGGAAGCAAACTGATTGCACATCTCTACCTATGACTTCCTCCTTCTCCAAATGTGTAGACCTTTCTGATTCATCTTGTATTGTGTCAAGTGCTTGAGTTTCAAAAAGCCATGTGCAAGTTTTCACATCTCCCTTCTGGATCTCCTCACTGTTTGTCAATGTTACTTGTTTTTCATACAGGTCTTGCATTGGTTGTGTTTCGAATAACCATTTACATGTTCTCACATCACCTTTGACAATGTCATTTCTCTGTTTTTGTACTAACTCTTCACCTTCAGTTTGGTTAAAGTATTTAATAGAATCTAATGGCTGTGTCTCAAAAAGCCACTTTCCCTTTTTGACATCACCAGATTGTACTTCTTGTGAAGAGATTCCTCTAATCACTTGGTAGTTCTCAACACTTTCTCCAAATTGATCAATTGGGATTGTTTCAAACATCCATTGATATGTTCTTACATCTCCTCTGACTACTTCTTCTTGTCGAATTGTTTTAACTTCATGATAATGTCCAAGCTTATCTTGTATAGCATACAGAGGTGTTGTTTCAAAAAGTTTCTTGTTAAGCTGTACTGCCCCCTTGTCAACATTTTCTATTTGAATTTTATAGGAGGAATCAACTGTTTGCCAGTCTTCTCTCTCAAACGCATTTCTGCAGGTACTAACATCTCCTTTCTGGATTTCATCAAGTTGGACAGTCCTAATATGTTCTTTCATTTCCTCCCGAATCTGTTCAAGAGGACGTGTTTCAAAAATCCATCTTTGATGACGAACGTCCCCTTTTTCCTCTTCGGTGGTGATAACTTTTTTAAGTTTACCTACTTCATCATTTTCCTTAAGTTCATCCATTGGAATATTTTCAAATAGATATTTTGTATTACTGACATTACCACCTATAATCTCCTCACCCTCTAGAGGCCTTTCATTAGCGTTGTCTTTCAAAATGTCCATTGGTAGGGTTTCGAAAATCCAACATTTTTGATACACATCTGAACCAATAATGGCTTCCTTTTGATTAACAGAATTGTCTTCCTCTTTAATTGTGTCCAAGGGACGTGTCTCGAACAGCCATTTTGCCTTTCCTACACCACCTTTAATAGTCTCCTCCATTGATATGCCCTTGACAACTTTGACCTGAGCTTTATCTTGATTAATCATGTCCAAAGGTTGTGTTTCGAACATCCATCTGGCTGTTTTAACATCTCCTTTGTCAATATCTTCCTTGCAGACAGTTGTTATTTCAAGTACTTTTCCAGAACTGTCTTGTAAGACATATTTAGGATCCGTTTCAAATTGTTTTACAGTTCTTTTCACATCGCCTTTAAACTCTTGAAGTTCTGATTTTAGTCTCAGTATACTCATTTCATCAGAAGAAAGTGACCTGTCATTGTACCGAGTTTCAAAGAAGTATCTACCAGCTTTTACATCACCGCCATGAATATCTTCGGAAGCAAAAACTGTGTCAGAGTCATTTTCCTTGTAAATTTTGTTCAGAGCATCTAATGGCTGTGTTTCAAACAACCATGTTGCAGTTCGTACGTCTCCTCTTGCAAGTTCTGGTACTTTTTCAGCTTTTTCCAAAACGCTTGAAGAATCCACTCCAAGGGCATGAATTGGCTGTGTCTCAAACATCCATGTTGTATATTTGACATCTCCTCCGGCTATAATTTCTTGTTCTCCAATGCTTTTAATATGACTTTGTTCAGGCGACTCATCTTTAATGGTATCTAAAGGTTGATTTTCAAAAACCCACCTCATAGACTGCACCTCGCCTTTCAAGATTTCATCCCATTCCAAATATTCTCTTTCAGGACTAAGACATTTTTGGGGGCTGCCAGCAGGATTTTCAAACACAGATCTTGTATGCTGAACCTCACCTTTTTGACCATATTGACTAGTTTCAATATCAGAAACCTGAGTAATGTATTCTTTTTCTAAACTCTTTCTCACTTCCGGGTGGATATGTTTATATAAACGTTTCAGCTCATACAAGTTTCTTTGCTTTGAGTATACATCTTTGGGGGCACATGATGCATTTCTTTCAGTAGAGTTTGGAGGTTCTGGGGACTGGGAAAAATCTGCTATTTCATCTGTCTCTAAAATATCCGGAGGAGGAGGAGGAGGAAGTGGAAACTCTTCTAAACTTCCAAAACGGACAGACTTAGTTTGAGCAGACTTTGCTGAGTGTTCTGTTTTCAATGATGAACTTATACCATCATGGACTCTGCTTGCCGTGGCAGAGATGTTGGTATTTACCACTGGCCATTCAAATTCTGGATGGTCATTATATATCTTGGGGGAGTAAAAAAGAATGATTTAAGCTTCCAGATTTCCAATTGCTTTAACAGTAAATTATTGATTATCTATGATTTAATCAGTAACAGTTTAGCAATATTTAAAGTTGATCCACCATTTCTAAAAGTTTTGACAATTTATAGTGACCTCAGAAGTTTTAATCTGTGGGGTTCCAGGTGCTGGGACTTTGACTCTTACTGAGTGTTTCTAGGAAAGTGTATAATCTAAGGGGTAATGTTACTCTTTGTGGTGAGTGACAAGCCAGACCTAACATGTCATAGTGAGGAGACTTATACACCACGCATGCTTCTCTAAGAAATTAAATATGCCAATTGCCTCTTCAGAGAGCAAAAGGACTTGATCTTTCTGCAAATTGAGATTCTGGTTTGGCTTTTACCCTAAGTCATATGGCAAGGCTTGTTAAAGGGTCGATATTGACTTTTAGGATTGCTACTTCCAATAGGTGGCACTAGAGTTGAAGTTCTCTTCCTCTTTGAAAAGACAATTTGCACATGAAGGAGTAGAAAGGTAGAAAGTTTCTGATCAGCTTTGCATGACTCTCCTGGTGTTTGGAGCAAGTGGTGAAAGGAGCATATAGAGAGTTTATGAGTTAGTACACTCACCATTGAGAGTTGATTGAGTCTGACGCAAAGTCTGAACAACTGTGTCAGACAACGGGGGCACGGGCCTACTGGTAACACTAAATATAAGGACTCATTGTTCAGCTATAGACAAAATAACCTAATCCTAGTAAAGAAATGTACGTATGTTTCTATATAATATAATAATAATATATAATATAGTTGTAAACTGGATAGCTTAATTAATAAATGACTAGATAATGTTTGTATCTATAAATATTGAATCAAGTGTTTCAGCACTGCTCATTAACACTCCTTCATATGGGCCCACCAGGGGATTCACCTGCTTTCCTGCTGGCCATTCCAAGCCTACCGAACAAAGCTGAGTCTTTTTAGGCATTTGTTTTGGCAATCCGTGATGATTTTTACACCTAGATCACCACTGATCAAACCTTCTCATATTAATATGATAAGTTCAATTTAAAAAAAATGGTAGTCACACTTTAAATTTGCATACTGTAAAGTTGAATGCACTTGAAATATAGTAAAAATAGAAGAGCTGAATCTATCAGATGCTGCAGAGGATAGTTACTATAAATCATATTTATTTTTGTAAGGTACACAAGCTCATACAATATCTGCGGTTCTCCAATATCCCTTCTTTAGCAAAATTCTAAATTAATAAATGGTCTTTGTAGATATAATTAGAAGGCTACTGTGAAAATTATATAGTAATCTACAAGTTTTTCAGTATTCTGACTGTGCAGCTACAGGCAGGTATTTCATATTTCTATGACATTAAAAGCACACAAAGTACTGTACATTGTTTCAGATTGTTGGTGCAAAATCTGCACCAAAATCTAGAGTAAATCCTCTACATCTGAACATGGACTACAGTGGTTTGCGAAAGTATTCACCCCTTTGGCTTTTTACCTATTTTGGTACATTACAACCTGTGTTTAAATATTTTTGCAATCCAATTTGTGTGTGATGTTTTAGCACTAAATAGCCTAAGTTGGTGAAGTGAAATGAGAAAAATATAGTTATAAATTAAAGTTATGGGATCAAATAACTAAAAATTAACATGTGCATATGTATTCACCGCTTTTGCAATGAAGCCCCTAAAAATGTCTGCATAACTACACATGCTTAGCTAACAGAAGTCCACCTGTGTGCAATCTAAGAGTCAAATGGTCTATCATTGTCTACATATCTATTTAGAAAGGCCGCAGAGGCTGCAACACTATTAAAGGGCCACTGTCACCCCCCTCCAGCCATTATAAACTAAAAGAGCCACCTTGTGCAGCAGTAATGCTGCATTCTAACAAGGTGGCTCTTTTAGTTTTGTGTTCATGTATTACTAAAATAAAGCATTTTGAAACTTTTCAAAAATACCTGTCTTTGTCCACGGAGGCGGGTCTGAAGCCTCCTCTGTGAAGCGCCCATGGACAAAGACAGGTATTTTTGAAAAGTTTCAAAACGCTTTATTTTAGTAATACATGAACCCAAAACTAAAAGAGCCACCTTGTTAGAATGCAGCATTACTGCTGCACAAGGTGGCTCTTTTAGTTTATAATGGCTGGAGGAGGGGACAGTGGCCCTTTAAGAGGCATCACTAACCAAACAACAACGTAAAGATCAATGAGATCTCCAAACAAGTCAAGGACAAAGTTGTTGAGAAGTGCAAGTCAGGGTTGGGTTATAAAAATAATATCTCAATCTCTGATGATCCTCGAAGCACCATCAAATCCATTATCATCAAATGGAAAGAACATGGTACCAAAATAAACCTGCAGGTAGGGTTGCCCACCAAAACTCTCAGCCCAGGCAAGGAGGGCATTAATCACAGAGGAAGTACCGAGGCCAAAGGTAACCCTGAAGGAGCTGCAAATTTTCCAAGCAGAGGCTGCAGTATCAGTCCATACGACCAGAATAAGCCATACAGTCCATAGAGGTGGGCTTTATAGAAGAGTGGGCAGAAAAAAGCCTCTACTTAAACACAAAAATGATATGGCTCACTTTTAGTTTGCCAAAAGACATGTAAGAGAATCCCCAAATGTTTGGAAGGAGGTGCTGTGGTCAAATGAGACTAAAATTTTACTTTTTGGCCAACAAGGTAAACACTATGTTAGGGTTGGCGGAATGCACCGAGTATATATATGTATTATTAGGTGCGTTCGCAACCCAGGGTCCACCATGCTGGAGAGGAACCTGCTGCTGGCAAATGGCGGCGCTATATGGCGGTATAAGCGAACTCTGTTAACTTCATAGAGTTGCTAGGAACAAGATGCTGTGCCCATGTTAACCTCACAGAGGTACACAGCTACCAACCAGAGCAAACTGTGGTCATGCAGTCAGAGAAAACAGACAAACAACTCCTCACCGGAGGTGCCGGTATTCTAGCAGTTTATTTCAGCCAAGGCCCTGAATACACTCATACAAACTCCTCGCCGGAGGAACCGGTATTCTAGGGGCTTATTTCAGCCAAACCCTAACCACATCCAGACATGACCACACTGGCGCTGAGCTCATAGACATTGGTTTGATACTACCTTTTATAGCTGCAGAAAATTCAGGACCTTCCTAGAGGACCAATGGGAGCTGCTACAGTACCTGAGCAACTTCAGGACCTTCCTAAAGGACCAATGGGAGCTGCTGCAGTATCTGAACATGTGACCCCTGACCTCCAATGAGAGATCTTACCCCGGGCATGCTCAGAGGGGGAAAAGCAGGACTTAGTCCCAGAGACGTCTGCTCGCCGCCAACCAGTACTTGCTACAAAGGCAGAGCCTGGAAGAACAGTAGTAACCAGTTGTCCAGTATCAGCCTGAGCCAGACGCTGGGACCGACGTCTCCGCTGAGCAGGCTCCACTGCAGCTGGACAAGAATGGGAGACCGCAGCTGAGGTGGTTCGAGATTGCCCCTGTGCAGAGGCAGGAACTCAACACCTAACACACTATGTCTGTCGCCAGATCAACACAGCTCATCACCCCAAGAACACCATCCCCACAGTGAAACATGGTGGTGGCAGCATCATGCAGTGGGGATGTTTTTTGATAGCAAGAACAGGGAAAATGGTCTGAGCTGAGGTGAAGATGGATGGTGCAAAATACAGAGATATTCTTGAGCAAAACCTGTTTCAGTCTGTCACTGATTTGAGACTAGAACAGAGGGTCTCCTTCCAACAAGACAATGACTCAAAGCATACTGCTAAAACAACACTTGAGTGGTTTAAGGGGAAACATGTAAATGTTTTGGAGTGGTCTAGTCAAAGCCCAGACCTTAATCCAACTGAGAATCTGTGGTCAAACTTGAAGATTGCTGTTCCCCAGAGGAAACCATTTAACTTGAAGGAGCAATTTGTTGTTTGCTTCACAATAACAATAAAACCAAATTCTCACAGTTATAGGCATGTTCTTTACACGAATTAATGCAAACCCTCAAAAAATCCAGTGAAATTCCAGTTTGTGAGGTAGCAAAAACGCAAAAATGCCAAGTGGGTGAATGCTTTGCAAGCCACTGTCATAGCCAATTTTATACATAGCATTTCTAAACTATATGAACTTGTGAACCCTCAAATCAGATTTAAATTTAACCCTTAAGACTAATCAAGATGCAAAAACATTGCAAGTTCAGCTCTACTACATTTTTAGATATACAGATAGGTTAAAAAAAGAACGAAAGAGGTTGTCCCTTTTAAGAAACTATTAATTTCCCTCCCGGGGTTCAACGCTTGCTTTCTGCTACTGTCCTGCTCTTTATTGTTCCAGCTCCAGCCAATCAGTGAGCTCAGTGGTCTGTGCTGTCTATATAGGTACAGTGATTGATTTCAGTGACTGACTGCAGCGGGGCAGTGGAGGACAGCTGGGGCTGGACCCGGGAAGAGTAAGTAAATTTATTTCTTTTTTCCCCAGTTTATTACAAGTTGTCGGGAGAGGAGACAACATCTTTCTGTGAAAAGTAGATAACGCAGAAGATAAAGCTCATTCATACAGACATACAAATGATCATTTCTAATGTAATTTTATTGTTATCTCATTTCTGTTTTATTAACTTGTGAGAGACATCAGACAGAACAGTACCTTCATCTGTTTTCCTTGCGAGGCGGCAGATCCTCCAACAATCGTGCTTTTTTCTTTGAGAGATTTCTCAAACTGTTCCTTAAGGACTTGTGCAGAAATTTTAGGCAATTCCATATAACCTGTTAAAACATGAAATCGTGAATAATGCTCAAATATTAATTTATTATTAACAACATTATTAATTAGTTATTATTTTACTATGTCTTTCCATGTGTAAGACAATGGGTTAATGTGGACATCTTTATTACCTTTGATACTAGATTAACTGTTTAGAGTTGGACCTTCAGATGTGCCCTTCCTTAAATTTTCTCTTGACCCACCATATCTAAAAATACTAAGTGGTGAGATGTTTATTCTGTATGTGTCTATATGTGGCCACCCAGTAGTTGTAATATGAGTTGCAGCGTTTCAAAGGTACTGCCATCTCACAAGTCTTTAACCCCTTTCTGACATTAGACGTACTATCCCGTCGAGGTGAGGTGGGCCCGTATGACCACCGACGGGATAGTACATCATATGCGATCGGCCGCGCTCCACCCGTGAGCGCAGTCGATCGCATATGACGTACTATCCCGTCACGATCGCGGCCAGGTGTCAGCTGACTATCACAGCTGACATCCGGCACTATGTGCCAGGAGCAATCACGGACCGCCCCTGGCACATTAACCCCTGGCGCTGGTAAGCCAGGAGCACTGTCTGTCAGATCGCTGTCTGTGAGACCCGACCTATAAAAATGTCCCACTAGTTAACCCCTTCAGTGAACACCGTCACAAAAAATACGAGGCAAAAACCAACGCTTTATTATCATACCACCGAACAAAAAGTGGAATAACACACAATCAAAAAAAGGATATAAATATCCATGGTACCGCTAAAAACGTCATCTTGTCCCACAAAAAATGAGCCGCCATACAGCGTCATCAGCGAAAAAATAAGAAAGTTATAGTACTCAGAATAAAGCGATGCAAAAATAATTATTTTTTATATAAAATA